>NW_026294584.1:105086369-105438869 GCF_007827085.1 Peromyscus californicus insignis | reverse complement strand
TGCTCATCCCCTGGCTGGAGGAAGTACAATTTTCTAGTTCAAGTCTCGGGCTCACATTCCACTCACGGAGTGCTGTGGCATGGGTGGTCCTTGGCCAGTCAGAGCTTCCATGTGCCTGACCAGAAATGTCATGGGTGTGATGGTGGTACTTACCCCAAGGATGCTGTGAGACCTGAATGGGCCTCTGGCCTCTGGGCCGCCAAACTCAGCTGAGCTTCCTTCTGCTTCCGCCCAGCCCTTCATCTTCCATCCCAGCCTGAGAGACCCCCACATAGCATAAGCCCAAGTGAGACTTACCTGGTCTTTAAAGAAACCGGAGACCAGGTGGCTTCCGGCTTTAGTCACCACTGAGTGGGACAAGGCAAGTCTCCAACAACTGTGCCAGCTCTGACTCTGCCCCTTGCCCATCCCTTGCTCCCTTCCTAATCCACCTTATCTAATGGAGAAAGGGGCCTTGGCAACACACCCAAATGAGCACAGATGTGCCTACTAGCTTGTCGCCCAGCCTGTCCACGGATACTGACCTCCAGCCGCAGCCCGGCCAGGTGCAGGCGAAGGGCTTCTCGCCTGTGTGCCGGCGCAGGTGGGCCTTGAGGTGGCTGCTCTTGGTGTACATCTTGCTGCAGCCGGGGAAAGTGCATTTGTGCATTTTGAGAAGTTCTGCTGCTGGGTTCTTGGGGAACTTCTGGCCCACAAGGAGGCCAGCAGGGCCGGGCCCTAGGGATCCCGAACCAATAGGTTTGGCAGCGATGGGCACAGGTGCGATGCGCACGAACTTGGAGGGCAGGTTCAAGTTGGAGGATGGTACCACTTGAGGCAGAAGTGCAAAGGTCTGCCCCTGGATGTTGACCAGGAGCTGGGCGACCTTGACGCTCTCCGGGGCCTGCCCTGGGGAGGCTGGCCCCGCACCTGCCTCCTGTTTCACAGCAACAGGCTGGATCTGCAGCAGCACCGGCATGGGGCCATCCCGTGCTGGCCCCTCACTCGCACTCTGGGCACCACCCCCGCTGGTGCCACCTGGTGGTGGGGTACAGCGCTCTCTCCCACCAGACTCTGGATGGAGGTGGCTCCGGTGTGACCCAGCTGAGAGCTGGCCACAGGCCTCCAGGTCCCTGCTGCAGCCCTCTGGAGCCTCCTTGACCTCAGCCTCCATGTTCTCTTCCAAGAATTCTTCAATCTCCTCCAGGGTAGGCTGGAAAGGCCTGGGGACATCATCAGGGTCTCCTGACAGGAATTCAGGGAAGCAGAAATGTTCCCCCTTCACAGGCACAGAGGCTCTCCTCCATGATCCCCAGGTTACAGGGCCACTGCTATCTCCAACACCTCCACTGCCAACACCACTGCCCAGCGTGGCCTGGGACAGAAGGAAATCCAAGATGCTGTCCTGGGTCTCAGGGCCTGGACCTGCGCTGTAGCAGGAACAGAAGGCTTGCGATTCAGGGCTGGCACAAGAGCAGGGGCTGGAGACATCGCTGTCATCCTCAGAGATGGGAGAGGGCAACATGTGGTATGGCCGCCGGCTGGCCAGCCTATCACCCAGGTACCCCACTGGGCATTTTGGTGACGAGAAGGTCTCGTCCACTGGAAGCAAGTGGTCCACCATGCTGGCTTGGCCGAGCCTGTGGTGGCTGCAGAGGGAACAAGGGGGGTCTGGTTAGAAGGACTGCATGCTCACCAGAGCCTTGCAACCCCACCCTCAGCTGCCTGCCTAAGGCCTCCTGTGGCCCAATATCCAGACCCTGCTTCCATCCCAAAGGAGAATGGGGCCGGCGAGTGTGTTTTCAGAAATTGCATCACCCTGTTTGCAAAAGAGCCCTCTCCAGGCCCGTTGCACAACCCAGGGCACTTCTGGTTTCAAACATTTTCCAGAATGATCCTGGAAAAGAATAAGACAAGGAATGCTCTTGTCTGTGAACAGCTGAGTCCAAGGAGGAGAAGAGGCCAGGGCAGGGAGGCCCAGCAAGTGGCAGGACCCTAAACTCTGCTCCCTACCTGGAGTCAGAGAGGGGGTGGGAAGGAAAATGGCCATTTGCACTCTGAGCCCATGCTCCTGGGGATTGCCAGATTGAGCAAATAAAAACACAGGCTGCTTGTTAGATGTTCACTTCAGATTTTCAAAAATGAACTTCTGTGAATGCAAGCACAGTGTTCCCAGAATTGGATGGGACACACGTTTATCCGAGCTGCCCGAGCTTTAGCCTGGTAGTTACAGTTGTCAGGGAAAAAAAGTTAAAGGCTATTAAGTGCCTGCCTGCCTTCATTGTGTTTGCCCACGAACTTCCAGTCTAGTTCCCAGACTGCCCGGAGCCCACTTTTCTCTTCCATGACCAAGAGAGGTAACACATATTTGAGCAGAGCACTCCCTCCATGACACCTAACACTTTCCCACCATGATGGACAAGGCCCAACCCTTGTTGGCCATGAGGCCACAGAAGGTCTGAGAGCCCAGCCCGTGGGTAACTTCCTGGGACCTCGCAACCTTTGGGCAGGATGAGGGGGGTGACATTTGCCCTTGGCCAGTGTATGGGAACAGAGCCTCCTGTCCTGCCCCCGACCCCAGCTCTCCTGTCTGGGACACTCACCGACTTGGGGAAGCTCAGCAGATGTCTGTGTCCCCTCTTGGCAGCACACTCTGCCCTGTCCCCAGCACTCAGCACCACACCAGGTACCCAAGAAGGGCTCAGAGAATGTGGACAGAAAGGAGAGAGGAGAAAGCTGTGTCCTCTGAAGCAACATCCCATGCTAGGTCTGGCGTCCAAGGAGAGTCAACAGTATCTGACTGTGATGGGGCCACCTCTCTGGACCTTTGTCCCCGCCCAGTGACCATGGCTGGCTGTGTGATTATCAAGACTAGCGAAGAATGCTCAGAGCTGTAGAGTACAGAGTCTCTGTACCCACATCCTGTCCATCTGTCTAGTAGGTCCACATCCTGGCACCTGGTACTGCCCAGCAGCCAAGAGGCCAGAGTCATTTTGCTCTCCTGTGCCTCAGTTTCCCCAACTGTTCTATGCCTCAGTGCTCTCTAAGTTTCTCTCTTGCTCCAGGGAATAGAGGCAAGATCTGAGCCCCAGAGCAGTCTTACCAGGAGGCCATCTGGGTTTAAACACTCAGCTGAGGATTTAAAACCGGGTGTGTGCTTTTAAAACACACTCTTTACTAAAGCAGGTGCTGGGAAGGAATAAAGTGACAGACAATGTGAAGGGCAAAGGAGCTGGGCACACACACCTTGTCTGCAGCTATCAGCTGCGTGAGCTCAGGCACTACTTCTCTGTGTGCACATCTGGGTGCCGCCAGTGTGACCTGGCGCCTAGGCCACACACACACCCAAAGAGCTCATGTGTACTGAGCACTTCTTAGGGTTTGAATAGTCAAGCAAATGCACATGGTGTCCCAGGACCTGGAACAGGACCACCTAAAATCTCCTGAAATGAAATAGGATCACAGCTCGACACACTACAACACTGAGCGCTCACACTGTTTTCAAGTGTGATGGTGGTCTCCAGGCTTGATTTTTATAAGGATAGAAACCAAGGTCTGCTATAAAAATAAACAGTGGTGCTGGGTAGGCATAGTGGCTGATGCTTGTAATCTCAGCACCCAGGGGACAGCCAGGGGATCATGAGTTCAAGGGCAGCTCCGTGAGATCCCACTGGAACATGGAAGGGAGGCAAGAAAGAGAGAACAGGTACAAATGGATGATGTCAAAATGGAACTACACGGAAGAATCTCCCTCCCCCATTAAAATGTGTCCAGGGCCCAGAGCACCCAAACCCTCCCCGCCCACATGCTGCCCCTCCAACTACTCGGGCCTGGCTCACCTGCACTAACAGAGCCCGGACCTCTTTGGAAGTCCTGACTCTCCTAGCATTCCAGGTGGGAGCTCATTATTTAGATCTCAACTCAGAAGTCACTTTCCCTTGGGCAAATCACCCAGGATTATATTCTTCACAGCAGGCACCACTGTGAGACCTGTCTATGCTTTGCGTCCCCACCAGAATACAAGAAGTTCTGACTTCAGTACAGGTCTAGATCTAGAGTCAAAAACAGCCCTAGTCTTTGCTGAATGCTTCCAGAATCCAGGAGTGGAGTGGCCCCAGCCAGTCAACAGGATCTTAAAACAGAACTGAGCAACCACGGGACACTGAGGCACGGAGGACCCAGGGCTGACAGACAGCCTGAGTGCCAGCGCTCAAGCCGGTCCTGAAAAACAGCAGCACGTGGCGCAGCCAGAGGCGCAGGCTGCGTGCAGGGGGAGGGGGCACCCGGTTCTGGGCACGGTCCCTGGCCGGCCGCTGGACTCCGCCCCCTCTCTTAGCCGGCCAGGCCTGCTGTTTATCCTCCCGGGGACACAGCGGCTGTAGGAACAACATGTAATTGATAACAAGCCGAGAGCCGGCCAAGGGCTAGCCATTGGGTCAGCGTGCAAATCACGGGGGTGGCGAATGGGGGCTGCTCTTCAAAATAAGAGTCCCCTCCCTGAGCAGTCCGAAGGCCCCAAAGTTTCGGCCATTCTCGCACCTGTGGTGTGGTGGGGGCTCCTCACGGTCGGGGGGAAACATCTGAAGGACTCAATCAAACATTTGGGATTTCACCTTCGCATACCGTGGGAGAAAACAGCCCCTGTACCCTGCTGGCGAGAGGGTTTCCAAGAGGGGTGGCCTGCCCTGCTCCGCAGCTGCTACCCTCAGCCATCTCACCGGTAATGTTTGGTCAAAGGGGCCTGGGGGCTCTGCGTGGGGAATCGGAGCATAAGCGCAGGAACGCTGCGGGTGCGCGCAAATGGGTGTGAGTTTGTGTCGTGTGATTGCGTGTGCGGGGCGCAGTGCAGCCGTGCGGGTGTCCGCCAGGTGCCCGCGCGTGGGTGCCCACCCGTGGGTGTGAAGTACGTGGGGAAGGAGGTGGGCCAGATTCCTATGCACGGTTTCGGAGAGCACCTTACCTTCCGCCCAGTGCCCCCTCCGCGTCCCCTCTTAGGCCACTGCTGCTATGACCGACAGTAACCTCTCCACCCCTTGGTCGCCAGGCCCCGCCAGGCGCCGCCATATGGGAGCGCGGGTCCAGAAGTGCCATGGACGCGCGTGGGCTCCACGGGCAGGAGTTGCGCACATGGGCTTCGCCCTCCGCGGGCCCCGCGCTCTCACACGGGGGTTCCCGCATTCCTCGGGCCCCTGCGCGCCACTCGAACAGCGCGCGCCAGGGGACGGCCCCGATCTCCCGGGCGGACCCAAAGGGCCACGGTACCCCGAGCGTCTCCCACCTGGACTCGGCGTCGCCTGGCGCGGCCTCGCGCGTGCGGCCTGGCTCCGTATGCGGCCGCGCGTCCAGCGCTCCTGGCCGCAGCCCGCGCTCCCTGCGGCCGAGCTGGGCGCTCGCCGCTCGCCGCTCGCCGCGCTCTCCGACCGCTCACGTGACGCCGCGGGCGCCGCGAAGGCTCGCAGGAGGCTCGGCCTCGGGCGCGCGCCCCATTGGCTAGCGCCGCGCGTCACGCGCCCCGCCCCGCCCCGGCCGCGCCCTCCCGCTACCCACGCGCTCCCGGGCCTCTGCGTGGACTCGCACTCCGTCCTCCGGTGCGCACGTGAGACGGGCCTAAGGACCCACGGAAAGCCCGCACAATCCTGAAATGCAGTCCACGTGGGAGCTCCGTCGTCCCCGCAGCCCCCTCCGCATCCCGATCAAGGCCGGATCTAGCAGGGACCGTGTCTAAAGGGACCATTTGTAAAAATATATCTGGTCTTTTCTCCAGCGGTCATGGTTACCCACAGGAATGCGCGCTCGCTGCGCTGCCCTCGGCTTCTGCGACTGACTGTCCGCGGAGGCTTGTGATAGTGCAAGCGCCTCCCCAAAGACTGCAGGGTGCTCCCGACCTGCAGAAGGAGTCCCAGACTTCAATCGCAAGCCATCCTGGGCTGCTTTTGCACCGGCTTAATGAGGAAAGTGAAGCCCTAGAAAACACGTGAGCGAGGGTGCTGGGTACCCTGCTGTGCCCTTTAACCCACACTATGCCTGGCTCCCCAGCCAGCATGAAGAAACCCGCTGAAAGAGAGCATAAGCCTTCCTAACCAGGCAAAGCTAGGTGTGTCTGCCCAGGGGGGCTTCCTTACAGACACCTAGGACATTTGGACAGGCCTTCTTCGTGGCACTTCTTACCTGGCACTGGTAGGTGGCTAGCCGTTCCCCCTGCTTCTCCCAGCCACCCGTCTGTGCTGGAGCCAGAATTTGTAGCTAGCGGTTCTGGGCCCCCTTAATGAAGGATCTGGGGCCCTCCAGATCAGTGCCCAGGACCCACCAGTTCAAATGAGTCTTAGCCAGAGCACTTGAGGGAGCCTGTGCTTGTCAGAAGACACTCATTAACTTTCTGATCTTAGACTAGGTACTCTCTGTGGCTGGGGCATTCCGCAGCCAGGGCTAGCAAGCAAAGCAGGTGGAGTTGGCTAGTCTGTAAAGTTGATTGATCCCATCTTGTCAGCACAGGGCAGGGTCAGGCTGGGCCAGCACACTTCTCCACAGCACTGCCTAGGCTGGGCTCTGCATTCCTCACACTCTCTGTCCAATGCCTCACACCCCCTAGGGAGAAGTGCAGCCAAAGGTCAAAAGCTCGACAGCAAAGGTGTAGCTGAGCAGCCTTGGCCCCAGAGAAGATGCCCCAGCTGTCCAGAAACCCATGACCAGCCTAGGGCATCCTGCCCAACCCCAAGTCAGATTAGGCCCCCTTGCTTCAGAACCTTCCTGAGGCTCCCAATGCACTCCCAGGAAGTATGTATAATCAAAACTGTCTCAGTCTTCTTCAGTCTCTTTTGGGTCCCTTTCATTCCATCCCTGACCCCTTCTTGCTCATGTTACTCCAATCACATGGCCTCCAACTTACCAGGCACAATTTCAGGACCTTTGCATATGCTGTTCCCTCTTTCTGGGTGTGCTCTTACACCAACACTCAACGTGGCTCGCTCCTTCAGGTTTTACTGAAGTGATACCTTCAAGAAGAGCCTGCATTTGCCCTGCCTCTCCTTCCCCGTTTTCCTATCCAGTTAAACGGTCCTGGATACTTACTATCTTCTAACTTATTAAAATTTTCATTTTATTCTGTGTGCTCTTGTCTCCTAAAGAGAATGTAAGCTGCAGAGACAGAGGTTTCTATGTATTCAGAACCAGAGTTTGCATCCCCAGCACCATATAAAAGCCTGTAATTTTAGGACACAGGGAGCCGAGGCTGCCGGAATAGATGGAATCGGTGAACTCCAAGTTCAGAGAGAGACCCTGCCTCAATGAATAAAGTGGAGAGAGCTGAAGAAAGACATCAAATGTCAGCTTCAGGTCTCTGTATGCACACATACATATGTGATTTGTACCCCCCCAACACATATACTCATAACACTCACAGAGAGAGAGAGAGAGAGAGAGAGAGAGAGAGAGAGAGAGAGAGAGAGAGAGAGAGAGAGAGAGAGAATAAATTAAATAGGGTTTCGAGGACTTACCCTAACCTGGGAACAATTGGTCCTTGGGGAAATCAGAACAATTTTCTTGTAAGATACAAAAAAAAAACAAAAAACAAAAACAAACAAACAAAAAACAAAACCTCCCACAGAACCTTCCAGAGTTTCCAGAGTGTGCTCTCATGTCTGCTGTGCTCCCTATCCACTTCCTTCCACAGCAGGGCCTGGCAATCCCTTCATCCTCAGACAGCAGTCAAGTCCCATGACAGCTTTAGCTCCCTACCCCGAGTCTAGATATCTCTCCATGTGCATCGCAGTGCATGGCCGGGATCAGAGTTTGGATGCAAGGCATTCCTGTTGTTTGAGGGAAGAGGATGCGGGGATCCTGACCACCCAAAGGCCTCTGTGAGCTGCTGTACACTCTTCTCCCACCACCTAGACAGAAAAACTCCCCAAGTACAGCAGGAAGGACTTATTTACTTATTATTTTCAGAGTTGGAGCCTGACACCAGGGCCTCAGGCTTGCTGGACAATCTCTCCCTGCTTGAAGGAAAAGAACCAGGCAGTAGGAACTCTTCACGGGAGACCTGGGTAGGGCAGAGTTCTCACAGCAGCAGAAACATCCCATGTGCCCTCCCTTCAAAGAAATGCCTCCTAGAAAAGACCCGAGAGGGTGCCAAGCTGGTAGTCTCTGGGAGTCTGTTAAACTTTGAGAACAATCTTTTGGCATTGGAATGACTTATATTTCTGCAAATTTGCAGAGTTTTTGGTTTTTGTTTGAAACAAGATATTGCTATGGATCCCAGGCTGGTCTTGGTAATCTCCTAGCTCAACCTCATTTTTAAAAGCTTAATTTAAAACACACACACACACACACACACACACACACACACACACACACACACACACATATATATATTTGGGTTTTTTTAATTTTTGGAGACAGGGCTTCTCTATGTATCTTTGGAGCCTTTCCTGGAACTCACTCTGTACCCCAGGCTGGCCTTAAACTCACAGAGATCTGCCTGGCTCTGCCTCCCGAGTGCTGGGATTAAAGGCGTGTGCCACCTCCGCCCGGCTTGATTTACTTATATTTTATGTGTATGATTGTTCTGTATGTGCACCAGAAGAGGGTGCCAGATCCCTGGAACTGAAGTTACAGATGGTTGTGAATCACCACATCGATGCTGGGAATCAAATCCAGGTCCTCTGCAAGCACAACCTATGCTTTTAAACTCTGAACCATCTCTCTAGCATCATGTATTTTAATTTTAAATATCCCTTTAATAGAAAAAACTTACATTGCCTTTTAAAGAAATAAAATGGGTATAAAGTATGTTATTTGAGTATCATATGGCTTTGCCTGTAAAACTGCCTGGTACTGGGACCTTTTGGGGATGTTGATATTTTTCTTACCAGATTTTACATATTTTATCAAGGTATATTTGATTTTAGATCCTTTTTTTAATTCCCACTTTAGAATTGCTACACTTTCCTCCCCTTAGTAGTTACTATTGAATCTGGGGCATCATGCATTCATGGTAAGTGCTCTACTACTGAGCCCCAGACTCAGAGGTATATCCTTTTAATAAGAAAACATATTCTTCTGTTATTTCCTTCTTCCCTGAGACATCTCCATGATTAGATCTCTCCTGTTCAGACCTCTACTCAAATGTCACTTTAGCCCATGACTTTCTTGGTCACCTGGTCTGAAACGGTGTCTGCACTGCTCTCTGATCTCTGGCCTTGGTTCATCTTTTTTCACAGTTCTGGTTTTCTGTTTTTGTTTTTTACTTATATGTTATTGCCTATCTCTCCCACAAGCCACACCTTTAATCCCAGCACTCGGGAGGCAGAGGCAGGCAGATCTCTGTCAGTTCAAGGCTAACCTGGTCTACAGAGTGAGTTCCAGGACAGGCTCCAAAGCTACACAGAGAAACCCTGTCTCGAAAAACAAAAATAAAAACAAAAAAGGTCATGGATTTGGACTGGAGATAGAGTTCTTGCCTAACTTGTAGGGCCTAGGTTTGATCTCCCAGCACACACGTGTAAGCACACACACTCACAAATAATAAAGCGAAGGACATATATCTTGGATTGACATTCTTCTGGTTAGCTTAACTTCAACTTCTCTCCCATGCACATGTCCCCAGATCCAGCTGCACCCCAAGACCTTCAGCCCTTCCTTCCTCGCTCCCTCCAGCTGCTGACAACAGGGCACCCATCCCGCTGGCTTCTCAGCTGGCTTCTTCCTGCAGAGGCAGACCTCTGGATCAATGTAGGTGGACTCAGCAAGAGTCCCATGGGGTGCTGGCCAGGGCTTGTCTTGCGTGGGATGCCTGCTTCTCAGGCAGCTCCCTTCATCACAGCATGAACAGGCATGAAGCTGCAAGTCCAGGACAAGGCGTCACAGAGAAGGCGTCCCGAGACCTTCTTCCTTGGCTTGGAGACATAGCCCTCTTCCCGCCCAGTTCCTACATGGCCTTCCCTGTGTTTGTCTATGTCTTGGTCTCTTCTAAGGATTTCACCCCAGTGGCTTTGTTTTGATTTAATTCCATCTTTAAAAGCCCTGTCTCCAGAACACAGGCTTTATGGAGGTCTGGAGGTTAGCGCCATGATGTAAGCATTGGGAGAGACATCGTTCAGCTCATGGCCCTTGGGTACCTTGAGTAAACAGCTCTCCTCGAACTGCCTCACCTGGAGCCATTTTCAGTAACTCCAGTCCAGTTACCCAAGGGAGGTTGGGGCCACATTGCACACTGCCTGCCCACATGGCCCACATGGGTCAGCAGTCCAAGGGTCCTTGTGGCTGGGAGTTTTTAACCTACAACCACAAAACAAGCCCCTGCCCAAGTTACCCTGGTGTTCAAGGCTCTGTGCAGTTGCATCCTGGCCAATAGACCTCTTGCCCCACCTCAAGGAGGGAGTTGATATGGACAGTGAAACAAGGGTCTGGGGAGTCCGTTCCTGAGATTCAGGCAAGTTGCATCCCTTCCATTCCTCCATTCCTATCTGAAAATGAGGATGCCCCCGAGGTGTCTGGACCATGGAGGAAACTCATTCAGATCCCCTGTGCAGAGGACTATGGGAGCATTGTCAATCAGAGCCACTGGAGACCCACCTATGGCTCCCACACCATCTCTCCTAGCTTCCCAGCTGGGAACAGAGCTTGGGTGCTGCCTGGCTGTCCCACTGGGTGCAGGAATCCCACACAGCTGATGGAGCTGCAATGCCGGGGCTCCCTGCCCAGTACTGTCCAGGCCATGCTGCAGACAGAGGCCTCCTGTCTACCAGCCCTGCATCCTGGCTGGCTCTGTTCCGCTACAGTTCCTTGACACTGCGTCTCCCAGACATCTACCTGTAAACTCCCACAAGTCCTTCTCACGGGGCATCTACTTCTCTGAAGACAGAACTGATACAGGAGCCACTCTGTGGCTTGCTTAGGGAATTCCACACCAAACCTTAGAAAAGCCCCCAGAACCAAGTAGAAGTTTTTGAGTTGAGGCCACAACTCCTTCCTGTAAGTCAGTCTCAGAGACTACAACTACCCTGTGTATAGATGTCTGATAAACAGTAGGTGTCTGAGGCCATATGCCTCTCATCTGCATCCACCTGCTGACATCACCTTGTACTTGATAAATGCATAGTAAATAAAAGTAAAATATATACTAAAAAAGAACAGGTTTACAACCAAGTTAATGAGTCTGCTTCTATAGGCAACTAGACTAATTTATTGTAAAGATTTATTTTTATTTTACATGGATGGGTGTTTTGCTTGCATGTATGTCTATGCACCAGGTGCATGCAGTGCCCACGAGGCTGAAGTAGACATCCAATCCCCTGGAACTGGAGTTACAGATGGTTATGAACATCCATGTGGGTGCTGGGAACTGAACCCAAGACCTCTGCAAAACTTCTTAAGGGTCTGGGGTGTGCTCCACTTCTGCTGACCACAGGCCCTTTGCATCACTTTTCCCAGTTACCTCTACATTCCTTAGGTCAGAGTTCACATTTCCCCGACCTCCTTTATAGCCAGTAGTACTTCTTTTTCTAAGCATTTCTCTGGGTTTGTAACGATCCATTAATTAGTGTGTTCGTTAATTAATCCTTGTCTCCCGTAGTGGGCATTGTCAATCCGGCTTGTTCTCCTTTTCTCTGAACTTCTAGTTCTCCACAGAAGGACCCCCAAAGAAAGACTGGGTCTCCCTGTGCCCCCGTAGCTGGCAGAGGGCCCTGCAGAAGTGAGGGCGGAAGCTCTGGCTTAGCCTCTTCATGCTTCTTCAGAGGTAGGGACAAGGAGAACTCTCTGGCCATAGTCTGGGGAGGGGAGGCCGGGGTAGAAGACTCTAGACAGCTCCCCACAATGTATCTGCTTCAGCAGGTGGGCTCTCAGGAGAATGACGGAGACACCAACATGTTTAAGCCAACACTGCTTCGAGTGTGTGTTTCAAATGGCTAATGGCTACCAGTAGTCTCTGACGCTTAAGGATTTGACTTCAGGTTCTTGGCTTGGGATGGCTTGAGTGTGTCACCTAACGGAGCTTTGACTTTGGACCTTTCCCCAGGCTACTGAACTGTAGACTGGTGTTCCCTTGGTATTGGGCAGCAGCAGTGACCACAGCTCCCAATCCACTGCTTGCTAGAGGCTGTGAGTGCAGGGGGGTAGGTGCAGGGGTTGTGTACAGGGTGATTTATGCAAGGTGCTGTGTGCAGGCTGCTATGTGCAGGAACTGTGTATAGGGTACTTTGGTGCAGATGCTGCAGGGTGTTGTGTGCAGGGTACTGGATACAGGCGCTGTGTATAGGGTGCTGCACAATGCTGCTGGGTGAGGCTGTTCGCTATATTAGGTGTATTCAATACATTTTCGACTTTGGTGAGTTTGTCTGGACGGGATCCTGTTATGGCCGAGGAGGGTCTGCACATGAGCGGCCAAGTCTGTTTCCTAGTCATCACACAGCCAGCCTTGTTGGGTGGGCTGCACATTGCAGAGCAGCAGTGCAATGAAATGCCCTGCAGGAGTGAAATCCTTCTTTATCTTCCACTCTGGAGAGGGTAGACAATGGAGCTGTGTGGCTCAGTGAGCTGTGCGGGCAGAGGCAGACAGGAGGCAGTAGGCAGGAAACACATTGACAGAGCCTCTGAGTTGTATCTGAGGAGCTTGTATGACTTCCCAGCTGATACAGTCGGTCACTTTCCTGAGCACTCATCGTATGCCAGGCACAGGGCCAAGAGCCAACACAGGTGTGTCCTATGTGCCAGCTTGGTCCCAATGCTTGACGAATTCTGCCTCACTTCTCCCACTCAGCGTCCCTAGGAGGTTGGTGCTGTCCCACAGGCACGGGTGTAAGACTCCATAGGAGGAGCTGGTACCACCAGAACAGGAGTGAATTCCTGTCTGGGTAAAGTGTGATGGCACCGTGAAAACTCAGCCCAGAGCCTGAATGGCAGGGTCTGCCTGAGGACTTGTATGGCAATGCCATGTAGGTGACAGGAGAAGATTCTTGAACCCAGACCTGCTTGACCTACTGGGGAGGAGCTGAAGTCAGGGTCAGAAGTGAAGATGGATCCAAATGCCACCTCCAGGCCCCAGTCGCACAGCATGGGCCTCATCTGGTGACAGTGAGTCTCCTCTGCCTGACTGAAGTGAGGTTTAACACATGTCTGTCAGACCAAGCTCAGGCTGAACTTCCCACCCATCTTGTCTAGGCCACCTGTTCTGTGAGCCCAGCAGAGCTGAAGTGCTACCGTCGTCACCAAATCAGCCATGCCAGCTTGCAAAAGATCACCACAGCTGGACCTGCTGACTGTTGATGCTACCTCACAAAAGGAGGGTGGGGAGGGTCATGGGACCCTTGTCCGAGTAGCCAGCCACACCTCCCGGCTAGCTATATGCAATTCTGCCCTAATTGGAAAGTGGCCTGGGGAGGGGCTGGAGTACATGGGTGGGAAGGATTGGGGGAGGGCCTCCATCGACATAGTCACTGGGGAATCATCACCCCTGATAGCTGCAGACCTTTAAAATTAGATACACCCAACAGACACCTCTAAGGTGTGGCTGCTTTCAGGTCACTCACGCTCCTGCTGTGACCCCTCAGCTATACTCTGTAAGTAAGCCAAAGGTCATTGGTTCCCCAGAGTGAACTCTGGTCCCACCACCCCTCCGTTTGTTGCAGGGACCTTAAGAGGTACAGCAGATGTTCCGTCCCTGGGGAAAGAATTTTAGCAACAGCAGTTCACAAGGAACTGAGGGGTGGCCTGGTGTGGTCGAGGAGGGGGAGCCTGGAGATCTGGAGATGGCAGCTCTCCCTCCCAGCCCTATACTAGCCGCCTCTCAGATCCTAGGGGGAGCTCCAATGCTGGCCCAGGAGAGGAGGAACAGGGTGTGCAGGTTGCTTCTTGCTCAGGGAGATTTTAACCTCATTCCTGGTTGAAGAAACACAAAGCCAGAAATGCTTCTTCTAACTAACTCTTTTAAACTTGCAACACTGGAACCAGGTTAAACTGGCGTCTCCACAACCCACCTATGCTGTGTACATAGCTGCCACAGGTCTACACTCAGGAACCAACTTGAAGAAGTGACCAGGTGTTCTGTCAGATTTCCAGCAAACATGTTTTTTTCTGCCATTTGAGAAATATTAGAAGCTCATCAAAAAACAAAAAACAAAACAAATAACAACAAAACCCTGGTCATTGACTATGGCCCATCTGGACAGTAGAATATTGCTTGTCACCTCAAACTGATTTTTTTGTCTTGTTTTAAAGCACCGGGGATGGAATTCAGGGCTTCATCTCCAATCTTATGTGTCAACTTAATTCAAAATTTAAAAAGACTATTTTATGAAGCTTAAAGTGGAAAAAAAAATGTGATCCTGGCCTGGGTGCTCATGCCTGTAATCTCAGTAAGCAGGAAGCTGAGGCAGGAGGATTGCTATGAACTCAAGGCCAGCCAGGGCTACTAACAAGATCTTGTCTCAAAAGAGAAAGAGAGATGGGGGGCGGAGAGAAAGAAGAGAAAGAAAAACCATGAGACAAAACTCTACGCAGTCTAAAGAAAAAAAAAAAAAACAGAAAAAATGAGAGGTTCAGCAACATGAGCGCCAGTGATGTTAACCAATGCTCACACGGAGAACTCAGAGCGTGAGGCATCTCTCTAGCACATCCGCTCACATTTCTGGATCCTTCTACAATGGACACATAGTACTTAAAAATATAATCAAAATAGAACAGTTTTACTTTTTCAAAAAAATTGTATAACAGTATGTTGTTTTAAAATAGTCTTTTTTTTTATGAGTGTAAAAGTAATATTGCCCTGCCTGGTGCCACACACCTGAAATCATGTCGTCCAGAGGCTGATCAGTGAGAGGTCAGCCTGGGCTTTGTCAAAAAATGTACATGCAAAGCACCCATACATCAAAAATAAAAATAAATCTTGACATAAATACTAATCTAGTTGCCTATGGAAGTAGATTCATTAACTTAGTTGTAGACCTATCTTTAAGTAGATATTTTATTTTTATTTGTTATGTGGTAATTATTCATTTATCAAGTGCAAAGTGATGTCAGCAGGTCTGTGCAGATGAGTGACATATTGTTGGTTTATTTGTGGCGCTCTTACCATATACGGCCTCAGGTGCCTACTGTTTCTTTGGGCCGGGAGCATTCAAAATCCTCACCATTAGTTATTTGAAATGTGCCATGAACTACTGGAAGTTAAAAGTGATTCCTTAAGTCCAATTTAGAAAATTCAATTTTACTATCACATATACAGCTGTAATAAAAAGCAGGCCTGGAGGCATGGGCTTGTCATCCCAACAGTGCAGAGGCTGCGGCCTGGGCTACAGAGTGAGTTCAGGGTCACCTTAGGTAACTTTGTGGGACCCTGTCTCAAAATGAAAAATACAGGAAGAGCTGAGGCTGGTGCTGAATGTCAGGGCTGCTGCCATGCGTGTGTGAACCCCTGTATCCAGTGCCCAGCACAGCAAACGCAACATCAATTGCAATAAATATTTTTGGTGTGTATGTTTCTGTAAATTTATCTTACTTTGGGATACGGGGTGTACCGGGGATGGAATCCAGGGTCACCTCACCTTAAGCATAAGTTCTGAGCTCCACCCTAGTGCCTTCCTGACCCTCCCAACCTCTTTCCTGCCTTCCTTTCAGAGTCTCTGTCTCCTACCCACTCACTCCTTTCTCTTCAGATGATGTCCACTGTAGCTCAGACTGGCCTTTTCTTCTCATGGTGTGGCCAAGGATGACCTTGGGTGACCTCTACCACCTCAGTGCTGGGATTACAGGTGTGAACCATCATGCCCAGTTTATACAGTGCTGGGATGGAATCCAAGGCTTTCCATGTGGTAGGCTGGCAAACACTCTCAATCACATTCCCAGCCTCAATCCTATTTCTTAAAGGGGAATTTAAAGAACAGGATGGTGAACCAAGGGTGTTTTTCGTTGTGACATTTGTGTCCCGATTACTCTCTGGGATTTCCAGTCCTGTGGGTCCCTGCCCCAGTGGGCTCCCAGGCCTCCTTCCTTGAGTCCATGTCAACTCTCGGGGTCATCACTTGATTAAAAAGTGACAGCTGATTGCCAACCTGACGAGTGAAAACATGTCAGTGTCTTACTCCGCAATCCTATAGTTGCTGGATGCTCATTTGCCCTTGACTAACATCGTGGGTCCCTAGAGAGTGGCTGTGTGCACCTCCTTGCAGATCTGGTATCCAGACCCTTCTCTTACCAAAGGGTAAGGGGTATGAATTAGTTGCTTGGGAAAGATACTTAAACCCAGTCTTATCTGTGTCCAACATGCTTTTGAAATAACAGAGTTTGTTTACATTTCTAAAGCTAAATACAGCCATGGATTCTGCCTTTGGCATCTGCTTAGGAAAAAATCCCTCTGCATCAAGGTCCTGTGTGTGTTTGGTCCCATTGCCCTCCCTCAAGGTACCGGCCTCCCTCACTCCCCAGAGATGAGGTGATGAAACCTCTTCCGAGTAGTTGGAATTTTATCCCACCTCAGGCCAAAGTCAGGATCTCACCTGTACAGACTGGACATGCCTGGCTTGCCTGGCTTCCCCTCTGATATTGCCTTAGGATGTGTGGGACCTCTAGGTAGTTCCCACCCGCATGAAGGGAGGGGCCCTCTGCTGACCACACAGCCTGAGCCAGAGGCACTGAGGACTCAGTGTCCCAGGCCAGCATGAGACGGTGTGTGTGTGTGTGTGTGTGTGTGTGTGTGTGTGTGTGTGTGTGTGTGTGTGTGTTGTCAGTTCTCCACAGTCAGGGCAGTGAGCACCGGCCTCCCCAGAAAGAGGCTTTTCTCTCATGCTCTCAGGCTGTACCACATGCTACAGAGCAGATGTGTCTCTCCCCAGGTCTTAGACAAGGGACTGGGAGTCTAAAGAGCACAGAGGAGCAGGGACACAGTCCAGACTGTAGACAGGGACAAGCTCCTCTGCTTCCAGGACAGACTTGTCACCTGGGGATGCCCAGCTGTAGCTGTCAGGTTGAAGGAGTTGTATCAGGCCTTGCAAGGTGATGGTGAAGACTGTTGAGGTTGGGAACAGGAATCAGCAACCAGAGATGAGGCCAAAGAGAGGGGTACTTGGGTCAGCACCCCACTGATCAGTCTTTGGACATGGGGATTGGGGTGTTTGACAAAGACAGGTGGAGGAGACAGGTTTGAGAGAACCACATGTAAGGCCCTGCCCCAAAGCCTGGAAAGAGGACAGCCTAGCAGGCCAGCACAGCTCTCAAGTCCTACCATATGCTTAGCCCTGTCCGTCAGGATGGGCATGGCTGTAATATAGACAGGCAGACAGGATAGGACAGAACGTGACCGGTGTTTCCTAGAACGGACCTTGTGTAGAGCTCTAAAAGATTCAAGCGCCTAGCCAGGTGGAGGGTCCAGCAAGGAGTCCTGGCTAGGAGCCTAGGCTGCGCAAAGGTCCTTAGGCAAGGCTGGCCAGTGTGGGCGGAGCCTGAGGAGGACACCAGGGAGCAGCAGCGGCTCACTGTGGACACCAGAGGACCCTGCCAGCGCTCCAGCTGCCAGGATGGTGACATGTGAGCTGGCTTCCAGAGCAGGAATGGTTATCTGAGACTCGGAGTCACTCCGTCAATCATGAGTGGGCACACAAGAAAAGCCCATCTCCTCTGCCCATACTGCTAAGGCTACCACAGGGCCTGTTCCCAAGAGATGCTGGACCTAAAAGTGCATGCATTAAAAAAATTTACCATTGCCAGGTGGTGGTGGCGGTGCAAGCCTTTAATCCCAGCACTGGGGGTCAGGGGTGGGGCAGAGGCAGGTGGATCTCTGAGTTTGAGACCAGCCTGGTCTACAGAATGAATTCCAGGTCAGCTAGGGCTACACAGAGAAACCCTGCCTCAAAAAACACAAACAAAGCCAGGTGGTAGTGGCGCACGCCTTTAATCCCAGCACTAGGGAGGCAGAGGCAGACAGATCTCTGTGAGTTCGAGGCCAACCTGGTCTATAGAGCGAGTTCCAGGACAGGCTCCAAAGCTACACAGAGAAACCGTGTCTTAAAAAACCAAACCAAACCAAACAAAACAAAAACCACAAACAAACAAACAAACAAACAAATTTTCTGTTATTATTAAGGGGGAGGATGCACACGCATGCTACGATGCACAGGTGGAAGTGATGCACAGGTGGAAGTGATGCACAGGTGGAGGTGATGCACAGGTGGAGGTCAGAGGTCAGAGAACTTTATGCAGCCAGCCCTCTACTTCCATCTTTACATGGATTCCAGGAATCAAACAGATTTCCAGACCTGCATAGGCTGACCAATCTCCCTGGACCCCAAGTGTGTCCATTTTAAGACCCAGTGACTGTGACATGTCTTGCTTGTCCCCATTAATGAGGCTGTCCTGCTTGGGTATTCAGGCCACTCCTGGGTAGCCGCCTTGTGGGAGGATCCACACCTACCTCACCAGCGCCTCCTGCTGGTGATGCCTTCGCTGCTACAAAGAGGCAGTGAGTCCCCACTCTGAGAAGACCACACAGCAAGATTTTGATGCATCTGGCAGGAGTGGAGAGAGCAGAGACCAGGTCAGAGGGGTCCTACCTGTAATCCTAGAACTCAGGAGGCTGCAGCTGCAGGGTCTCTGTGAGTTGAAGGTCAGCTTTGTCTACAGTATGGAACATGGAACCCTGTCTCCATTGATTCATGAGTCTTGTTGTGAGGGTCCCTGAGACAGAAGTGGGTTAAATGGTTCCTGACTCTTCTGCCTGAGTAGTATCAGAATGCACTGGGTCCCCGGCCAGCTCCCATTCCTCTTACAGTCCTGGCACAGGGCAGGGCTGGCCCCCCACTCTTCAAGGGGTAACTAACTGCAAGCCTCCTTGGCCAAACTCAGCTATCTTCTCTAGAAGCCAGATGTCTGCAACCACCTGGAAATGGTCCCTCACCTGGTCTCTGTCTGACTTGAGCTCCCTTCCATGCCTCTGGCTGATTCAAGGTATTTCTTACACAGCCTTGGGCATTTTGCCACTTTAGAGACATCAGAAATATCTGGAGTCTTGAGCACCAAGAGATCTAAAGAAAGTGAGGTCTGTGACATGCAGTGTCTACGCTGGGGCATGTGTCTGCAGGGAAATGTCTGGGGTGAGACTCCACCTCACCCCACTGTCTGTCAAATGTGGTCCTGTTTCAGGTCCAATCCCAAGGCAGTTGAGTGGTACCCAGCCCTACCCCAGAGATGCTTTTAGAGGGCAGGGCATCTGCATCACTGGGTGATAGCATAGGGTGCTCCCACTTAGGCCTGTGCCATGCCACAGGCTGTAGGGGCATCTGTACCATCAGAGAATGTAGCAGGCAACCAGGTCTACTCTTGAGAGAGTTACACAGAAGGTAAGAAGCAGGGTTACCTCCATGCATCTCAGACAGCCAGGGACACGTGATGTCAGAAGGGACGCAAGAGACAAGAGACACGAGACAGTACTGGGGAACTGGGATAGGGACGTGATGTGGACAATGACTCCAAACATGTTCACAGGAGGAGACGTGTCCGGAGGGTGGCAGAAGTCTTGAAAGAGAGGTTGAGAGGAGGCAATAGTCAGGGCAAAAGTTCTGGGGCAGTGAGTCTGGTATGATTAAGAAGTAGAGGGTAGCCGGGCGGTGGTGGCGCACGCCTTTAATCCCAGCACTCGGGAGGCAGAGGCAGGCGGATCTTTGTGAGTTTGAGGCCAGCCTGGTCCACAGAGCGAGCGAGATCCAGGAACGGCACAAAGCTACACAGAGAAACCCTGTCTCGAAAAACAAACAAACAAACAAACAAACAAAAAAAGAAGTAGAGGGTAGGCTAGTGTGGCCTCGAGCAGCCCAAGGACAGTCAGAACAGAGCATGCTGGACCTTGTAGGCTCCAGGGAGGATGTAACTCAAGGTGCGCAGAGACTTCTGGGTAATGATGTGGTACAGCCTTGGCCTCCTGAAAAATCTCTCAAGCTGACTCACCAGGAGAAGAACTTGGAAAAGGTGGGTAGACCCAGAAGGCCAGTGGCAGGGGTGTCTATCATGTGCTAAGGACATTTGAGGGAGGGCAGCCTCAAGGTGGCTCCTCACCAGGGTCCTTAGTAGGATCATTGCTCATTCCAGTGGCTCTGCTCCAAGTGCTTAAGGAGCATCAACTCAAATTGCCAGGTAAAGAACTGTTCTCATCAATTGCAGAGATAGCACAGAAAGGTTAATTAACTCACCCCAGGCCACACAGGTAGAAGACTACAGAGTCAAGATGTGAACCCACGTTGTTGGAAACCAGAGCCCAGGCTCTTAAAAAGGAAGGTCATAATGCCTGCCCTATAAGAAACTATAAATAAAATAGAACCCCGGGCCTCTATCAGGAAGGTGAGTTGACAGAGGAGAGTAGAGGTTAGTCTGACTATGGGCCATAGCTCCTCCAGGGAAGAATGAGTTCAGGTGGGCCAGGGAAGCCCCACCCCCCACCTTCACCTCATCTTCTGGGAATGTGGGGGAGGAAGGGTAGCTGCCCACACAGCGCTGTCCAGTGGAACACTGGCTTGGAGAACTTAGAGGGACAAGCAAGGCTGCCCTGGAAATGGACCGGTCACAGGCAGGAGAGGTCAGTGGAGAGGGGAAGAAAGTCCCTGGAGAACGGACATGGAGCTGTATTACAGATCTCTAAGACACTGGGCATTTGGGATGTAGGGCAATTTAGGAACGTGACTCCATTCACACAGACTCTGTGCAGAGATTGGTTACCGTAGAGAATTAACATTTGGCCTCTCTGGACTCCAGTTTCTTCACTCGTGGAGTAGAGAAGAAAAACCCTGGCCCTCTGAGAAGGCATCCCGATCACGGTCGTGGGACTGAGACCCGACAAGCTCTGAGCTAGGACGAAAACCTACCATGGTGGGTAATGTTGACAGGTCCACCGCTTGGACCATTGCAGCCGCGTCTGGACCCACAGGACCCTTCCACGGTAAAGTGAACTCCTGTTCCCCTGCGAGGAACCAGCACGCCTGGAGATGCAAGGGCCGCACAGTGACTGACCAGGGGGAGCCACGCTCTTTTGCTTGCTCTATGAAAACCCACCAATGTCTCCCCATTCCTTCGTCTAGGTCAGAGATGTCCCTGCTGACTGGAGGCCCCTGCTCCCGCAGGAGGACTCTGTCTCCCAGGCTCGCCTGACCATTCATTGAAAACGAGCCCCAGCCCACCCCTCCCCCTCTAGGCAGCAGCTTTTCTGCGGGGCCCCAGTCTCTCTGGCCTGGCCTGCTGCCCACTAGCCCGCCGCTGTGCTGCCTGCCGTTCTGTCCCCTGGGCCTCCCTCCGTGAGAAAGTTCCTCTGGGAGGATTTGGCATCTTTTGTTCCCGGCTGCACTTGCTGTCGTGAGCTGAGTGCTCAAGCAGTCTTTCCCAGTGGTGACCAAGGCTAAGCCAGCCTGCTCAGTCTGGGACCCATGGGGTCATGGTAGAGCAGGGCCTGGGAGACAGTCAGGCTGCAGCTCTGCCCTTGGAGACTAGGATGTCCCTCACCTCCTCTGGGGCCCCCTCACACAGCTGACCGTGGGCTGCCCAGTGACAAGCGTTTTGCTGAGGTCACCGGGTTGCCTGTGTTCTGGAGTCTGGAGTCCCCTATTTAATTGTGAGCCCTGACCACGAGATCCCAGGATCTTGGCTCCCGGTTGAGCTCCACAAACATTTGTGAAGCCCTTGCTTTGCTCCTGGCTCAGGAGGAAAGCATTTCCTTGCCGGCAACCTCTGGGGTGGACCAGTTCCACACGGGCACGGGTCAGGTGTGAGCAGGCCAGAGCACAAAAGTATTTCAGGCCACTGCTGTCACATCCTCGTCACCCACCCTCATTTCACTAGCCGTGTCCTCCTTATTCAGCCAAGCTTCCCAGGGCTGTAAACCCACCGGAGTGCCCACCTTTCAGACAACCAGACAGCAAGCTGAGGGCTAGCTAAGTGTCCAGATGTCAGGACACTTGGAGATGTGGGGGCTACTCATTCTTTGCTATATTTTATCAACTGCTTATAGAGGTAGGCAAGTGCTCTACCACTGGGCTGCACTCCCAGCCTGAGATTATAGAAGCCCTGAAGTTACATAAGAATACATTGATTTCTTTAGGTGCAGGCACGATCTAGCCACAGGTGTTTGCCCTGGGTCTACTTACATAGAAGCTGGTGTGAAGAGGGGCATCCCAACCATGTTCACTGCTTCACAAACATCCTGGAGCTTAGCAACTGTAACAGTGGCAACATCTATTGTGTTCTCCACTCTTCTGCTTGGTTAGAGTCTGTGTGAGGGGGAGCACTGCTCTTATACCACATGACATCATCAGGGGTAATATGAAGGTTAGATGCTGGAGTTATCTGAGAGATTGCTCATTCACCTATCTGGGAATCCATGCTGATTCCCAGACCTCCCCACATCCTAGAGGCTGTTTTCCAACCACCCCAAGAGAGCACTGGGAAGAGGCTGTGTCAATTTTTATGGTCCAGCCTTGAGAATCAGGCCATATCCTATTTATTGATCCAGGCAGCCTGGAAACCCACCCAGGATCAAGGGACTAGAAATAAATAGTCTCTGCGTCCTGACACAGAGCAGCAAGATCCCAGGAAAGCATATGAGGCTGGATATACTGCTTTGGCTATTTTATTCTTTTACATTTATATGTGTGTGTGTGTGTGTGTGTGTGTGTGTGTGTGTGTGCGCACATGTGAAGGCCAGACACTGACACTAGATGTCTTCCTCAATCACTCTCCTAATAATATAGTTATCATTATTATTATATAATTATATAATATTTATAATTATATTATCATTATAATAACATTTAATATATAATTTAATAATAGAAGAGATAATATAATTTATATAATTACATATTATATAAAACTATTATAGTCATCATCATTATTATTATTGTTGTTGTTGTTTTTTCTAGACAGGGTTTCTCTGTGTAACAGCTCTGGCTGCTATGGAACTCACTTTATAGATCAAGCTGGCCTCGAACTCAGAGAGATCTGCCTTCCTCTGCCTCACCAGTGCTGGGATTAAGGACATGTGCCACCACTGCTGGGCTCCACTTAGTTTTTCGAGACAGAGTTTCTCACTGAATCTGGAGCTCAACAGTTCAGCTACGCTGGCTGACTGGCAGACTCCAAGAATCCACCTATCTTCACCTCCCCAGTGCCTGGCTTTTTATGTGGGTTCTGGAGACTCAAACCCAGGGTTTCACACTGGTACAGCAAGAACTTTAAAAACCAAGCCATCTCTGTCCCAGATGGCAGACTTTTAAAATAATGATTGTGTGGCAATTGGTTATCTAGATAGAGAAGATGAAAAATTAAATTCCCACCTTGATTCGTGCAAAACTGCTTTCCAGGTGGGATAAGACAAAAACATGAAGGATTCATCTGCAAAGGTTCAGGGTAATGAAGGTACCTGACACAGAACAGATATCCACAAGGCATGGACTGCAGATAACCAGGGACAGGCAGAGGCAGGCGTGCAGGAAGGACAGCCAGTGACATGTCACAGAAGAAAACTGAAAGCCAGTCAGCACTTGAGAAGATATCTGTCCTCACTGTCCATGGTGGCAAGCAAGTTAAAGCCACACTGAAGCCACGGTGTCGGGGGTGGCACACAGCGGCATCAGAGGCACAAGGGAGGCAGAGGCAGGAGGAGCAGGGTCTCAAGGCCACCCTCAGCTACATAATGAATTCCAGGCCAGACTGGACTCCACGAGACTCTGTCTCAAAAAAAACTCATACTAAAGTATGATTCTACTTAAGTCTAGCTTGGCGGGCTGTAGTGGGTAGCCATTCCAGCTTTGATCTGGAAGTTCCAACCCCCATTGAGGCTTCGGTAACTGTCACGCCTACAAGGCAGGGCCAAGGGAGGACCCTGGAGATCCGAGATCCAGATGCACCAGCTTTCTTGGTTCCTGGACCCTGGACGCTGGAGGTAGACCGAGCAGAGTTCTCCAGAGAACACCACCGGACTGCGCTACACCTTTCCCAGACCCTATTACCTATCCCTTCACTTGTAAGTTACCCCACAAAATAAACCTCCCTTTTAACTACGTGGAGTGACCTTAATAATTTCACCAATAGTGGGCCAATGGGTTTATTGGGCTTATTTACAAGAGCGTGGGTGAGGGGTTGCTGACAGGAGCGTGGGTGACCACCTCAAACAGCTGCATCATGGAAGAGTCCCATTCCAGCGTGGGTGAGGATTTCCCGACCACTGCCTGCTAGGAGTCCCCTCATCAGTCAACCTTCCACCTCCATGTACGCAGCCCACCCAGCGCCCCAGATGCTGTGACTTGAGCATCAGATGAAATGTGACCACCTCTCCACTACTGCTCTTTACAGGGCAAGTCAACAGGCCCAGTCCTGAGGGCCTCTTGCCAGTAGTCACAGCTGCTCCGAAGATGCTAATTGCTGTCATGCTTAGAGGACTGTGTTCCAAAGCATCAAGGAAATGCCTCAAAGGGACCTTAATTCGCCTGCTGGGGAGTGTAGTTGGCACAATGGATTGGGAGAGCAGCGTGACATAATCTAGAGACACGAACTCATGGACGTGCCACGAGCAACAAGTGTGGCAGTGAGCGTGTGCAAGCAGCGGCTATCCGTGCATAGAGACGTGTGCTGCTTGCGAAAGGGCAAGTGGCACAGAATAAATGTTCCCGGGGTAAGATGGATAAATACCCTGTGCTGGCTTCCTACAGTCACCCGGCAGCAGTGAAGACACACAAGCCACATGCTCCCGCTGGGGCTGTGATTCACAATGCCCAGCAAACAAAGTGGCCCCAGAACTAAACAAAGTACTGTCGAGGACTACTCAGCACCCTTGTGGCTGTGTCCTGGTGGGATGGATGCAGGGCTCTTATTCTTCTGTGGAGTTCAGATGGAACCCAGGGCCCTGCTCTCATACTATGAGAGTGCTCTGCCACCGAGGCACACCCTAGCTGAAGCTAAGACATGAAAATTATTCTGAATCTCAACTGAGGTACTTGTTCTGTAAATAACAATAAAACAATAATAAAATCAATTAATAAAATAGCAATAATAATAATAATTATTATTATTTCTGGTACTGGAGAGGTGGTCTGGTGGGTGGATGCATTGGCCGCACCAGAGTGAGGACCGTAATTATGTCCAGTACCCATAGTGTAAGCTGGTGTGTGGCTGCTTGCACCTGTAAGCCCTACACTTTCGGGGTTGGAGACGGGATTGTCACTGGGGCTCATTAGCCACCAGCCCAGCTTCAGGTTCAGTGGAAGACCCTGTATCAAGGCAGTGAGTGAGAGAAAAGGACACCCTATGTGCCTCTGTCCTTGAGTGCACAGGCACACACATGTGCACACACACCACACACAAATAAATTCCTATCCTTTCAAATGTATGTGTCTATATTTATATAGTCTATAGAATTGTATATTTCATAATAAAACTGGAGAAAAAACCTGGAAAAAAAAAACGTGGCAAGGGGAGTGTTTAACCTCAAGAGAAGCAAAAGGAAATTTCTCCAAGGACATTCCAGAAGGCGCCATGGCTGGTGAGGCGGTCAAGGCTGCACTCCATACCCTGTGTGGACGGTGCTGGAAGGCCGATGAGTAGAAACAGGGTTGACCAGAAGAGCTTTCCCCTTGTGTCCTGAGGCAGGAGCTAAACCAGATAAACCCAGGAACCAAAGTATAAGCACCCTCCTTTGAAAAATGATGAAATATCTATTTCCCCATTCCTAGGGCGATCCACGTGTGTCCCTCTTAGGGTCTTCCTTGTTACCTAGTTTCTCTGGGGTTGTGGATTGTAGCCTGGTTATTCTTTGCTTTATATCTAATATCCACTTATGAGTGAGTACATACCATGTCTCTCTCTCTGGGTCTGGGTTACCTCACTCAGGATGATTTTTTCTAGTTCCATCCATTTGCCTGCAAATTTCATGATGTCATTGTTTTTTACAGTTGAGTATTACTCCATTGTGTAAATGTACCACATTTTCTTTATCCAATCTTTGCTTGAGGGACATCTATGTTGTTTCTAGTTTCTGGCTATTGTGAATAATGCTGCTATGAACATAGTTGAGCATTTGCCCTTGTGGTATGATTGAGCATCTTTTGGGTATATGCCCAAGAGTGGTATTGCTAGTTCTTGAGATAGATTGATTCTTAATTTTCTGAGAAGTCACCATACTGATTCCCAAAGTGGCTGTACAAGTTTGCACTCCCACCAGCAGTGGAGGAGTGCTCCCCTTATTTCACATTCTTTGCAACATAAGCTGTCATCAGTGTTTTTTGTCTTAGCCATTCTGACAGGTATAAGATCTCCTGGGTAACCTGGGGTAAAGTTAGGGAAATTCCCAGGAATCCACAAGGATGACCCCAGTTTAGATTCCCAGCAATAGCAAAGAGGGTGCCTGAACTGGCCTTCCCCTATAATCAGATTGGTGACTAATTGTCAATATAGAACCTTCATCCAGTAACTGATGGAAGCAGATGCAGAGATCCACAGCTAAGCACTGGGCCGAGCTCCTGGAGTCGAGTCGAAGAGAGGGAGGAGGGATATATGAGCAAAGAGTGGGTCAAGATCATGAAGGGGAAAACCATGGAGACAGCTGATCCGAGCTAGTGGGAGCTCATGGACTCTGGACTGACAGGTGGGGAACATGCATGGGACTGAACTAGGTCCTCTGAATGTGGGTGACAGTTGTGTGGCTTGGGCAGTTTGTGGGGCCCCTGGCAGTGGGACCAGGATTTATCCCTGGTGCATGAACTGGCTTTTTGGAGCCCATTCCCTATGGTGGGATACTTTGCTCAGCCTTGATTCAGGGGGGAGGGGCTTGGTCCTGTCTCAATTTGGTATGTCAGACTTTGTTGACTCCTCAAGGGAGGCCTTATCCTCTATGAGGAGTGGATGGGGGTGGGGGAGGAGTTGGTAGGGGGAGCGGGAGAAGGGGAAGGAGGGAGAACTGTGGTTGGTATGTAAAATGAAAAAAGTATTTAAGTAAAAAAAAGAGAGAGAGAGAAAAGAATGAGGAAATACTTCAAAAGAAACAGCCAAAAGAAAGCGAGGCTTGGTGGCTCACACCAAAGCTGTTGGGAAGCTGAAACAGGAGGATGGCTGTGAGTTTGAGGGCCAACCTGAGCTCCAGGGATGTGGAATGGAATGTGTTCCAGAGGCTACAGGAGACTAAGCTCGGTGACCAAGGTCAGAACAGCACCTCACAGGAAGATGGCGATGATGAAATCACTTGTGGGATCAAGTCTACCCTCTGCTCAGGAGTGGGTTCTCAGAGGCTCTGGAGCAGAAATGGCAGCTGGTGAACAGGGGTGGCCGGCCACTTGTACGACGACAATCACTTCTGTATCACTGGGGCTTTTTATACTGTCATCCAAAACCCAGCCCTCACCTCATAGGAAGCGGACAGTTTATTCTAGAGCAAAACATGAGCGGCCATGGCCCAGGAATCCAGACTCAGGTTCCCCAAGTACCTCACTCCAGTGCAGTAAGAGTCACATTTATAGTAACAGAACAAAGGAAGTTGTAAGTCAAGGCACTGTTCAAATACTTTGGTAGTAGAAACATTAGGTAGGTGAGTTAGAGCAAAGGACTGCTCTGGGATGCAGATGTTGTCTGATGACATTCTTAGCTTTTGGGTCATTGGAAGCTAGCTTGGTTAATATATCCAAAACAATTTAATATGGTACTCACAAGGATGCTAGGTTAGACAAGAAATGGGCAAGGAATGACTTAAGGGGCCCAAAGACAGCCCAAGATAACTTGGCTCTGGACATCTCCACATCTATGCAATTCTAACCAGCCAATCAGCCTTGTTGGATCTCTGAGGTGTGATCTGGAAATCTAGAGAAGTCTGGCTGTAAATGTGAGCCTGAATGGAATCTAGAATAAACTGGGGTCTGATGATGGTCATGTGTGACTGGGCTGGGGCAACACTGGCTTCTGAGTTTAGAATTCCCTGAAAGTTTGGAATCAGGCAGGGTAGAAGAGGGTGTTTGGATGAGGGATGGGGTGGGGGAGGAGGGTTGGTGGGGCATGGGTGAGAGTAGTCCTGAGGCTCTCAACCTTGCCACACCTCTGCAGACTTCCACAGCTAACCAAAGAAGGTGCAGTCTGGACACTATGGCCTGTGAACTTTGCTGCTGGCCCCACCTGTCCTCCTTCCCCCAGGGACGCCAGCGTGAGCAGAGCAAGGTCAATGCATGTTTGCATGGTCTCCCCTGACGTGGGTCTCCAGCTCCAGTCCCCGAAACTTGTTTACAAGTCTGCGTCACTGGGAACCTTTCACCTGGTGGGTACAAAAGGTTCCTTTTTTGTAAATCCCTTTTGGGCAGGGATTTTCATTCACGGGGCCCAGGACTCTAGCTAGCACAGGGCGACACCTGGTGGTGAGTTTAGACATTGCTCCATCTGTGGCTCTATTCCGAAGCCATCATTCGGCACACCACAGGCACGCCACACCTACCCACACAAGATAAATCCATCCACAGAGCCACTTACCCACCTTTCCATATTCCACTCACCCATCCACACACCATCCACCCACATACTCGTGTGGAACTCTCTTCACACCCACCCGTACCCATCCATTCATCCCTCCACCTGGATTTTCCTCTTTCATGTAAATATATATCTCCCTAGGGACTACCAGGGTGAGCAAGGAAGGTTAGTAAGAAGGGTGCTTCATCCAAAGCCACATGCACACAGCCAGACATAGTGGTACACGGCTTCAATTCTAGACTGAGGCAGGAGGATTACAAGATTATGGGCTTGATTTACCCAAGAAGTTCCAGACCAGCCTGGGCTGCATAGTAAAACTCTATCGGAAAATAATCAGAGAGAAACATATTCAGCAATCCTCAGTAGCTTTGCGCATCTTGACAGAGTCCTTCAGCCTGCAGTGTCCATGTCCTGGGTCCTATACCAGTGTCCATGTCCTGGGTCCTATACCAAGGTGGCTCCTGTCCTCATGAGAATCACCACAGAGGCCCTGGTGGAGGGTGACCACTGCTTTGGGGTTACACTGAGGACATATTAACATGGACTTTGGAGTGAGGGATGGCCAGGCTGAGCCATCAACGTCTTAGGCTGGGAAGGAGCAGGAAGGAGGACTCGGGGGCTGGATAAAGCCTCATACTTGGTAGGCTCCGAGCCCAGAGTGTGGAGGGGCTGAGGGCGGACAACCCAGACCCTTGAGACTGCCTCAGCCACTACAGCACGAGGCAATGAGTCACTGAGGAACTGCTGCTACTTGCTTATTTTATGACAGAAGAATGCATTTCTACAGCTTCATTGTAAGAAAAAGTACAACTAGGGGGAAATAATGGCTATGATCCCACCATGCAGAAATACTGTTCTGGTGTATGTACATGTGCAGGGTGGTTCCTTCATTGCCCAAGGCAAAGCCTGTGATGTGCTCCTCTGGGCTGCTCTTAGGGTGAGCCTTGACCAAGAACCCTGTCCCCGGGCTCACAGACCCCGTCTCTGCTGTGTAGCAGACATGGTGCAGCTGATCAAATCTCCCACTTCCTTCTCACCGTGAACTTGAGTGCCCAGCCCCTCACCAGCATCCTGAGGGTCAGGTCCCCTCACCAGCATCCCCAGGGTCAGGTCCCCTCACCAGCATCCCCAAGGGTCAGGTCCCCTCACCAGCATCCTGAGGGTCAGGTCCCCTCACCAGCATCCCCGAGGGTCAGGTCCCCTCACCAGCATCCCCGAGGGTCAGGTCCCCTCACCAGCATCCCGAGGGTCAGGTTCCCCAGGCTCAGTTCTGTCTTTCTACACCATGTCCAGTCTGGACAGACTGGAAATTATTATTTTTATTTTTAGCTAAGGAAATGTGCTGGGAAGTGGTCTGCTGTGGTCTCCGCCGTGTGAGGTGACATTTCCCTCTTGTCAGAGTCATTGCTAGCAGAGACAGTTCTTAAATGAAAATGTTAAGGCACCCTCATAAGCCTTGTTAAGATTATGCCGCCCTGAGCTGTGGAGGAGCCGTCAGGAGTGGCTCTCTCTTCCACGGGCACAGGGCCTGCCACCAGTCTCCCACCCTTCTTCCTCCCATCAGAGCCCCCATCTTGCCTTCCTCCTCCCTCTCCTCCTTCTGACACATCCTCCCTTCTCTTCCTGAGTTAGTCTCATCTCCTTCCCCCACAGAGCACAGCCCATCCTCAAGCAGTCTCACCTCTGTTCAAGGCCACCATGTAACCTCCTCACTCCACTGCTCTGTGCCTCAAGCCTTGATTCTCTGCCTCTGAAGTAGTCCCTGGTTTGGCTTAGAGAACCCAGTCTGGTCCAGAGCTCAGGGAAGAACATGTGACCCAGGTTCACCTCTGCCAGCAACACCCATAAGGCAGCAAAACGGTGCCATGGCCAAGACTGTTGAGATAGTGGTCGCCATTCATCTCCTTCCCCATTCCTCCCCCAGCCCTGGGGGACCCCAAGATTACCCTCTGAGGTCTTTCCAGTGTATCTCACTGCGTGCCTCAGCATCTGCAGACACAGTTTGCCTTTTTTTTTCACATTCAAAGCCTTCAATGCCACGTGAGGTGCACTCTCTCTGTCAGGGAGTTGTACAAGTCACCACCATCTATTTCCCAAACATTTTCATCACTCTAGAAATGATCCTACATCCATTAACAAATAGAATATAGTAACACTATCCTTCCATGTTCAGGCATCATGGAGGGGTCAGCTAAGGGGAATCCAGGCTCAGCCCTCACACGATTGAGCTCTAGAGCCAGTGAGCCCACTCCACTCCTCACCTCTGCACACTTCCACCAGTTCCCCTACGGCAGCAAGTCCAGCCCGGCACCACGCCTTCCCTGGCCCCAGCCCACCTGTCCTTCCAAATGAGTACCAAGCACCCCTCCCCCTCCCACTTCATCTACGTCACTAGTGTTTCCTACTCAGCAGTGGCCATTGCTTTCCACCCTCTTCTCCACCCTTGTCTTGCCCTCTCCTCCAATCTTCCTGAAGCTGAAGGTGAAATTGTATCAGACAGTGACCTTGTCAGCCTGTGCTCTGTGGAGAGCAGGGAAAGCTCACCTTCTGGTTGCCTCTGGACTGCATCCACTGTGACCTGGTCAGCACCACCCCCCCATTGCCACTGCCCTCAGCACATGCTCCCCACTTTAGTTAGGGTTTCTGTTGCTGTGAAGAGACACCATGACCATGGCCACTCTTTTTTTCTTTTTTTCTTCTTCTTTTTTTTTTTTCCTTTCGTTTTTCAAGACAGGGTTACCCTGTGTAACAGTTCTGGCTGTTCTGGAACTTGCTCTGTAGACCAGTCTGACCTTGAAAATACTGAGATCCACTTGCCTCTGCCTCCCAAGTGCTGGGATTAAAGGCGTATGCCACCAATGCCTTGTCAACCATAGTCATTTTTAAAGAAAACTTTTAATTGGGGTTGGCTTTCAGGTTCAGAGGTTTAGTCTATTACGATCATGGTGGGAAGCATGCAGCTAGGCATGGTGCTGGAGAAGGAGCTGAGAGTTCTATATCTGGATCTGCAGGCAGCAAGAAGAGAGAATCACACTGGGCCTGGCTTGGGCTTCTGCTGTGGGATGTCTTTCTGTATACTGTGAATATGTGTTGCTCCCAATGGCTAATAAATAAAGCTGCTTTGGCCTATGGCAAGGCAGCTTAGAGGCAGGCAGGAAATGCAAGCAGAGACAGAGAGATAAGGGCAGAGTCAGGAGAGACGCTGAGAGCTGCCCAGGGAAGCAAGATGTAATGCAATCCAGGCAAAGCCACGGAACACGTGGCGATACATAGATTAATAGGTATGGCTTGAACTAAGTTGAAAGAGCTAGCCAATATAAGTTGGGCCAAAGGCCAAACAGTTTGCAATTAATATTGTCTCTGAGTAATTATTATATAAGTGGCCGTGGGACCGTGGCTGGGAGAGATTCGTCCGGACTGCTGGGCAAGGTAGGACCAGAGAAAATTCAGTCTACAAGCTTCTGAAACTCCAAGGCCACTCTCAGAGACCCACTTCCTTCCACAAGGCCACACTTACTCCCACAAGGCCACACCTCCTGATAGTACCACCCGTTGTGAGCCTATATGCTGACCATTTTCATTCAAACCACCTCCTTCCCCAACATCCATCCAGCCCTCCCTAGGCATGTGTGTTCCTTGGACTTGGGCTTGCTCTTCTCTGCTCCTCATCCTCCTCAACTTCCCCATCTGCCTGTTTAGAGCCCATTTATCCTTAAACTGGTCACAATGGTGCTACCCCAGCTACCCCATCGGGGAGCCCAAAGCCAGCAGAATCTCACTCTAGTTAGGTTCAGAGACCCACTTAGAGGTTGTGATCCCATGAGCACAGCAGCTCTGTTGCTTGGGATGTGGATGGCAAAGCTCAAACTACTTGTTTCCCAGAGTCTGATCGAATGATCTGTCTGAACGGGCAGGAGAGCAACTCCATTAGTCAGCTTGCTCAGGATGGAAAGCAAGCAGGGTATGCATCAGAGGGCCATCACGGCACTGGGGTAGGGACACGTGCTGGACGTGAGGTGGGGTGGCGTGTCCTCAGGTTCTTTCAGGCCCTGCACAGCTTTCCTCTGAAACACAGAGAAGAGGTGTGTGTGAGGTCTTCAGCCGAGTGCAGATGCCTCGGACAGCAGTCATGCCTCCCATGTGCAGCCCAAGTTTGCCACAAAGCACAGCCTTATCCCAAAGCATACAACTTCTGAGCAGGAAGAAACTCCACATGAGCATTCTAGGACTTGACATTTGACCTTTGGAAGGTGGCATTCTAGTCCTGAAGTTGGGAAGTCCCGAGAATATTCTATTCTGTTCCATTAAGCTTCCAGACATCTAGGAGGTAGGCTGAGCAGAACAGCATATCTGGGGGCCAGAGTCACCTAGGTGCATAGGTCAGGCCTGTGAGGCTGACCACCATAGATGGGTCAGGGGAGGAATGCTGTCTGAGTGATGAACAGGCTCATCTTCAACTGGAAGTCCCAAGGCTTTCCCCAACCCAGCTGAAGAGCCTGCCTCTCTTCGGCTTGGGGAAGAGGCACAGGGCTCTCACTAACAAGCTGGGCTAGAATCCCAGTCTGCCCCCTATCAGCTGTGTAGCCTTGGACAAATGACTTCATGTCTCTGATTCTTAGCTTCCTCATTGAAATAACTGCGGCTAACTGGGATGCTCCGCAGGTCAGTCTATGCAGCAGGCTTACACAGGGACCTCCTTTAACCAGACACAGCTCTCAGACCATGGCATCACATTGTATTGGCAGATAAGCTTTACTTGAGGTCCTGTTAGATGATGTCTTTGTGCTAACACACAGCCTTTATATTATCTCCATTTTAGAGATGAGAAAACCGAGCCAGAACTTACACCAGGTTGCACAGTCATATGCAGAACAGCTTAGAATGAGCCCTGATGAATGCCACAGTCTCCTCCTCTGGCTACCAAGCTATTCTGCCTCCATCCAATGAGTGTTGGGCTCCTGACTTGGAAACCAGTCCCCTGGGAGTTTAACACAGGGTATCACTTTCACACTGGTGGGGTCAGTGAAGATTGAAGAGGGGGTGGCTGGGCTGTGGGAGACTCAGAGCAGCTGATGCTGGAGAAGCCAGAGATGCCACAAGGTACAGAGTGACAGGACATGGCAGGCTCCCCTTCTCCTACCCACTGGACCTACCCACAGGTCACCAGCAGGCAGGAAGGCCAAGGAAATGTCTGATAGATGGAGGCAGGCAATGATGGGCCAGAGCAAGGTATGGGCCACTACCACCTGCTAGGAGGGTCAGTCTCAGTGTGAGCCAAGGGAAATGGCATGCTTATTTGGGCCACTCCAAAGTGGTCCCTGAGAACCAGGTGGGCACTTGCCAGCAGGGTAACATTCCCCCACCCCACCCTATCATCCCGTAGGAAATTGCCAAGATATGCAATTTCTGAAATGTCTGTCTGTGACAAAACCAGGATCATAGAGAAGATGCAAAATCTGCCCTCCTTGGAGGTAGTGGGAGACTACCTGCCATTTTGGTAGACCTGTGAGACTACCAAAGACTACCATTTTGGTAGACCTGTGAGACTTTCCATGTGGAGGTGTCCTGTGTCCCCTTCCCCAAGCCAGATCTCCTATCATGGAAGCCAGAGCCACCTGCAGGTCAGTGGTGGCCCTGACAGGATACATTTGTGGCCAGTTTTGGGCTCTCTCCTGATTCATCCTATGCCTGGTGTCCTGGCCCTCTTGGGGCGGGGTCTGGGAGTTCACAATGCCGTCTTCTCCTGCAGTTGCTTATTGGCCTCAAGACCATGGAGTGGTACACCTTTCTAGGAGGGAAATAGGTCAGCTCCCTTTTAGGAAGAGTGTTAGCTTTTCCAAAAACATTTCACTGTGAAAAATTTTCAAACTTTAGACATACACATCTTTGAGAAGAACTTTGTAGGGGCGTCCAGGCCCCCACAGAGGGCTGTGCAAGGACAGCTGCGGTGGCCTTACCACACATCTGCCCAGCCTTCCGTCACCCCCTTAGTCCATCTAACTTTTGAAATAAGCTTTTTGTTGGCAAATGATGTTAGGCTAAGATTAAAAATTACAAATCAGGCCGGGTAGCAGTGGCACACGTCTTTAATCCCAGCGCTCGGAAGGCAGAGCCGGGTGGATCTCTGTGAGTTCAAGGCCAGCCTGGTCGATAGAGTGAGCTCCAGGATAGGCACCAAAACTACATGGAGAAACTGTGTCTGGAAAAAAAAATCCAAATCAGGGATGGAGAGATATCTCAGCAGGCAAAGACACTTGTCACGATGCCTGCTGACCTGAGTTTGAGCCCAGGAACCCACAGGGTAGGAGAAAACCCGACTCCTATAAGTTGTCCTCTGACCTCTATACGTGTGCCTCCCCGTACTAGGTAAAAACAAAAATTTGTTTTAAATTTCCATGTTGGGCCACATCTTCTAGGTGATTTTCTTTCTAACCTTTTGAACAACCAAGAGTCACAGCAGAGAACTTAGCATCATTACCAAGCACACTTGCAGGCTTCTGGGATCTCGTACACAGTCATTGTTTTGAATAAGATCACAAAGGAAGCTGGTGGGCATCAGGGTGTGTCTGGTTAACTGCCCTCCCTCCAGGGTGTTGATAGGAAACCAGCTCTGTCACACAGGGAAAAAGAATTTACTCTGTAGCCAAATATGAATGGCTACTCCAGAGGAACACAGATTCAGGCTACAACTAAGGGGGTGGGTCTCTGCTGTAGGCCTCAGATGCTATCCGATGGAAGGTAGGGGTCTGAACATTCCAAAAAGGATTATTTAACAGTCACAAGAATGTCCCATCAATCACAGATGTGTTCAATAAATGGCTGTTTCGCCGGGTGGTGGCGCACGCCTTTAATCCCAGCACTCGGGAGGCAGAGGCAGGTGGATCTCTGTGGGTTCGAGGCCAGCCTGGTCTACAGAGTGAGATCCAGGAAAGGCACCAAAACTCCAGAAAGAAACCCTGTCTCAAAAACAAAAACAAAAACAAACAACAACAAAAAATGGCTGTTTCCCTGGGTGGTGGGGGTGCATGCCTTTAATCCCAGCACTTGGGAGGCAGAGGCAAGCTGATCTCTGTGAGTTCAAGGCCAGCCTGGTCTACAAAGCCAGTTCCAGGATAGCCAGGACTATTACACAGGGAAACCCTGTCTTGAAAAACACAACAAAAAGGTTTCGAGGGGTTATATTACCTAAGATAATCTGTCTGCAGCCCTGCAGCATTCCAACTCTCTACAGTCATTGAGGTTTTATGAATCACTTTGGCTTTGGAATGTTTAACACAAGTGTGGCTTTCTTCCAGGAACTGAGGGTCACACTGGCTCCTCATGCTGAAGGGGTGGTGGTGGTTCAGAACCGAACCTATTAATCAGGGTGGCAGTGAGCGCTAAATGGTGGATTTGTGCCAAATGTATTGAGCAGTACCTGGTGTACAGGAAACACCCTGTGAGGGTTCACGGGGGACTCAGGACAAGCGTGCTGACACCAGGACCAGTAGCACCCTCATTTGTCTTCTTCTTTTTGGGTGGCTTATTTTTCTAGATTCCTAAAAGCCTCGTGGTTTAAAGACAAACCATTCCTGACATATTTGCTTGAATGGCTGAATTAATAAGTGCATCTCTTGGTTTGCTGAGCCTCAAATCTGGTGCAGATTGTGTGTGTGTGTGTGTGTGTGTGTGTGTGTGTGTGTGTGTGTGTGTGTGTGTGTGTGATTTGTCCAGCTTTTCTGACAGAGTGAAAGGAAGCTGAGGCCAGAAAGTTGGAGATTCTAGACCACGGTGCAAGGGCCTCCAGCACCAGGGTGCAGGGAGCCACTTGCTTCCAAGGGGTATTTAACACCAGCTGCACAAAAAACCCACCTACACACAAACCGCACGCAGGGCCCACAACACTCTCTGCCTGGCTCCCCCATGGCTGGACTGCCCTGCAGGATACTGTCCTCTTTAGTGATCCCGACCCACCAAACTCCAGAAGCCACCTCTGCAATCCCATGCCTGGCCTTCCTGCCAAGATCTATCTTTCCACCCAACGGGTGGCGCCAGCGACTCTGGGTAGAGCCAGGAGCTAAGCGGGATTATCTTTGGCACATTCCTGGCCTGTTGTAGAGGACAACTCTAGACTCCCGCCCCAACTCTGAAGATCCCTAAATATTCCCTGAGGAGCCAGGCTGTTGGGTGTGCCCCAGCTGCAGCAAACTCCTTAAGGGTGGGCAGGAGAATCTGGGGGTGGGAGGGGCTGCTGTGCCGGGCGGACACACCCTGTGTCCGGGCCGCAACGACCCGGACTTGGCTCCGCTCCTGGTCGTTGTTCCCTCCCGGTCTCGGTATCGTTTGCCCTTCAGCTGCTACAGTCCTGCACAAGGACTCTGCGCCTGCCCGCCGAGTGTGCCCGGGCCCGCCTCCGGGGCTTTGTGACATCACAGCTCTTGTGAGAATGGTTGCCTTGGCGTTGTAAACGCAGTTCAGGACCAGAAGACTCGAGAACTGCGGACTGAGGCTTCAGAGCGAGCAGGGTGCGCGCAGCTGGTGGGTGCTCCAGGCGGGGTGGCCATGGGGCGCGGGCCCGAGATCCAGCACCTTAGCTGGGCCCCTTGCAAGGCTCTGAGCCCCTCCTTGCTCCTTTCCACTTCTTTTATGACAGGCCTGATTTAAGCACCCATCCTTTGCCTTGTTGCTGCATTCTTGCCCCAGGCCATGGCGTGGTAGGAGGAGTTCAGGGTGTTAGGAGGCTGGATTCCTGGGTGGTGTTTCCTCTTCCAAAGGGACTGAGGCAGGGATGGCTCAAACTGCAAGCAACCCTGGGCTCCACCGCCAGCCCTTCCTGGCGATGGTTTGGAACTCTGGCTGAGCCTCTGCAAACAGGAAAACTAACTCCTTTCTATTTGAAGGATGCCCAAGACATGGTCAGGAACTCTGACAGGTGGAACACAGGCCTTGTTTTCATGCAGCTTGCATTCTGGGAGAAATGGGCAATAAAAGCCTTTTAAGTGGTAACCACTTGACCCCATAAAGAAGAAAATGAAAGGTCATTACATGCACTGGTGCAGGAAGGTCTCCCAGGATGACATCTGAGCCTGGATTTAAAGGGAGAAGCCTCCACCCCCAACCTTACTCCACCCCCAACTTCAGCTAGGTGAGAGGCCCCAGGCAGACCAAAGCTGGTGTGTTCTAAAAACAGGAGGACCCTGGCAGCTGAGCTTTACTCAGGAGGGGGACAGTGGATCCCACCAAACCTGGATAGGCCACGCAGTGGAAATGCAAGCTACTGTCAGCCACGCAGGGTCGAGGAGGGCTGTGGGTGTGGGAGACCACCCACTCAAGTACTGTGTCACTTCCCAGGCGAGAATCTCCTTCAGCTAAGGCCAAGCTTTGCACACCGGTTGGTTCTCAGCCATGATGTCCAAGGCACATTCCTCTATGTTCCCTGTGAAAATGGTCAATGACAGTAAGTACTGAGCTGGGTGGGAACTTCCAGAGGTCAAAAGGAACCCTGGAGCCTGGGACAGTAAGGTGTGAACTCACTTGGGGGCTAGGTAGTTCTAAATCATCACCATGTATGAGTTTCTGACCGCTGCTGTGATGCAGAGCCGCCAGGGACTGCATGGTTTAAAGAATAGAAGCCCATTGCACAGCTTTGGCAGCCATGAGTGACAGGAAGGTGTACAGGGGTGGCGCCTTCTGATGTACCGGGAGAGTCTGACCCACGCCCCTCTGCCTTTGGCTTTGAGGGTACCACCCACTTCTGCCTTCACACTTCTGTAGTGCTCCTCTCGTGTGTCTGTGCTCCATTGTCCCTTTTATTAGCACAGTGGATGTGGGCTGATGTCAGAATGTCCTCAACTTTAGTAAACACGTCTGCAATGACCTTATTTACAAACAAGGCCACATTCTGAGGTGCTGTGGAGATACGGACTTCCGACGGTTGCAGGCCAGGAGAGATGGCACCACAAAACAAGCCTCTTGGCTTGTTTTCTGCTGTGGTTGCTAGGCTGAGCCTGGAGGAGGTGGGCTGGCTGGGCCCAGTATGGGTGAAATGTCCCTTCTCAGGCTAAATGACATGCATGCTATCAGGTGCTCACACTGGGTGGCATCTAAGAAGGCTGTAGGGGGACAATGTCATCATCCCCTCAGTCTCTGTTCCCTTCAGCTTTTAAATCCCAACTTAATGTGTTTTCGGGACAAGTCAAACTTCAAAAGCATGTTTTCACTCCCCCACACACCTATTTGAAAGTCTATCCCCAACCTCTCCCCAGACCCCGTGGGATGCGCAGAGACACCTCCAAGCAAGCTCTGTGCATATCCAAGCAGAAACTTGGGCCTACAGCATGTCCTTTCAAGCACACAATAAAAATGCCCGTCTGCATCCTGCTTTTTCCATGACCCCCACATTGAGCATCCCCAGGAGTGGTGGTACATAGCTGTAAAACCAGCACTGGGACAAATCAGGCAAGAGGATTGTGAGTTTGGGCCAGCCTGGGCTACATAGTGAGACCCTGTTGCAAAAAGCTATCTTAAGAACATTGGAGACATTTAATATTTTCTAGCTGATTCGAAATCCCACAGTGTGAGCAGAATGTGCTTTATCACCAGCTGCCAACAATAGACACATTGTGTATTTCCCAAAAATGAACTAGTATACATTCTTGCTCCCACAAGGATACTTAGAGCCCCCCACCTCCGTATTCACTATCTCTCTCTCCTCCTTTCTCTTGTCTGAGAACATTCAAAAATAAAATAGATAATGTCACCTCTCAACCCAGGAAAGTACAAGAAAACTCTGCTACCACAAGAAGATGGGAGAGCATACTCAACCCCCTGAAGAGGGGCCCTGGGGTGGGGGTGTTTAGTTGGGGGCACCCGGTAGCACTGAGGCAAAACAGCAGGTGGTAGTTTGAGAAACTTGAGGGTTGGTGAGTGTGTGGCAAAACCAGACCTGCCAGCCAGACCTGGGATTGGCTTGCCTAAGCCAGCTGGGAGGTCAGAGGGAGCCCAGAGCAGGCCGTAGCTTCCTGTAGAAGCTGGGAGTGAAGGACCAGTCTACTGGCTCACAAGACCTCAGCATCCAGCCTCAGTGTCGGTCCCATTCAGGGACACATGACTGAGGAGGATATCTAGCCCAGAACCTGACCGCCATGATAGAGACCGTTTGACTAAATGGTCAACTTCGTTTTCCTGGAAGCCGGGTTGTGGTGCAGGCCCATATCTCTGTAAAGAGCCTCAGTCATGAACACCAGGTAGGTGTCAGATGGGCAGGCCTTCCCTTGTGGGCAGGGCTGGGGACAACAGCTTCATGAGGCAGTTCAGAGGAACCTGGCCTTCAGAGAGCTCATTGCATCTTGGGAGCTGCAACCTGACTGCCTGGGTTAGAAGGTTTACTGCTGTGATAAGCACCATGACCAAAAGCAAGTTGTGGAGGAGTCTTACACTTCCGGGTACAGTCCATCACTGAGGTAAGTCAGGGCAGGAACTCAAGCAGGGCAGGAACCTGGAGGCAGGAACTGATGCAGAGGCTATGGGGGAGTGCTGCTTACTGGCTTGCTTTCTCTGGCTTGTTCAGCCTGCTTTCTTATAGCACCCAGGACCACCTTCCCAGAGTGGTATCACCCACAATGGGCTGGGCCCTCCCACATCAATCACTAATTAAGAAAATGCCATACAGGCTGTAAGCCAGATCTTATGGAAGCAATTTCTCAGTTGAGGTTCCCTCTTCTCAAGATGCTTCTAGCTTGTGTCAAGTTCACATAAAACTATCCAGCTCACTAGCCATCCAAAGTCAGCCCTGTAGCCACTGCAGACAAAGCTGGCCATCCACATATCCTGTGCACGGGGGCAACTGTGAGACCTTAGCTGTTCCACTCATCTGTCCTAGGCACCTGCTGGTGTCAGCCCCTGTGCTGGTGATACAGGGGAGATAAGACATAGGAGGTGCTTTTGAGTTAGGGGGAGGCAGCAGTAAGCAGCCCTCCCTCTTTGGGGACTCTATTCCTACTCCACCAACTCTACTCTGCTCCTTAGATAGGACAGGAAGCCATTCTCCCAGTGTCTGGGCACTGCTGGCCCTCGGATGGTGTTTTTAAAAATAAACGTCAGGTGGTGGTGGCACATGCCTTTGATCCCAGGACTTTGGAGGCAAAGGCAGGTGGATCTTTGTGAGTTTGAGGACAGCCTGGTCTACAGAGTGAATTCCAGGACAGCCAGGGCAATATAGAAATCCTGTTCTGAAAAACGTGTGTGTGTGTGTGTGTGTGTGTGTGTGTGTGTGTGTGTGTGTGTGTGGTATGTGTGTTTTTATTATATATATAATATCATTTCCCTTCCTTTCTTCCCTTCAGCCCCTCCCATGTGTCCCCCATTTCCTCCAATAACAGTGACCTCTTTTTCTTTTACTATTGTTTACACACACACACACACACACACACACATTGCTCAATCTAGTGTTGCTTGTATATGATTTGATTTCGGGGCTGACCACGTGATCTTGACTAACCAATTAGGAGCTCATTCCCGTGGAAGACTATTTCTCCTGTTCTCAGCCTTCCTTGGTTGCCTGTCGTTCTTTGTCTAGGGTTGAGGCCCCGTGAGATTCCCAGCCCTGCCACCTCCATGTTAGCACATCCACTGGTGGTGTCGTTATTCAGGTCTTGCTTAGGTAGCCATGTTATCGTGGTATCACAAGTAATTTCTAGGATGTACAATCTCACAGAACCTTTCTCCATACTCCAGCTCTTACGATCCTTCTGCCCCTCTTCCTCCACGTTCCCTAAGCCTTATAAGTGCAGTAGTTGTGTTATAGGTGTGTTTAGAGCTGGACACTCGACAACCACTTGTTCTCTGCATTGGGACTGGTTGTGGTTTTCTGTTGCAAAGAGAAATGACTTCGACGAGGGTGAAAGCTGTTTTTAGAGTGTATCTAGACTTAGAAATGTCACCGTTTTAGTAAAGTATTGATGGAAGTATTAAGGCAACTCCACGTAGTTAAAAGGGAGGTTTATTCTGTGGGGTAACTGACAAGTAAAGGGATAGGTTACAGGGTCCGGGAAAGGTGTCGTTCAGTCCAGCGGTGTTCTCTGGAGAACTCTGCTCGATTTACCTCCAGCATCCAGGATCCAGGAACCAAGAGAGCTGGCACATCCAGATCTCGGGTCTTAAGGGCTCCTCTCTCGGCCCCACCTCATAGGCATGACAGTTACGGGAAGCCTCAATGTGTAGCAGAAATCTTAAAAGTTCTTATTTAATAAAATCAAACCTGAGCCAGTTATTGGGGTGAATTGGAAGATCAGAGAACCAGAACAAGCCACAGCTACCTCGCCTCGCTGGATCCTCAGCTGGTCTTGTTTCCTCAGACTGGAGGCCTCTGAGTCCTCATATCCAAATGGCTCTCAGCTGAACTGTGCTGCTCAAAAGCCTGAATGCTTAACCAGCCAAATGCTTAACCAGCCAAAATGCTTCTTGTTTCTGGTCTTCACGCCTTATATATCTTTCTGCATTCTATCACTACTCCCTGGGATTAAAGGCTCGCTTTCTGGGATTAAAGGCATGAGTCACCATGCCTGGCCGTTTCCAATGTGGCCTTGAACTCACAGAGATCCAGAGGGATTTCTACCTCTGAAGTGCTAGGATTAAAGGTGTGAGTCCCACCATTTTCTAGCCTTTGTATCTAATGGCTGTTCTGTCTCTGACCCCAGATAAGTTTATTAGGGTGTACAATATTTTGGGGAACACAATACCACCACATTTCCCCTTTTTTGTCTAAAATTAAAAAAGGCTTATAACTAATACAAGAAAAACTATCCAATAAGTATATACAATATACACAGTCAAGATTACATTAACGATATCTAGTTCATTAACATCTGACAGATTCAGGCAAAAAAATCCATTATATATATTAACAATGTCCAGTCCAGTAACATTTGATAAACTCAGACAAAAAAATTTTCATTACTTATCTTATTTAAAACAAGTAGTTCCTTTTTAAAAGTAGATTCAAAAATTGACTTTTTATCTTATCATATTTATATTCTCTCTTTTTTCTTTTCATAAAAGTTTCAATAATCTACCTTTTGTCGTTTTTATATCTTCCCCTTTTTCTTTTTAGTGTAGATTCAGTGATCTACCCATTTATCTTATTTATTTATCTTTTTTCTCAGAGTAGATTTCAATGATCTACCTCAAATCTATATGTGGTAGTATTTTACTTGTACTGAAATGTGATTTTAATTGTATGTTAATAAATAAAGTTGCCTGGGGGTCAGAGCTATTAGAGCCATAGCAAGTGCGTGGCAGCGGTGGCGCACACCTTTAAGGACCTGGAGGGCGGTACATACAGGCAGTGATGAGGCAGTCACATGTTTGGGTTTACAACCAATGAGAAGGCAGAACAGCTAGAGTATATAAAGACATACACACAGGAAGTAGGCCCCTTTTCGGAGAGCTCTCTTGGCTGAAGAGGATCACTGAATCAGGAGGGGTGAGACTCTTAGCTCTGACCTCTTTGCTTTCTTCTCTGAATCGGCTCTGTGTTTCTTATTTATAAGACGGTTGATTACATCTACATCTATATTCTCTTTTTTCTTTTTTAAACAAAAATTCTGAATCTAATCTCCATGTTCAGCTTTTTTTCTTGACCATTAACAATTAATGACTTGTAACCAACCATCATAAACAATGACAATATCCATAACTCAAACGACCAAAAACCTCCCATCCCACCTCTTGGGAATGTGGGCGTTATTTTCTTAAAATTACTTCCATCTTTAGGGGATCCTGAAAAGAAAATTTTTGGTTAAATGTCAAGTCCTGTATCATTTGTCCAGTTGCTGCATAATGAGAAAGTACAGGGTTTGTTTCAAGTCTTTGTTCAAGTAGGCTGGATCATCTCAGCTAGCCATCTCAAAATTGTCCTGAGCAGTTTGTAGTCCAAAGTCGATCTTTCTGTAGTGTGAGGTGTGGTCATGGTTCCCTGTAGATTTTTTTTTTTTGTGTGTGTGTGTGCCTCCTCTGTGGTTTGGAGCAATCACAGTCTGATGAATGTCTGTCTCTCGGAACCATGAACATTCTTCCCTAGAACAGAAAATCTTCACCACATTTTCTCCCCACCATTTGTCTTGCCAAACATTTCCAAACTGACCTTTGTTGATGCTTTCTTGTAACACGATGGTCTTGGCAATTCTTCTCTGAACAAGCAACGGTAAACTCTTCATCCCAGGTAGCAGCATCATCGCAGTCACCAACACGATAAGAAGCAGCCAGCAGCTCGGAGTAGCAGCCACTGCCTCCATGGTCCCACCACTGTTTGTGGCTCGGCCCCGGCCGAAGCTTCTCCTAGGTTGGCCTCAAACTCGGGATCCTCCTGCCTCTGCCTTCTTCAGTAAATCCAACCAGTGTGTACCACCACAACTAGCCGAGTGTAGCTTGGGCCTGAGCTGGGGCCCACAAGGCCACAGGCAAGCAGCTTTTTCGTTAATTCGTACCATGAACATTGGGCTCCAGATGTAGCAGGAATCTTAAAAGTTCTTATTAATAAAACCAAACCTGAGCCAGTTATTGGGGTGAATCAGGCCCTCCCCTGTCTATCACTAGTTAAGAAAATGCCCCATAGGCTTGCCTACAGCCTGATCTTACAAAGGTTTTTCTCAATTGAGCCTTTCTCTCTTCTGATGATTCTAGCTTGTGTCAAGTTGATATAAAACTAACCATCACAGTTTGGAAGTTAACAAGAGTTGAGGATGAGTTGCAATAAAAGGTGATGAATTTGGGTGCGTGCCCCAGAGACTTCAGAGGCAGGCCATGGATTTTTAAAAGAAATCACATATACTGTGTGTGTGTGTGTGTGTGTGTGTGTGTGTGTGTGTGTCTGTGTCTGTGTCTGTGTCTCTGTGTGTATGTGTTTGTATGTATGAATCATGGTGTGTGTGTATGAAGGTCGGAGAACAGTTTGGGTGCATCAGCTCTCTCCTCCCATTGTGTGGGTTCTGGGGATCAAATTTGGGTTATCAGGCCTCCTGGAGAGTGTCTAACCCACCCATCTCACCAGGCCTTTGGGATGCTCTTGTCCTGGTTTCCACTGTGGCACCTCCCTCCTTTGAGCCCTTGAGGAGTCTGGTCATCTAGTCACTTTTTTAATGATGCCTCCCTGAACTAGAGCCCATTTTAAACTATGGGCTCTAGTCAGATGTGTATAGCTTTCCAGGACATAGCTTGATGAAGAGGACAGCTGGGCACTCAACCAGCATCTGGGAAGCAGGGGCAAGTGGATCTCTGTAGGTTCAAGGTCAGCCTGGTCTACAGAGCCAGTTCCAGGACAGCCAAAGCTACACAGAGGAAACCCTGTGTTAATCCAACAGATCGAGAGTAAGACCACTACCATAATTTAAAGCCAAACTTTAATTAAATACTGGCCAGGTAGATGGCACTGGCAGGTTCATACCCAGGTTCCCAGGAAATGGCCCTGAGTCACAGTTTGCAGTGGCTTAAGAAGGAAAACCCATAATTCATTGTATTTGCCACCAGGTCCAATCAGGGGCAAGCATACATCCTGACATAGTTCCTGCCTGTGAACCTCCCACCCACATGTGATCAAGCACATCTGTGCAGATGGGTCAAACAAACTTGTTTAGGGGGATGAAAAACATGTGACTTGTTATCTCCATAAACAACAGCCTCCAGCATTTCAGGAACTGCCTGTCCTTGGGCAAGGGGCTTGCAGATCAGAGGCATTTTTGTTTTATGGATCACTAAGGCACAGCAATCAAAACTTAAAATGTAACTTTGGTGCTCACATTCCCTCCTTGAGTTGTATCTTGAATCAAATCCTTGACTCTGTGATGGGTACCTGTTTATATTGGGATCTAATAACCATCATCTTAATGGTACCCAGACAGGAATTATCATTTAGTTAAATCATCAATGATGCAAGAGCCAACAGCAATTAGCAGAAGCAGAATGACCAAAGGCCCTGTGACGGCTGATAGAGTTACTATCTGGAAAGGACCTGGAAATGAGAATGGGGACCAGTTCATCTCAGGTCCCCCTGTTTTGCAATTTTTTTTTCTGAGCACAGCCAGCTTATTTCTACTGATTCCTGAATGATTTATATAGAAATAACTATTTTCTCTTAAAGCTGTACAATAACCTCTCTGTTTTACATAGAGTGAGTTGAGTGTCCTATCATACTATAGAACTATTTCAACTAATGACTCTTCCAGTTGCTAGATCTGGGTCTACTTGGTTTAAAAGGTATACCTTTCCTGGCATGCCAATAGGCACTATTTTGCTTCCTATGCCAGGGATTTTTCTTTTGATTGAACATTCCAGCCTGCTGGGGGACAAGGGATGATGTACTCTCTTCTGTAACTACTTCCTGCTGAAACTAGGACATTGTTGTCAGAGCCCAGGAAGGTTCAAATGTTCCTGCAATATCAAAAATAAAGTACCCTTTTTTATTTCAAGAGGGAGAAAACAGGGCATAACCACATTCTGCATAAGGTAAAACCAAACTCCAATAGTGCAAATAATCCAAAGCTCAATATCTGGAATTCATTCCAGTCCTTTTGGGTTTCTTGAGAGGCTGGGATCACCTCTTTGGCCCCACCCTTGGCAGCAGAAACATAGCCTGCCTTCTAGATCCCAGCTGGCTCCGTTTCAATGTGGCTGATGCTTCTAGTGACTATTCTATGGCACCAGCATTTCCAAAACTGCTAAGGTTCCACCATTGCAACTGGGCTGTCTTAGGGAACTCCAGCCTTGCCACATATTTGCAAGCCTCAGCTGTTCCCCATGATCCCTTCATGTCTTTAAAACCATTATCACCTGAGTGGCTCTTAAATTACAAAGTTTAGCTGCCAGAGCAAGCTAAATTCTTGCATATAAAAGCCTGGAGGTGCAGCTTTAATACCTTATTAAACAAGCATTGTTTGTAAATCCTATTTTTTTTTTTTACAAATCATGTTTTCAGGCCAGGACAGGAATCACACAAAAATTTATCCTAATCCATATATCTTGGATACCTGTTGTTGCCTCCTTGGTAGGCCCACCCCACATGATCACCTTTAATAAAGATGACTAAGTCACATGACATCCATCTTAGTCAACCCAGCAAAGATGACTGCCAGCTATGTGGCTGCCCAGAGATGGTGAAGTCACATGACATCCACCCTCTCCAACCCTAGCAAAGATGGCTGCCAGCCATGTGACTGCCTAAAGATGGTGGCAATCCAAAATGGAATCATGCCACATGGTTTCTTTAAAATTACCCTTCCATAGATTTTTAACTATCAACTCCCAGTATTACTAGTTTCAACTTTTTTTTTCATAGATTTTACAGATTTTTAACCATATCCAACAAAGTAAGCTTATAAATCTCCAGATACTGAATGTTCACATAAACCAAGTCTAATTCTTTTGGCTGTTCTGTGTGGTAATATATTGTGTACCTTAAGAAAATTTGCCTTAAGATCAGAGAACAGAACAAGCCACTAGATTAAACATAGATGCCAGGTAGTGGTGACACACACCTTTAATCCTAGCACTCAGGAGGCAGAGATCTGTCTGTATCTCTGTGAGTTTAAAGCCACCCTGGACTACATGAAATTGACTCAGTCTAGGAGAGAAAACAGGGCCAGGCAGTGGTGGCACACACCTTTAATCCCAGTACTGGGAAGCACACATGCCTTTAATCCCAGGAAGTGGTGGCTGGACAGAGAAAGGTATATAAGGCGTGAGGACACAGGAACTAAATGCTTTTCAGCTGAAACCTTTCAACTAGAGGCTCTTTTGGCTGGAGCCTTTTGGGTGAGGATTCAGAGACATTCAGTCAGAAGATTTATGGAGTTGGCTAGGTGAGCTGTGGCTTGCTCCTTTGTCTCTCTGATCTTCAGGCAAATTTTATTAAGATACATATTATATCACCACAGTTCTGCTTTGCTTTCTTTTCCCCATCTCTCTGCTGGGTGATTCAACGGACATAGCAGCATAAAGGAAACTTTCAAATGTGCCTGGGTCTAGTGAAGGGAGGGCCGTAATCCAACTCCAGAGCCAGCTTTCCAATCAAGAAAAATAGCATAAAACAACTTTAATGTTATCCACACCCAAAAGGTATCTGAACTCCTACTAACCTGACTCCAGTGACCTGAGAACTCAGAGATAAACTCTGAGCCCTGGTCATAAATGCAGCCATGGCATCCATCAGTGGTGACTGACTGCTGTCGGCAGCAGAGACAGCAAAAATATCCAACCCAGTTTTGTCTCAGTTCTTTGCTTGCAACAAAACTTACGGACACACCAGAAAGCACAGAGACACAAAACTTTCCAAAAAAACAAGCATACACAACTTTCTTGAGAAAGAGACAGACAGAACTTTCCCCAGGAACCAGAACCAGATGGGTGGGTGACATCTTGCTATGGCCAGATGGGGGAATAGTGGGGTCCAATTGAACCCGCTCCATATCCCAGATAAGGATCCCACGAAACAGAACCAGACTATGACTCACTCGGAGGCCTCCATAGATGCTTGTTGCATTTCTCAGCATGGCAGGTCACTAAGACAGTCCAGAAACTGAAGGCAGCTTTGGAGCCTTGGAGCCTTGGAACAAGGCAAGTGCCTCCTGAAGTTGCCCTTCAGCCCCAGAGTTCTGGAGTGAAGGTCCAGCTTCAGAATTTGGGTGAATCTCGCTGAATCTTGCTGGGGCCTCTAGAAAATGTTAATCCCACCTATTGAGAATAAGACTACTATCACAGTTTAAAGCCAAATTTGAAGCAAACTTTAATTAAATACTGAACAGGTAGATGGGCTCTGGCCAGGTCCATACCCAGGTTCCTGGGAAATGGCCCAAAATCAAGTATGGCTAAGAAAAAACCCCATAATCCATTGCATCTCCCATCAGGTCCAATCAGGGGCAAGTGTATACCCTGACATAGTTTATGCCTGTGAACCTCCCACCCAGATGTGGTCAAGCACATCTGTGCAGATGGGTCAAACAAACTTGTGTATGGGAATGAAAATCATGTGACTTGTTATCTCCCATAAACAACAGCCTCCAGCATTTCAGGAACTGTCTGTCCTTGGGCAAGGGGCTTGCAGATCAGAGGCATTCATTTTTGTTTTATGGCTTTCTAAGGCATAGTAATCAAAACTTTAACTTTGGCTCTCACACCTGTCACACACACACACACACACACACACACACACACACACACACACACACACAGAGGATGGTCAGTTCCAGGGAGCCTGGTAGCATATCGACCCCTGGAGGGGTGGCTTAAGTTTCTGATGGAACTTCATGTGTCAGGGAGGCCGAAGTGACCTTATCTTCTAGACACCTGGGCCAGGTTAATTGCTGATAGAACATCTGGTGGCTGAGGGCTGCACAGAGCAGGCCACTTCCTCAGCCTCACTGGCTCTTGCTCTGTAACCCTCTCTGGGACAGTTAGACATTGATCTGACATTTTGAAAAGAATTTTTTTTTTTTTATCCTGGCGTGATCAGACACTGGACAGCCTAGGAATTGAACCTGAGTCCTCTGGAATATCAATCAGTGCTCTTAACTGCTGAGCCATCTCTCTTTCCCTGAAGTCTTTGATAGGGTATTAAAAGCCATAATTTAGAAAGAACCCCTAAAGCTTAACCACAAACCGTAAAGAACCCATCCCCAAGTGGGCAAATAATAGCCACTAAAACCTTCACAACAGGGACGTCAAAGTCAAACCCCAGATGAGATGCCACTTCACACGGATTAGGCCCCTTGTCAGTGAATGACAAATGCAGAAGACAGTTGGTGTCGCCAAGGACCGGGAGCAGCGAAGCAACAGCTACCAAGAAAGCAGTCTGGCAGCTCTTCAAAAGAGCTCAGAACCAAGTTGACATCTCAAAGCGATTCTAGTCCTAGATCCATCACAAGGAAGGTGTGTGAAACAGGGCGTGGAGTGGAGACAAAGGCAGGGATCCTGGGATCCTGGTACCCCACCCTCACCCCACGTGCTCCAGTGTCTCAGTATAGCCTGGGTGTTGGAGAGCGAGCTGTTCTGTCTGCCCACCTCTCCACTGGGAGCTGTTTGCAGACATGTTCAGATGACACACCAAATCTGGGCACCAGGGGCTGAGGCAGAGTCCAGGTTTTGCTGTTCCTTAGGGTACCATAGCATATCCTATGCATATATGTTCATGCCCCACCCCCTGCCATGCATGTCCTCACACTCCTGGGATCAAACAAAACAGAAATTGCATGTCAAGGACCTGGCCATTATCTGATAGTATCTTGTTACTAAAATTCCTTCCCAGAGAGAGACATAAACAATGTCTACTCCCCCATCCCAAGGTCACCAACATCAAACTGAGGTATGATTCCACTAAAGTCCACCTGGAACCAGTGAGTTTACAGGGCTTCCTTATAGAGCAGTGGTTCCATACTCCCTGTGGGGGGTGTTGAATGACCCTTTTGCAATGGTTGCCTAAGACCATTGGAAAACACAGATATTTACATTGCAGTTCATAATAGTAACAAAATTACAGTTATGAAGTAGCCACAAAAAATAATTTTGTGGTTGGGTGTCACCACAACATGAGGAACATATTAAAATGTTGTAGCATTAGAGAGATTGAGAACCACTGTTATAAGTGAGGGATTATTTATAGGAGTATGGGTGGTTTCCCCAAAGGCCACACTAGAAAGTCTTACTCAGCAGAGATGATAGCTTTCCTATAGTCACATAGATAGAGGCCTCTTCTCCCAAGACCCAAGACTACACACCATTAGGGCAGAACTGTATAAAGCTGATTGGGAGGGGTGGCTGTATACTCTGGTGAGGGTCCCATGACCTTTCCCCTCCCCCAACAGGCCCAGCTATGATGGTCTTTTGTTGGCAGGCCCAGCAGAACTTCCCCAAATGGTTGTTTGTACAACATGCCAATAGTACTAACCTTGGTGATCCAGAGAACCCATTACAAAGTTGGGAAATGGCAAAAGACTGAAAATACTCCCAGGGTCCAGTGAGGGGCTGGTTCAGCTAGGTGTGTGTGAGTCACGTGGATGAGCCATGGACTGATACTTTAAATGGCAGTAAAAGACACATAAAATAGACATTCTTAACCAATTAAATGCAAGTGCAACTACACAGTCAACCCTGTCATCCAGCTCTACCCTTTATTGTTCAAAATGAAGCTGTCTCTCCAGTTCCAAGTACCAACATGAAATGCCTGTTTATGGAAGAAGATGTGTAGGCAGACTCTTCTACCCTGCCAGACAGTTCCCAAATAACCAAACTGAGGTTTATTGATTATAAATGCTCAGCCAATAGCTTAGGCTTGTTACTAGCTAACTCTTAAATTTTAAATTAACCCATTATTTCTTATCTATGCTCTGCCACATTGCTTATTACCTTTTTTCAGTACATCAAGTTCATCTTCTGTTTCCTCTACATCTCGTACTCCTGAGATTCCTCCTCCTCCTCTTCACGCTTTCTTTTTGTCTGCCAGTCCTGCCTAATCTCTACCTGTCCAGCTATTGGCCAGTCAGCTTTTTTATTAAACCAATCACAGTGACAAATACTCACACAGTATAAAGGAATATTCCACATTTTCCCCTTTCTGTCCAATTAAAAATGGAAGGTTTTAACTTTAACATAGTAAAACTATATATAACAAAAACAAAGATGGGGGTATAGTGTGGGCAGGTGAGGAAGTCTGCTGTGGGCTTTAGCTGTCTTACAGGGTCCTTCACCTTAAACTGGTGGGTGTTAGAATGTTTCTTAGAAATAAAGCTTCAACAAAGGCCTGTTTATCACTGATGACAGTCCCAAAGCAATTCTGGTGTCTGACCTGCATTCATCCCATGCCTGCTTGTATGTACACATGTGTGCCTGGCGCCCTCAGAGGACAGAAGAGGGTGTCAGATCCCTTGGGATTGTAGTTAGCCATCATGGAGGCTGGCTGCATTTATGACAAGCTTTTCCACTTAGCATCAGGTCCTCAAGATCCAGCTATGCCACAGCATGTAGTCAGAAGAGATGTCTGTGTATGCACAAAATATATTTTGCTTTTAAAAGTATCTATTTGTCACATATGTGCAAGTGTCTGGGAGGCCAGAAGAGGGTTTCCCTTGGAGCTGGAGTTTCAGATGGCAAAGAGCAGGGATCACTCTTAACTCTCAAGCTAGCTCTACAACCTTTAAAATTATATATATATATATATATATATATATATATATATATATATATATATATATATATATATATTGGTTTTTCGAGACAGGGTTTCTCTGTGTAGCTTTGCGCCTTTCCTGGGACTCACTTGGTAGCCCAGGCTGGCCTCGAACTCACAGAGATCCGCCTGCCTCTGCCTCCCGAGTGCTGGGATTAAAGGCGGGCGCCACCACCGCCCGGCTAAAATTATATTTTTTAAAATGAGAATGTATTTTGATCGTATTCACCCTGATCCACCCCTTTCCTCTGTCCCTCCTCAAATTCAGGTACTCTGTGTGTTTGGGTGTTTTGCCTGCTTGTATGTACACATGTGTGCCTGGCGCCCTCAGAGGACAGAAGAGGGTGTCAGATCCCATGGGATTGTAGTTAGCCACCATGTGGGTGCTGAGAATTGAACCTGGGTCCTCTACAAGAGCAGCTGATGCTCTTAACTGCTGAGCTCTCCAGCCCTTAGTTTAGAGACACAGGGGCTATATCTAGATAAACTAGAGATACAGGAAATATATTTAGATAAACTTGAGATACAGAAGCTATATCTAGAGAAACCAGAGTTACCTAGATATACAGGAGATATATCTAAATAAACTAGAGATACAGCACCTTCTGGGTCTGATGCCAGCCTAGGACACACAAGGAGACTCTGTTTAGCAGAAAGAATGGGTGAGGATGCTGCTCACACTACAACACTGAAAATTTTTGACAATGTATATGCCTTTCTTTTTCAATTCAGAATGGAGATTTGAAGTACAATTTTGACTTGGTTTTAGTTCACTTTGTTGTGTTTATGGTTAGTGTTTAGTTTTTAGTGTCTTAAATTTTACTACCAGGAAAGTTTCCCATAGATTCTAGGCAACAGGATAATTTGGCAGGAGGGAGTTCTGGGGCACCCAGGATGCCTCACTCCGCAGCTGCCCCTTCCTTTGCCTGCAGTGAGACTGTACTCTGAAGTGTAATTCTAATTAATCTTAATCAATAAAAACCTGGAGTTGGATAGCAGTCAGCCACCAGAGAGTTCTTACAATCTATGAATCCTCTGACTGAATGGGTGAGGATCCTGTCTCATGGATCCTCAGACTGAATGGTCGAGATCCTGTCTGTACCCGCCTTATATTCCTGTCACCACCTCCTGAGTGCTGGGATTAATGGTATGTACTGCCACCACCACCTGGCTCTGTTTCTCTTTTAGACTGGTTAATCTTGTGTAGCCCAGAGTGGCCTTGAACTCATGACCTTCCTGCTTCCTCCTCCCAAGTGCTGGCATTAGAGGTGTGTGCCACCACTGCCTGGCCCCTATGGTTGACTAGTGGCTAGCTCTGCCCTCTGATCTCCAGGCAAGCTTTATTTGTTAGAGCACAAACAAAATACAGTACTCAATCCTTCAGGACCCCAGACTTCAGATTGAGTGTTTCTGCTAGTCAGACAGGCTTGATGGCCTCCTCACCTTCCGTCTAGGACTGCTCAAGGCTGACTTCCTCCATCCCAGGGCACTGGGGACCACAGCCATCCCTGACTTACCCCACAGCTCAGTTCTGTTCTCTTCTGGTTCCTCTGGGAGGGTTTGGGGCTCCCGGTGGCTGTCTTGGGAGGTGCCACAAGGCTTTTTGCTGTGGGTGTCAGGTAACAATGTCAGTAAAGCAGCTCGACTTCACTGTCTGAAGTCACCTGAAGAAAGAGATGAACCATCCTCAGGGACCAACCTGGACCTTCACCTTAGGTTTCTTGGTCACAGGGCCAGGTTAGCAGATCCCTTTTCAGGTGGAAGGGGGTGGGACTTTCCAAGGAATGGGATATTGACATTTCCATTCTGCCATGGGAGGAGTCAGGGGCATGTTGTTCACAGGGAGTTATCAAGGGGACTGACAGAAGGGAAGGCATGAAGCAAACACCTCCGGCCAGTTTTCAGGGGAAGGATGCTCATGGCCACTTCCTCACAGTCTTGTCTCAGCAAAGTCAGCATCCTCATCTCCCTTGTAGACCTGGAGGTGCCGAGAGATGGCTAAGCTGTGCCCTGTGCGTCTGGAAGCTAGCACCACCCTTGCTGTGTGTCCACAGCTCTCAGGGCCGGGTGGGTCATTGCTGTGGCTCTTGCTTTTGTGTCTCACCAGAAGACAGCCTGGAGTTCATAAACAGCTCCTCTTCCTTCGTTGAAGACAAAAAGAAACCTCCAAAGAAAAGCAAAGGTAGTTTCCCTGAGCAGGGTAGGCAGAGGCGAGGCCTGACACCTTGCGTCAGGTGCGTCAGACTGGCCTCCAGGGTGCAGGGGAGAGGGGAGTATTTCTCTTCCTGTTGGACAGAACTCAACAGAAACACAAGGAGGGTTGGTAGTGGGGATAATTAGTGGGAAACGAGTCAGATCTGAACTTCAAAGCCCTGAGAAGGCATCTGGGTGACCAGGTCCTAAGTCTTTCTGTCTCACCAGAATTTTCAAATACAAGATTGTCTTATGGTCATGGAAGGGCTGATGTGCTCAACTGTGTTTGACTCAAGGCAGGAAGAAAGGAACCTAATAAGAGAAAAACTTCCAGCCCTAGTTTTCTGTTGCTGTGATAAAATACCTACTCCCCAAAGCAATGCAGGGGAGAGAGGGCTTATTTTAGCTCATAGCTCCAGGTCACAGTCCCTCGTAGTAGGGAAGCCAAGGCGGCAGGAACTGAAAACTGCCAGCCAAAAGCAGAGAGGAATGAATGCAGGCGTGCAAGCCTGGTGCTCAGCGTACTTTCTCCACTCTCGTTCAGTCCAGGTTCCCAAACCAAGGAATGGAGCTGCCCATGGTGGGCCGAGTCTCCCCACATCAATCAACAAAATCAAACATTACCCTCTCATTACCTCAGCCTCAGAAGGAAAAGACCATCCCAGAAGCCCCATCCGATGCTTCTGACTCACACCCCATTGTCCAAAACTCCATGTGGCCATAAGTGTGGACACAGAGGTCTTTGAAAGCAGACACATAGCTACTTTACACAGACCTCTCTCTCAGGTCTCTAACGGCCTTTACCACACTAGCACCCTTCTTGCCTTCCAGAGCTATCCTGGAGTTTCATACTGATGGGGACCCAGGGGACCCTGTGTGTCATTCACCCCTCTGACTTCCTGGACCCTTGGATCTCACACTAGGTGTCCACTGGTGTCCACAGTAGGATCTGAATCAATGTAGAGGAGAAAGGCATGACCTGGGGTTCAGAAGTAGACCATCATGAGTCCTGACTCGGGACCTGCCTCTGGTTCCCTGGATGGGTTTCTGACAGTCTCCTTGGGACCTCCGGGAGTTGGCCTGGCCTGCACCCCACTTGCCCTACCCATAGGAAACCTGTCCAGTTCTATCACTTTGAGCAAGAGGCTCTGGCTTCCCTTCTCTGTGAAAGGGGCCTCGTTGGGATTTTCACACCAGCATAAAGGCAGATGGGTGAGACAGATGTCCCCCCACCCCCCCCCGATTAAACCACAGAGGAAAGTTAATGGGACTCAAGGACTCAGGAGAAAACTTCAGGTGTGGTTGGATTGAAGAGCACTCAGAGATGCTGTGTGTCTCGTGGTGGGTAGAAGGTAACGGGGACCCCTGAGACACAGGCTGTTTTTTTCCTTTTGCAGGGAATGTGACTATATCTGACCCCTCAAGTAACCCTTTCCACATGTCAGGGGATGTGGATTTCTTCTTGTTCAGAGAGCAGGAGCGGGATAAAGCCATTGTAGTAAGTATCTGGGCCTGGGGTAGCCTCTTCTGAGAGGCGTCCCTGCTCTCTGTTCCTGCTGTCTCAGGTAAATGCTTCCCTCCTCAGCTCACACACAGACCAGAGCAATCATTGGCTCACTTTCCCTACAAAATCAAGTGCAGACACTGCCCAGCTCTCCCACCTCTAACCTGTCCCATGATTCCTTCTTCACTGTCTCTGGGCCTTAGTCAGGTGGCTTCCTCAGTTGCTCACTACCTCTTCCCCTTCCCCTTGTGCAGAACGCCATTCTCTCCCAGCATTCTTCTTGTCCCTCAAGGCCTGTCTCACACCTCACAAGTCCCCTCCTCTGGACCTCTCCCCTGCCTGGAATCCCACAGGGAGTGCTCCGACCCCTGTCTTACCTGCATCCCAGCTTGTTGCCTCTTGTTTTAGCCACGTGACCTGGAGCCAGGGCAGCTCTGGATCCTGCAGCCCCAGCACACAACAGCAGAACAAGCCCAGACAAAGCAAGCAGTCCACCTGCTGCACCCCTCCTCCACCTGCTGCACCCCTCCTCCACCTGCCGCACCCCTCCTCCACCTGCAGCACCCCTCCTCCACCTGCTGCACCCCTCCTCCAACTGCTGCACCCCTCCTCCACCTGCTGCATCCCTCCTCCACCTCCACCTGCTGCACCCCTCCTCCACCTCCACCTGCTGCACCCCTCCTCCACCTCCACCTGCTGCACCCCTCCTCCACCTCCACCTGCTGCACCCCTCCTCCACCTCCACCTGCTACACCCCTCCTCCACCTGCCACACCCCTCTTTTCTTCTGGCCTGACCCAACAGCCTGTGTCCCCTGATTCAGGCTCAGCACCTGCTGTTTTCAGGGTGGCAGGGCCCCATGGCAACATCAGTAGGGCACTGGGTGGAAGACATCCTTCAGCCTCTGTGTTGAAACTGGAACAAGCCTGTGACCCATGCCCAGCTCCAGAATGAGACCTGGCAGCTTGGGGCTCTGAAAGGTGGTGCCCAGTTGACACACTTGCTCAGCCACAGAGAAGGGATGGAAAACCCACAGGCAGGCCTCTCTCTGGCCTTCACCTGGAGCCTTCCTCTTCTTGGATGCAGGATTGGGTATTTCTGTTTCCAAGCCTGGCAGTACCTTGGGGTACTACCTTCTGGAAAATTCACATTGAACTGGCACCTGTGTTTGGTATAGCTTCCCCTCCCGGGTCCCATCCTCAGGTGGTCATTGACCTGTTCAACCCCAGAGGCTGTTTGCAAGAGCCTACAGCCTCTCTAAGAGTACCAACAACAGAGTGCTTAGCACAGGTGTGTGTGTGTGTGTGTGTGTGTGTGTGTGTGTGTGTGTGTGTGTGTGTGTCCTCCCTATGTGTGGGCCCCTTCAGCCTCTAGCATTGGTCAGGAGGCACTGGAGACATGCCTCTGACAAGAACTCGGATCCCATTGACTGCCTGTCACCCCCACAGGAACGTGAACAAAAAAAGATGCTGAGGGTGCACCAGAAGATGACCTACTCATCCAAGGTATCTGCCAAGCACATTAGCCTGCGCCGGGAGCTGCAGCTAGAAGAGGAGATGGAGGACCAGGAGCTGATTGCTGAGTCCCGGCAGCTGCACGCCTTCCGCAACAACACTGCCTGGAAGCTGGCCATGACCCAAGGTACAGCACCTCTACCTTGTGCAGGAGCGGGAATGAGGGGTGATTAAGAAAGGCGCTCCCTCTGTCTGACACTACATACCTTGAAGAGCTCTGCCTTGATGGGCCACAGTTCCAGAACATGCTGATCCCATGGAGACTGCATGGTATGCAAGGGTGGAGGCAAGCTCAGCATGCAGAGGCTTAGGTCCACCCAACAATCAGCCAGTCACAGGCAATGGGCAAGTCCAACTCCAGCGAGGAGGCCTCATCTGAAATTTGCCTTCCAGGTCTTGGTCATCTTGGTGACACTACAGCTTTTGATAGGACATGGCCAGCACTGGACTCCTCTAACTGTGCCAACCAAATGAGTTGTGGGGACGCTATAGTAAGAGAGGCCCAAGCCAGACAGTCACCAACCATGTGGAGCCTAGCAGTCACCTCTCAGCATCCCAGGGGACAAGTTCCTGGAGCCCCCTTGGTATCAGAACCCACAGTGTATTTATGCTCCCCTGTATTCTCTGAGTCATTCATAGATCTGTACATTGTGGGTTCAATATACATTCTATGTAGACGTGTTTGTAGGGACAAAGGAATTCATTCTGTAGTGCAAATGTGAGTCTCTTCCATATATTTCTGATCTGTTGCTTGACTCCAAGGGAACAGACCCCACAGATGTGGAGGGTTGGCTACATGCTGAGGGAACCTTTTCTCCCCTTTTCAGACCCATCACCAACGGTAACACCCTGGGTAGGCAGCAGCACCCCAGCCTCCTCTGTGGACTGTCTTGGGTGCCCAATTCCAACCTGGGCTCCAGCCTCTCTCCCTTACTCACCTTCTGAGTCTTGTTGCAGAAAGGAAGGGGATACCTGAAACATTGAATGACTACTTGGAACAGAAGCGAAACATGTTCCTCCTCCAGGTGGGAACGCCTATATCCAGTCAAGGGTCTGTAGCTTGGCTCTGGCCCAGCTGAGTCCCTTCATGCTTGCTCTGCTGGCCCACAGTACGCCCTGTCAATGAAGCGCAATGAAATCCAGCGGCTAGAAATGCTGGCAACCCGGGAGGAGAACAGGCTGGAGAGGGCGGAGAAGTTCCTGGAGAAGGACGCAACCTTGTTTGACGAATTCCTCAGGGAGAATGACCGCAGCTCAGTGCAGGCCATGAGACTGTGAGCCTTCAGGCCCTTGTGACCTTGCCAGGGAAAACCCATATCCCGGACCAGGTCCAGTCTAATTTTACCTGGACCTGGAACCTTGAGCCCTAGCCAGGTCCTGATCTCAACCTACAGTCATGACCCCTGGCTGCCCCCCTAGCCTCCTACCTGGCCTGTGCCTGAGGCCAAGGCCATGGCTTCATCCATTTCTGATTGGTCTTTAATGATCCATGATTGGCCTCCTGGTTCCCCCTCCCCCAGGGCTGAGAAAGAGACCAAGATCAAGGTGGAGAAGATCATTGAGATCCGGGAACTCACGGCCCAGATCATGACCATCAAAAGGTAGAGTACAGGGGACACCTTTCCCTGTCACTTCACTGGAGCCATGGGCCACTTAGGACCACAAAAGCCTCTGTAGGAGGCTGTGGCCTGTTTTATGGGTGTTGATGAAGCTGAGACTCAGTGACTCTCCTGAGGCCACGTCATCAGGACACAGGACTGTTGTGGCTCAGGCTGAGAGCAGCAGGCAGGGTCCTCATGGATGAGGACCATGTAAGGTTACTGTAGCTCAGGAAATCCTGACTGTTCTCGTCCCTGCAGGGCAGGGTCCCTTCCCAGCTGCTCCCAGCTAGGGCTTGGTGGTGGACACCGCCTAACTTTCTGCGTCCCTCCCTGGGCCTAGTGAAATCTCCAAATTTGAAGACACTTTGCAACATTACAAGATCTACAAGGATTTCCTGTACAAGCTGTCGCCCAAGGAGTGGTTGGAAGAGCAGGAGGAGAAGCGCCTGGCTCTCAAAAAGGCCAAGGAGCCTGGGGAGTTCGTCAAGGATACCAGCACGGTCGCCTTATTAGGGGACAAAGGTGAGGCAAAGAGAAGGGTGTCCTCCAGGGGTGGGCCCTGATAGTGGTGCAGAGAGCCTGCACCCAGCTTGAAGGAACCCCGTATGTATAGGGCCCCATCTGGTCCTTTCTTTCATGGCTGGGTCCACACATAGAAGTACCCACTTTGAACACCCAGGAGCTTAGCTCTAGCCTTCCCACAGGGACACGGGCTTTCCAGTCAAACCAAGGGCTCTCCTCCCAAGTGTTTCCCTTCCTCCCTTCCTCCTGGGCTGAGAGCCTCGATTACCACTGAAAGTTCTGGGTCCAGCAGTGGTCACATGGGGTTCTCTTCTGCTTCCTGTAGGGTCTGGCATCAAGAGCAAGACAGCCTTGCTGTGGAAAGGTATGACTGTCCCAGTCCAGAGGGGACCCACACTCCTGCCAGGGGCACACACAAACCTTTCCCTCCCCGCCCCCCCTCTCCCCCCAGAGGTTCAGAGCTTGAAGAATCCCTTAAAACTGACACGGTCTGGGCAGGTCCCATCCAGCACTCAGAGCTTCCCGCGTGTCGGCCAGCCCAGCCAGCCCAGCCTGTACAGTGAACTGGACTCCCGACTGTGAGTGGTCTCCAGGGGCTTGCGGGGAGGGGGCGGGGGGGGGCGGGAAGCAGAGGTCACTCAAGGAGACAGCCAAGCTGGCAGGGTCACAGGGGAGGGGCAAGGAATCTCATGTGGCCCTGGGGTAGGGGGAGGAGAGGGAAAACAGCTGAGGGTCACTCCACAGGGCTGCCCCAGGCATCCGGTTCTCACCCTGGGGTGACTGAGGTAGTGAGTAGCCCCAGTATGACAGCATAATAAAGAGGAGTGGGGTGGGGCTGGAGGGGTTGTTCCTCACTGGAAGACTCCTGCTAGGGGTAACTTTTCCTGTCTGTAGGCTCTGCTGGGAGGGTAAGCAAGGCCCCATATGTATACTACAGGGTCACTGTTGGGCCAAGTAGTATCTGGATGCACAGTAAAAACCCTGCAGTTTTCAATGTAGTCTTGAGCCTGAGCCTCGGATCTGAGCCAAGGTGTTCCAGGCAGCATTGTTGGTGGTATATGGTGGAACAGCAAAGTGCACATGTGTGTGCTCAGAACCAAGTCTGAGTGAATTCACAATGCAACATGGGTGAGCACTGTCCAAAACACCCCAGATTAGTTATACTTGTTTGACTTTTAATAAATTTCTGGTCATTACAGGTTAGGAGACTTTTCACTGTTGCCCAATTTTTTTTCGTAATTCTCACATTGAGCTTCACAACCCCATGTGGAGTTGGGACCCACAGTTTAAGAAGCTGGGAACCGGCTGGGTGGTAGTAGTGCATGCCTTTAATCCCAGCACTCAGGAGGCAGAGGCAGGCAGATCTCTGTGAGTTTGAGGTCAGCTTGGTCTACAGAGTGAGTTCCAGGACAGCCAGGGCTACACAGAGAAACCCTGTCTCAAAAAACAACAAAACAAAACAAAACAAAACAAAAAGGCTGGGAGCTAGGTGAACACAACTGGATGGATTGTGAGCTGCACAAGGTCACAGCTGTGAAGGCCATATCCCTTTGGAGAAGCAGCAGGGCTCCGCAGTGTCCTGCAGTATCTTGAGCAGTGGCTGAGCTTGAGCTACCTCCACATTCCTCATCTGTAACACTGGCCCCAGAAGGTGCAGTGGTGAGGCACAGGCAACCTTCTTTGCTCCTGGAGTGCAATGCACCTGGATATTTGCATCTCCACCTTAGATTCCTGGGCATCTGGCAGGAAGTTGACCTCACCTGTCCCCCAGATAACGCACAGCCCAGCTGGAGTGGGGAGGGGCCGCTGGGAAGGGCTGGGAAGCATGTGGAGGTGGGCTCCATACAGTGGTGAGGCCGTGCAGCCGCTCTGCACCCCTGGGAGCTGTCTCAGGACAGAGTCTGCCCTGTGTGGTGCTGCTTGGCATCAGCTGGGAAGAGCTGGGTATGCCCAGTGGCTATGAGTGGGGCAGATACCTAGACCCAATCCAGGCGGTCCCTGAGAGGGCACTCGGGAAATGAATGGTAAGTAGGAAGGTAGGTACAACGGAAGTGAGGATACAAGAGGCCCTGCACCTAGAGAGAGGGCTGAGAGATCAGGACAGAGTAACCTAGTGGACCAAGGGAAGGTAGTCGTCTTCTATTGGAGACTGAGGACTAACTACATTTTGAGTGTTTCTTGGCTGTGGGACCCCGACGGGGGCTGGGTCTACATCTCGGCAATGTGGGGGAAGGGAGGGGTAGGGAACACACTCCATCCATGTCTTTAATCCTTTGACGCCCCCACCCCCACTTGCCACTTGTGTCCTAGACTGGTCCGGGAGCTCTGATCTCACTGTCTGTCCTCAGGTCAAGCTCTACGCTGCCATCACAAGACGACACTGACAGCGATGGGGAGGTCTGTGACTGGGCTCTTGCCCCTCTTGCCCCACCCCCACCAAGTACCCTAGACTGCCCCCCCAGGCCCTGTCCTGTACAGCACCCTCTCTGCCTACCCCTCACAGGAGCTGGCGCTGTACTTCACTGAGCCCCAGCAGCTCCTGGACGTCTTCACACAGTTAGAGGAACAGAACCTGTCGTTGATTCAGAACACACAGGAGATGGAGGAGACCTTGGATGATCTGAATGTCACTCTGAAAAACACCCAGATCCGCATGTAGGTTGCCATGGCGCCCCCCTGCCTCTCCTGTGCCCCCTGCACTATCAGTTGTCCCCTTCCTTGTGTCTGGGTAGATACCAGGACCTTCAGTCAGAAGGTAGCACTGAGGACCTCCCATTCGGCCCTTCTGCCACTAACCCAGGCCTGGGAAACCAGCCCTGCCATGTGGAAGGCCACCATACCCTAGGGCCCTGAGGCAGGCGTGGTTGGGAAGGGGCTGGAAGCTGGTCTTCAAGACACTTGGGTTATGGGGAAGTATTAGAGGTCCTCAAACCACACCTCTGGCCCCCAGGCTGGGAGGGAAGGAAGACTGCCTTGAGGGGGACCTGCAGCATTCGGGTGGGCACCAGGCAGCCGAGGTGCAGCTGTGTGGGAAGGCATAGGGCCCCCGACAGGTTGGAGCCAGTCTGGGATGGGTGAGGCCCGGGAAGGCAGGTCTGCCAAAGTCTGTCTAGCACAGCAAGGGGCCAGGGCTCTGGAAAGATCGTAGGGAAACCCAAGCCCTAGGTATTAGGCAGCAAGGCAGCAAGGGAGGCAGGAGCTGGTCTCACTCCCACCTGGAGCTCACTGGACACTCAGACCCATAATCCCTGCTACAGGGTGTGCCCACCAGCCATCCCATCCCAGTTTCCTCTGCTGGCCCATTCCAGAGCCCAAGGGGGCAGAGTAGGGAAGGTTAGGCTGGGGTACTGGGTCGGGGGTATTGTTCAGACTCATCTACCAAGTCCCTAAACTCTGAGCAACTTTTCTGGGTGGGCCCAAGGCCTGCAAGGGTCAGGCTGGGCCTGCCCACGGGAGCTTATGCTGGATGGCAGTGGATGGCAGACAGACCCATACATTGACTGGTAGGAAATGTACATGCTGGGAAGAAGACAAGGTGAGTGATGTGAGGAGCAGGTGACATCAGCTGAGAGGGGCAGGTAAGAAAGCAACGTGTGTCCCAGGACTCTGCAGGGAACAGGGAGGAGCCAGTCACCCAGAGGCCCAGGAAAGACAGCTCAGGCAATAGAAACAGCCAGGGCATAGGCCCCGACCCAGCTGAGACTTCGATGTCCAGACAGGGAGCCATGTTCCTCATAACTCCCCTTACTGGTCCAGCATGGCTACCTCCAGAATGAAGTGGAACTACCTGCTGCTAGGCAAAACTGTTTTCTGGAACCCTCTGGCAAGGGCTGAAGGCACAAGGAGATATTCTGGAGAGAGGCCAGGAACATCTCAGAGTCCCAGAGGACCTGCTCTCCCTCAACACAGCTATCTATGCTCCCAGCAGGACATAGAGGAAAGGCAGCAGCTATCCCCAGGAACACCCACGTGTGGTTTCTGAGTCACAGCCCATGAACTCAACTACCCTTTCTTAGGGAAAAAAAAATCAGAAAACAGCTTGTGAGAAAGAGAAAATGATTAAGAGTCATAGAACCAGCTGTGGTAACAGATAACTCTACAGAACATTTAAAGGTTTAAGGGGGTAGCTGAGTCAGTAAAGCGTTAGCTTTGCAAGGGGGACCTGTGTTTGATTCCCAGAACACACACACACACACACACACACACTCTCTCTCTCTCTCTACCAGGCATCATGGTATGCATCTATAACTATGGTTTGGGAAGGAAAGGACAGGGGATCCCTGGGATTGCTGGCCAGCAATCCTAGCTCATTAGCAAGCCCCAGGCAGTGAAGACCCCTGTCTCAACACACACACACACACACACACACACACACACACACACACACACACAGCACACGTTCACACATTTAAGGGAAAAATGACGATAATCCCAATAGTGTGTTAAATGACACCATGGCTCACAAATTAGGAATAGAAAGGAATTTCAATTTAGTAAACATCACAAGATCCTACAAGCTAATGCTGTTAAAGGCAAGAGATTAGTGGCTTTTCCACGGACATCAGGTGCAAAGGGTGGGTAACACCTCTTTCTGCACTGTCCTGGAGCTTCACCCGGGTGGGCAGAATCTCCACTCTTCAAGGCCTATGGCCTCAGGACATACCTACTAGGTCATGCCTAGTGGGAGCCCTGGGTGCTGAGGGAACTGTCTGACCCTGCAGGGACAGGGAGGTCAACCTGCTGAAGCAGTGGATCACCACCATGATGATATCCATCTCCAAGGAGGAGGAGTCAGCAGCAGAGCTGCAGCTCAAAGCCCGTGTCTTCCACTTCGGGGAGTATAAGGGTGACCAGCAGGTAGGGACAGGAGTGTCTCAGGGCAGGGCCCAGGCCCAGCACCTCCGGCCCTGCCCACTTCCTATGCTCTGGGTGCTTGGTGTGGCATGTGCCCCAGGGGTCTGCTTACCCGTTCCTTCTCAGCTGCCTGCACTGCTTTCCAGACGCTTGACTGTAGGGACCAGGGCCAGGAGCTCAGCATGCAAACACAGAAATATTCACTCACTCAGGTTTTAGTTCTTTCCAGTACTGTCCAGTGCCTTGTGTGACAGACACCAGGCCAGACCAAGCCTTTTTACCTGCTGCTGCTCATTAATACCCACTCAACACTCCCATGGCAGTTGCTACCTGTTTTCTGAATGGCAGACAGGCTCAGAGAGGTATGAGTTCATCTACCTTAGGCCTCACAGCATGTGGTCCTGTGGGGAGTTGGGGTCAACGCATCTTGTATAATATTAGAAGGACCAGCCTTCTCCCTGGGGCCCAGGAGAGAGAACTACTAACGGTGAGAACTATTTTCGGGAAATAGAATCTCAGCACACCGAGCTCTTTAGTCCATTAGCTTTAATTCACCATTCAGTCTCTAGCTTTACAGTTATATACCTAAACAATCACAAGGCTTCCCTCCAGTCAGGTCACCAGGCCTGAACTCCTGCAAGGTCATAAAGGCAGGTAAGAGTTTCCTCAGGCAGTGATTGTCAGGCTTTCTTTTCCGACCTGAAAATGGAGTGGTTAAGGGAGGAGTCAGCTGAGAGCTAATATCAGTTAGTATATCAAAAAGGGAATTTATGTGCTCAATCTACATTCCTAGGAGTGGTTAGGTAAGAAGTTAGGGGTCTATGAAGTTAGTAAGGCTGTAAGAAAGGAGGGTCCAAGCTAAGTTGTGTAAAGCTATTACTTAGGGTTCACCTGACCTAGGCGGTGTCTCCTTGTGGAATTTACCTTAAATCAGAAGACTAGCATGTGGTGGTCTGGACTGTTATTTCTGTTAGTCCTTGAATGTGGCTAAGGGAGATATCTGATTCCAGCGCTGAAAGGGGAGAAACGGATGGGCCGGAGGGGAGGAAGCCTTTCCTGGGGCTGTTCTCCAAATACCTGGAATGTGTGTGTCCAAAGAGTAATCAGTCCACACTGTTAGCAATTCTTAGGGAAAAAAAAATCAGTTGGGAAAACTATGAAGGCACACATGATTTTCGTAACAGAAGACAGCTGATATATAACAAGCCAAATAACACCAAATACTCCCTGGGATTTGGCTTCCTCTGAAGGAATTCCTTGATCCCTTCAGGTAGTGGCTTTGCCATAACCAGCTGAGTTCTTATATTCCTGCGGCCCGTAGCAAGGGCCTCAATGGGCTTGCTGAGGAAACTGGGGGAAGGGCTGGGATGTGAGATGAGTCAGGTGTGACCATAGGAACACCAGGGCTATTCTGGCTAAGAGAATCAGGTACCATTGTTCTACCCTTCTCTGTGAGCCCACAATGTGGCTGTTCCATTCTGGCTGGCCAGCTATGACTGCTGGTGTAGGCAGGCTATCGTGTGAGGGTGAGCAAGGGCCTGCAGCCATGCCACACCGCTGGCCGACTGTCCCCAGGACAAGCTGCTGGAGAGCCTTAACCTCAAGGTGATGGACGTGTACCGGAAATGTGTGGGCACGCACCAGGAGGCCAACCTGGGCACAGTGCAGATGCTGACCGTGGTGGAGCACCAGCTGGATGAGCTGCTAGAGAATCTGGAGCGAATACCCCAGGTCAAGATCGAACAGGCTGAGAAGGCCAAGGAGAGGGAGCGGCGCATGAGGTAAGCCACCGTGCCCAACCTTCTGTGACTGCAGCCCTGGCTTGGGTGCAGGGCGCTCTAGTCAGAGTCCACCCTCTTGAGTCTCCTGACCAGAGAGGCAGGCTCAGGACTCTGTGATGTGAAGCCAGGCCTCTGTGGGTCCCAAAGGGCAGGGTCATGGGACACAACTATCTGCCAAGTCTGTCTGTCTCTCCCAACATGGGGCCGCCATCTCTGGGGCCCCAACACCTGCACTAAGACTAATGTCCTAGCTAGGTGCCAGGGTGTTGGACTGTGGGCACAGGGACTGAAGACCTAGATGTGGATCCAGGGAAACATGCTTTCTGAGGGGTGTGCTCTGAACCTTAGGTCACCCTCAAGGCCACCATGGCATCTACATAGCCCTATCTGCCTTCCCCTGCAAGCCTTGGTTGATTTGCCCAGGACTGAGAGGAAGGGCAGAGGTGGCATTTTCTACATGTGGGAGGCATGGACTGACCTGGAGCCTGAGAGGGAAAAGGAGAGATTCCTCCCAGGCCCTGGCCCTCGTAAGCCACCTCTTGTCTTCAGGATGCGTGAGGAGAAGGCCAGGCTGCAGAAGGAGCTGCAGGAGGAGCGTCTGCAGCGGGCTCGAGCCAGGGCCCAAGCCGAAATCAAAAAGAAGGTGAGGGGTGGGGCCAGGGCCACTGGAGGGCATAGATCCTAGGCTCTCCAGCCCAAGCTCCGAGGCTTCTCTGAAGGCAAATCACCCTGCTGAAGAAACAGACAGTTTGCAGTGCCGAGCTGGAGTGGAGCAGTCTCCAAAGTCAGGCACTTCTAGTGCCCCCGCCCTAGAGTTGACCTCACCAGGACCAATCTCCCAGATGTACTATTCATAATACCCCTGCCAGGTGTAGATGCTTAGCCACAGAACTCACAACACCCAGTTTCAGGGGCCTGTTGCTCTGTCCACCCCCCAGACAGACTGTAGGTCAAGTGGCTGCCGGTTGAGAGGCATGTGTCTTCTGGGTCTCAAGCTCTCACCCCACAGAAAATGCATGGTGGCAGCCTTGTGCCTTTTGAAAGTGAAAGCAGAAAGTCTGGCCCTGAAAGCAGGTCTGGAGTCGAGCATGGCCCCTGAGAGACAAAGGAGCTGGTGGGCATCCATAAAACATGGCTGCCCATTTCACTGCTTGGGAAAGAGAAACACTGTTAATAGTAAGATACTACTAAACATCCCTGTGCTTAGTCCAGAAAGAAAGCTGACACATAATTCCCTTCAGAAGATGCAGCTCATTAGGAGAAAGGGTTTCCAGGCCATGATCAGGACTCAGATGGCAAGGAGAGCCTTAGACAGAAACAGGACAATATATGGAGATCTAAACCTAACAGGGCCTTAGTGGGGAGGGGAGGCTTTTCTTTCCTGGAGAGGAGCTTCATTAAGAAGGGGTTGGGGGGCAGAGGGGAAGAAAGAGCAAACACATGCTACCACCAGAGGGCTGGCAGGGCAGAGGAGTCTCTTTAGAGAGCAGCCTTCAGAGAACTTCCCCAAGCAAATCAAAGAACAAAGGAAATAGCTAAGTTTTGGGGGGCTGGCAGAAAGTGTCATATCACATGATTTAGTTCAACATAGTGTATGTGATAAATAGCATGGAGGAGCTAGGCTTGGTTAGGAGCATCAGTCAAGGGCTGTTGTTGGACACAGCACAGACAGCCTAAGAGAGCTGAAGGTTGTGGGGCTGGGCCTTAAAAGTGATGACTGACTTTTAGAGGCCCACCTCTAAGGTTTTCTGTCACATTGCAGGGTCTCTCCTGTGGAAACCCTGAGCCAGGAAATACTTTAGCTCTTGTCCTTCAAAAAAGTGTGCTCCATGGAGCTGGCATGGTGACTGCTAGGCTGATCCACACTCCAGGTCCCTTTAGTCAGTACCACCCTTGAGTGGCTGGTCTGTATGACCAGGCTTTGCTGGCCACTTCCTGAACCTTATAAGGGGACATGGGCAGCATGGCATCTCCACAGCCAGCACATAGGCTCACCATATTTATTGCCCCTGCAGAGAGGCAGGAGATTGGTAAGCCGCTCCCGTCCACCAGTCATCAAAATAAAGGAGGTATCTGAGCACGTGACCATGGACAAGGACAAGGAGGAGATGCTCTTCTTCTTCACTTAGCAGCAGAGCTGGCTGAGGGCTCAGGAAGAGGTCAGTAGTTAGTGAAGGCAGGAACTGTGAGCCTGATGGGTCCCTAACTCCATCTTATGCTCTCCTGTCAGCCTCCCTACAAACAGGAAATAAAGTCATGTCTCTTGGGTGTCTGAATGGAAGCCTCTGGGAAGCCCTCTTTTGTCATTTCACCCAAAGCATGTGTTTGAGGGACAGAACACCATCCTGGTTCCCATCAGAAACAGCTGCTTGGAGAGAAGCTCAAAACCTGTCCCTGAGGAGGGCAGGGTGTCGCTGGCCCTTGGAGACAAAAGAACCTGTGGCCCGCTGGGCAGAGGGGCAAGAATCTCAGCACCATGCACAGTACCTTGAATGAAACCAGGGCAAAACTTTCGGTACATGACATACAAACACTTTTATTCACTTATACTAAGAGTTGGGCCCATGGCAGCAGGAAGCTCCAGTGCTCAGAACATGACAGCCCATCCCATCACTTGGCAGACACACACTGGAGGCTGTGGGAGAAGGAAGCTTCTCTGTGAGGTGGGCTCTTGAGGCAGGTGACAGTGGTACCAGGCTACCCATGGAGTGGGGTGGGCCCTGATGACAGGTGGGCATGTTTGACCCCTAAACTTTGGCCTGTGATGCAGGAGAGACCTGTGGAAAGTAGGAGACCTTCTCAAGTAGGATTTATAATCCCCTTGTAGGGAGCAGCACCTAGGCAGATGGCACCACAGAGCCATCCAGAGAGGACTCATGCCCAAACTCAGGGCCCTCCCCGAATCCAAGAAACAAAGCAACTCAGACGGGGCAGAACCAAACCAGTATCTGAATAAGCACACACTCCAAAAGGCCCAAGGAAAATGCATTTCTGAGTGACCCTGTGTCCAGTCTTAACTAACAAATAAATATGTGCAAGGCAACCGTCTCTTCTGGGAAGACAGAATCACTCTGAAAACACACAAGGCCAAGGCCACATAATATGCTTATCTTCAATCTCAACCATAAAACACACCTATGTTCCAGTCCTATACATAACATACAGCATTCAGAACCTCACTTTAGAGACTAAAGACAAGTCACTATTTACCAAGAATCCCAAATACAGAATTTAGAAAAATTACTTTAAAAGTCTGAACTCTTCATTCCCAAACTATGAGCCACACTGTCATTCTAGGAAGAGGGCCTACTAGCAGGCCATTGGTGGGCACCAGGCCACCCCAATCACCTTTCAGACTAGCTGCCTGTGTAAACTGCTAAAGCTCAGCCCGAATTTGGCTTCACCATGGCATACAGTGTAGTGAAACCAACACACCCACTAACTCCAGCCCAGCAGATGCGAAGCAGTCTGTCACACAAGCTCTCAGAAAAGAACCAAACTTCTAGATGTCTCAGGCAGAATGCTAACACACTACAATTGAAGGCCCTGTCCAGACTTAGTACAGAGATGTACCTGAGCAGGGAGCCATGCTCCACCCACTTCCTGCAAGGATCTTCTAATGTAACAAGTGCTACCCAGCTCAGGCCCAAGGGGACCTGGGAAGGGCTGGAATGCACAAGCATTGCATGGACATGGTGCCTATCTCACTGTGGAGGCAGTTTCAAAGAGTATATAGCCCAGACTGGCTCTTGGTAGAACAGAATGAAAGCACTTTCACTACATGTACCCCAAAGTCTCAAAGAATTGGGCTGGACTGCTGAGCAGAAGTCAAGTGAGGTCTCCCTGCCCACACCATTGTCATCTGAGGTCTTGAAGTGAAGCCTGGAACATGGTCCTTGTTTGCTCAGGCTGCTGTCACTGAAGGTCCTGCAGGTTGATGGTACTTCCTGGTGCCTGCATAGTCTCCAGCCCAGCAGAACCTCCAGATGCTGGAAGCACCTCCTGCAAAACCAAGCAGAAAGTTGAGGAGGGGTGGGGTGGAAAGAGAGGGGGAGGCACAACAGAGACCTATTCCACATCTTCTGTCCCTTCAAAGAACAATGTGCTTCGTACAGTGGCACATTCTTTTAATCCCAGGAAGGCAGAGACAGGCAGATCTCTGTGAGTTCCAGGCCAGCCAGTCATGGCTACATAGTGAGACCCTGTCTCAAAAAACAACCAACCAACCAACCAAACAACCAACCAAACACTCACAAAACTAAAAACCATTATATTTTCCCAGATTTTTTTTCTAGGCCCACTGATGGGTCCACATATATTCAAGCACCCATGTACTTTCCTGTAAAAAAAAAAATACCAAAAACCAAAAAACCGAGATCGTCTCTTCTTATATCCCACACGCAGTAGGCAGCTCACCTAGGGAGGGAGATGGTGATGGGTGGTACCCATCACTCTCCTGCTAGAACCCAGCACTCCTACTTTGGTATTATAGACTCTAAGCTGCAGTGGGCAGGTCTGAGGTCACCAGCAGTTTGTAATTCACCTTCCCTCTCTCATTGCCTCTTGCTCTCTTCCCCACCACTCCACATCTTCTTCCTCCCTTTCTGTGTCTGTTAGAGACAGGTTCTTGCTGTGTGGCCCAAGTGGCCTCAAATGTGCAGTTCTCCAGCCTTTGTATCCTGATTACTGGGTGCCACCTAAGTCTATCTGGCTCAGATTTCCTTTCTTTAGGATAGTCTTCTGAGGGGCTTAGGACAGTAGAACTGACATTTCTGAGGTAGGCTGGCAGCCTGAAAAGTGACTTCCATTCAGACCTAGAGCTGCACTGGTGGCTACCTACTCTCAGCTTAACCACTCACTACATAGCTACTGAACTCATGTGGGTGCAGCTCATTTATGGAGAATTTAGAACTGCAGTGTGTAGCGGTCACAGGCACACTAGGCTTCACCGGGTCTACAAGCAGACACTGTAGTGTCAACCAAGCCTTATCTAAAGCTGTGGTCCTGACTATCTTTTCACACCACCAACCCAATGTGCTTCCAGGGCAGGCTTATGGCAGCTGCTAACCCATGCCACAGTCTCCTGACATGGGAAACCTGGGATGAGTTCTACAGAGAAGAGGAAGAACTGTAGGCACCCAGACCTGGAGGACGTAGACAGGCAGATCCATGGTGAAGTAGGGGTGGAAGGCAGAACGCTGTGGGCTGAGGGCTAGTGGCAAGCCTCCTTCACCTGAGGGGTCATCCTGGGGAGGCAACATCAAGAACCATCACACACTGGTAATCAGGAAGCAGGAGCACTGGCCTCTCCATCCCTCTCACTTTGAACCCAGCACAAGGTTCATTTTAGTCTGGAATCTTCTGCATCCAGACTCCCTATGTTTATTATTTCAACACTCAAAAACTGCCCCCAGTCCCAAAAGCACCCCTCCTCCTAAGGTGTCCTAAATTCTGCATGGGTGCCCTAGTACTTTCCCAAGCTCATGGGGAGGTCTCCTTTCTGTTCTCTGTTACCCATGGGCCAAACAGACCTGAGAGCAGATGGCTCCCTGAGATGAGGAGGCTGCCAGGTCCCCAGAAGCAAGTCAAGGAAGAATGGTTTTGCTTTCTCATGTGCACATTCAGTTACAGCTGCATACCACCCCCAAACTGAGCACCCTCCATCCTCCCACTGCCTCAAGGACCTTCTAAGTACTACTGTTTCCATCTTAGGACAACAATATTGAGGCTGTGGGCTAAAGCCACTTGCCCAAGACAACATTAGCTGCCAAAGGACAGGTAAAGATTTATACCCTGGTGTATGCTCTTTCCAGTGGGCTCTTTTTCTACCTGTGGTGACAGCTTTTCTACAGTCTCTTCACCCTATACTCTTAGCCCTGGAGTGCCTTCTGAAAGCTGACCTGCACACTGTGGCTGTGCTCCTTCAGGACAGGCCTCCCACTCCTTTCACTGTCCCTATCTCTAGGGAGTCCTTGATCTCGTTCATAGTTCCAAGTTGTTCTACCATTGGGTCAAACTGGGAGGGAGGAGCATGATTTTCAGCTCCTTTCTACACATAAGCCTGAGTCTCTGCCCACCAAACCCTCACCTGCTTCTTTTTTGGTCTAGAACCCTTTCATTGCCTATTTCTCCAGGCCAGTCTTTGCCACCTGTCCCCCATTTATCTGAGCCCTGCAGGCCCCTCACAACCCTACCCCTGGTCTCATCTTTCCTTCATGGTCCTCTCCTCGATGGACCTTGCCTGTCTCTAAGCTCTCTGAAGTAACAGGAACAGCTCCACCCCAAGTCTCTGACAGCTAGGTTTGCACTGGCCTGCTGAAGTTTCATCCGTAGCCCTAAGTGGTGTGCAACATGTAGGTGTGTGTGACTGGGCCAGAATCTCAGCCTCCAAACCCCTTCCTTCCCCATTCACCTCCTTAGAGGTCATCCTGGGACTGCAGGTATGTATGGGGCTGCTGAGTGACTTGGCAGTGAGCTCCCATAGATGGCTGTCAAATACAGGTCTGCTGAGCCCCCAAAGAGGTGGCTGAACCTTATCTTCAGTGACCAACAAGAAAGCAGAGAATCAAAGAGGCCCCATCATTTTCACATGAAAGCCTGCACCAGCTGGTGTGCAGGGAGTGGTGCCTAGAAGCATGGCCAGAACAGTCTAAGGAGAGCTTACAGGAGAGTCTGGGTAGAGGTGGGGCAGCATAAATACCAGCAGCTGTGAAGCTTGCACACGGCCAGCTTGGGCAGTCTCTGATGCCTCCAGCCTGCACACAATGGTCCCAAGTAGGCCTTGGCAGGACAGAGGCACAAGCCATTGCACCTCCAAGGGATGTGGGGAAGATGGACCAGGTTGAGGGGACTAGACACAGGGTAACACAGTGCCACAAACCTGATACGTCAGTCCTAACAAAGGCAAGGGCTTGCACAGATGCAGTGAGACAGGCTGGGAAGAAGAGAGAGGCTGGGGTTATTAAGATGGCTGGGACAGGACACAGGACTTAGGACAGTTTACTGAGAGGGCAGTGGCCACCCCTCCACCATCCTGCCCCTGCAGACCTTAACATCCATGTGGGTGGTTCCTACCTGCAGAATAGGGATCTGGACACACTGCAGCCCAGCCACAGGAGCTGGCACTGGCAGACCTCCACTGGGTACCATGAGGTTTCCACAAAAACAGCTGTGCTGGCCTGAGTGGACATGAGGAGGGTTGGCCGTGCCATCTTTCATTTTCCCATGAGCAGACTCAGAGGTTCCTAAAACAAAGCAGATAAAAACAGCACATCTAACATAACACATGCTTCCCTGGCTGGGCTCTGGCCCTAAGGACTCGTGAGGAAGAAGCTTCATGGTTCCCATCATCCTATATAGATAGCTTCACTGACTTGAAAATTGTTCCAAAGGATTTTCATGAGGCCAGAGGTAAAACAGACAAACCCACCAGATTTTAGTGGAAAACTTACCAAATCTATGGTAATCTTTTTGCCTGACAGAACCTGAATCAAGGTGCTCCTTCTCTGAGGGCCACATCCCTAAACTCCCACAGCTCCTGGCAGGCGGAAGACTCAAAAGGTTTGGTACTCTGCACACAAAGGTGTGCTACAGCAGCTGGCTCTGCCCCTCAGCCCAGCCTTCTAGTTGCAACAAGTTTTTTAATTTTTTTAATTTTTATTTATATTTTTTAAAACATGGAGACCCATCAGTGATGGCACATGCCTTTAATCCCAGCACTTGGGAGGCAGAGAGAGGCGGATCTCTGTTGAGTTTGGGGCCAGCCTGGTCTACAAAGCGAGATCCAGGACAACTGGAGCTGTTATACAGAGAAGCACTGGCTTGAAAAACCAAACCAAATCAAACCAAAAAAATCCCATGGCCCTCTGCAAGGCCATGGTTCACTTCTGAAGGTCACCAGCACCTGTGAAGGTGGTGCTCTGAGTGTGCTGTGCTCATGTTTGTGACTGGTATGACACCTGGGGCCACAGGCACAGCGCTTCCCTTTGCTTCTCCCACAGCTTGCTTTCTCGGGCGGGGGTAGTGGGAGGGCAGGCTGAGGAACCCTTTCTTTAAGTGCAAATATTAACCAGGTTGATGGACAAGGTGAGGAGAGCCCATGTTGGAAGCAGACACCGAGCTCTCTCTCATTGCAGGTGAGTTCTCACAGAGGTGGTTCCACTACAATTTCAACTCATCTGCTAGGGTCTGTCCAAAATCCCTGATGGCTTATGCAGTTTTCCTGCCTAACTGCTCTCTCTGTTCTTAGGTCAGGGGTGGGGCAAAAAGCTTCCTATCACTTCTTCTTGAAAATGCACATTATCTCACTCAGCTCCAGAACTATACACGCGTGAACTTGTATGCTTTTAAGTTTCTTATTAACCCAGCATGCTTCCTTGGCATAAAAATATGGACAAACCTGAAGTTGTGTGTGTGTGTGTGTGTGTGTGTGTGTGTGTGTGTGTGTGTGTGTGTGTGTACTACCTACACTGCATGTCCTAAGGTTTGCTGATTTTCAGTGCAGTAGTTACAAGGGAAAGAGTGTAAGGAATCCATGTTTCCAGAGAAGCCAATCCCAGTCACACTGGATACCCACCTTGTTAAGCCAGGTGCTCACACTGGCTTACCCTTTCCTTTGCCTACTTATATGACTTCCTTATTTATCCTTCCCAGTGAACTTAAAACTGACAGGTGGAGTTTTAACTTTTTGGTTGTTGGAATTTAAGATTTTTAAAGGAACTGAGCAAAATATGCCAATCAACACGACTTGAATGTTTCCTGCCCAAAATCTGGCAGGCCTTCTCCTGCCTGGACTTGTCACCAGTGGCCCCGGAACGGCTCACTTTTGTTTTTATCATTACCATCTATTTTTTTCACTATCTTCTTCCTGTTTAACAAAAAAGCAATGAGCTGAGTGACCCATCACAGTACCATTAGTTGCCACAGGCCTCTTCAGACTATTCATGCTTTGTGCTAAAGCCTATGGGCTTTCCAAGTTCAATGACAACATCACAATAAGTAATCACCATGTCCCTCTTCACCAACCTCTGCAAACCTCCCACCAGAGTCAAATACTGCCACGATGCTGGTTCGAGGTCTTTCCTAGATTTTGAGGGGACTGATTTCACTGCTCTCTAATAAAAATGGTGATGGCACTATTATTAGGGGGACCTCTTGGGTTCTCAGTTGATTAAGGCCTGAAAGACTGTGACTGTTACCAACATTTTGTTTGTAGAGGCACCTTGGTTTTCCCATCTTTGACATGGTCAATCATGCTGACAGGCTGCCTAACTAACCAGGAGCCCCTTGAAGCTCTAGGTGAGCCTTACCTACTCCCCACAGTCCACTTCACCTGAAGGAGGGCAGACATAGTACATGGCCTATAGGTTCGGGAAATCCTGGGGCCAGTCTGCCTTGGGTTCTAGTCCTTGTATTGATCCTCATTAGCGATTACTGTTCCATGTTTCAAGATTGTCATCTAGAAATGGGGATAAGAGGACCTATACCTTTCAGAGTTTTAGAGAGGACTAGGGTTGGGTAATAGACACAACACAATGGCTCAGAACCAGGCCAGGTACACAGAAAGCCTTAGATATGACACCTCTGTCAGGCTTTAATATGAGGGGTATTTTATATGTGCACTAAATATAACCATTTGAAATGTGTTCCATGGCTACTAATCTGTGTATGTTTTATTACTCATTTAGCAGGCATTTACTGCATCTTTATCATGTGGTACAATGACACTTCCCCTAGAGCTCCCAATGGATGGCTTGCAAACCTACCATCAAAATGCAGTGGTAGCTGACGGTGCTTCATACCATTAGATCCAGCATTTGAGAGACAGGATAGTTTGGGACCAGCCTGGGCGACATAATGAGACCCTTTACAACGTACCCTGCTCCCACCACCAGCAGTGTGGAGACAACAATGGGGACAAAGACAGACTCTGAAGACGCTGACCACAGCTGAAGGTGGCATGGCAGGCAGCCACATGAGCACAGTGGCTCTAGCCACTGAGAAGCAAACATCCCGAGTGGCCATAGCAGCAAGGGACTACCCCTACCAAAGGGAAGGGACCAGGAAGAAATGGTGTCACCAGAGTCTAGAAGGGCAATAGTGCAAAGAGACAGACAAGGGAGCCAGCTCCTGCCATACAACGGCAGCCAGCCCAGGTCCCACCTACCTGAGCCTCACATCTGTGATCTCAGGATCAGGCTCCAGGTGCTACCGGGGAGCCCGGTAACAGTCTCTAAGGACATGAAGGCCGAAGGTCTTGACTACAAAGCAAGTCCTGAGCACAGGAGAGCACTCTATCCTGGAGGGCAGTGGCTGTTTGCTGCACCACACACCACGAGCCCTATTTTGCTCCAGCAAAAATGTTAAATGAATGGAAAATGGATGTGAACAGAATATACATTTACACCTACTCCAGCACCTTTCAGTCTATGCTCAACTGTTTTACAAGAATTCCTGCAGAAACATCACACCCATCCAATGAACCCAGGCCTCCTCACACAGAAGGGGACTATGAGGTGAGATATTAGATGGTGTACCCGAGTCACACCTGCCTTTGGACCTATGCAGAATTGGGGCACCTGTTGGCTCTATCAATCATCTCCCTGATAATGTGTGTGGTAAAGATGATGCTGTTTTTAGGGTAAGGTTGGGAACCTGTCATCAAGGGCTGCTTTCCTCCTCAATCACCAAGAGCAACGAAGGGAGACAAGAATAAAGGGATCCTGCGGAGGACAACTGAACTGGGGTACAGACTGTCCCAGCAGGGAAGCAGCCTAACAAACTAGAAAAGCACAAATATGAATAGAAATGAAAATGTCAAATGGAAATGAACAGACTCATGATGCTAAAGGAGAGTCCAGAGGTTGGGACTATGGACTCATCTCTAGCGGTGTGGCAGAGTTCAGGGCTATTGTCTTTCCCTGCCTCAAATGATCTCCCATGAAGCCACCCGCCAACGTTGTGCTCAGGAGGATGAAAGAGCTCAGACTCAGAACAGAGATGATCAGAGCCCACCCATGTTTACAGCCAGGGTCCTGTAGAGAGCAGCCATTCAACAGCCCTCAAAGGCCACACTGCCTGAAGGAGCTTTACCAACCTTGGACACACAAAGGAGACTAGGTACAGCTGAAGCAGACACCTGGGCTAATGGACAGACCATGTGGTGACAGTGTAAAGTCTACACTCCACTTTGGTTCCCAAAAGCCACCTCAACCATAGGCCTGCATGCTCTAGGTGTGTGTGTGACCCATAAGGTGGGACAAAGCTCCTAAATGACATCCCCATGGAATCCAAACCCAACTAGTGCTTTGTACTTAAACTTCCAGGGACTTGTAAGGATGTCACTAAATTCTCTCCTAGAAAGAGAAGTGACAGCAATGTGACTCCTGGGCTGACAGCAAACCTCTTCATTCAATGAGCCCCTTCTCCATTCATGACAGCAGCCACAAAGGAAGAGGGAAGGAAACCTGTCAAACACATGCCCAAAGGTATTTGTTTTAAAGTGAAAACATTACTATGAAGATAAGATCACTGACTCAAGCCTCAACTTAGTAACTCACTCGAGCATTTCGGCTACACGTACATGGCACAGCCACATAGCTCTCCGGCCACAGGCTAGGCTTTGCTAGGACCAGTAGGTCACCCCACGACTACCAAAGCAGTGGAGTGGAAAGTGCACGTCCACCCTGGTTTCTTTCTCCTGCCTCTCTGGGAAGGGAATCATGTATCTCCATGTACTAGTGACACCACAGAGCCTGGGAAAGCTTCACAAGCCACCTAGGTGGAATGGCTACTCTACTGCTCGCTATTTTAATGTGACAGTTTTAAAAACCACAAAATTGATGTATTCTCAAATACAAAAAGTAGAAATGACCACAGTATAATATTTACAATCTTCACACCCAGGGGTGGGGTGGGGGTGGGGAGGCACTATCCATTCATGGGCATGTCTTACCTAACTTCCGTTTCTATGTAAGTATATACACAAATGTTGTCTATCCATACATCCATCGTTTCTTATAGACTGACTTACCAAAAGCATTCACAAAGTGTACAGCTTTGTTGACAGCCATTTGAGTTGTAAATATTCTCTTATCAACAATTCTGGTAGAACAGTAGCTAGCAGACGGTTCCTTTACATCAACTCCTGGTATCTTCATAAGCCAGACAGTAAGGTGCAGCTGCACATGTACTCATTACTAGTTTTGTTTTTTCCCTCTTGGAATCATCGCCAATGACCCTGTAGACACACCAGGCCACCTTCCAGAGGGCCTCCCTGGATGCCTATGCAGCCGCTCTAGCAGTCTTCTGCAAACACTTGCTCATGGCGGCGCTCGTCTGCCTTGCCACCTTTAGTTCTCAGCAGATGTGGTTCTGGTCAAACCTGCTGACAAGATGTGCTTACCATGCCTCTGTTCCTTGGGCTTCTTGCCACACATGTGTAACATGTGAAGAACCGCCTCCCTGCCTAGCCTGCCAAGGTGACTGTGGGGACCAACCAGGTCCTTCTGTTACAGCAGGTAGAGCAGAGTACAGTAAGTACTGGCTGTTGTTACAGCTTTTCAAAAGCCCTAAACCACCTGAAATCCACAAAGGGCAGCATTCAGTTGGTAGAAGTACACAGGGTCACCTCTGCCACGTACAAGGATGAATCAGGCCCTAGCTGTTTCTGTGTCCTGTCTCTGGTTCGTGACTCTGCCCAGGATACACCAGCATTCTTTCCCTGCTGGGCTACCGTGGTAGACATGTGACAGACTTGAGCATCTATAGTGTAGTCTCTAGACATTTCCCTTGCTTTCTTGAGCATTCTCACCTGGAGGTTCATTCGGTCCTCAAGCCTTCTTGGACTTTCAAGTGAACAGTGTCACCACTCTGTGAGGTAAGTGTTGGGCCTCCTTTCTTCACACCCAGTTCTAGGGGCTCCTACTTCAAGACAGGCCCCAAATCCCTCTCACTGTTTGGCCATCACTGACCCCAGCCATTCTTGCTTCAGCTGGATGGCCAAAGAAGTCCTTACTGTTCTTGTTTCCTCCCATGCGTGACATCCGCCAGTTTATTGTCAAAAGAGCAGGTTGGATGGCCTTTCAATATATCATGTCCCTTTGACCCTCTATTTTCCCCTCTCAGTAAAGACCAGAGGGGTGACCATGGCTTACAAGGGGTGACAGCTAGGTCACCTTAGTGCCTCTGCTGTCTCCCTCGTCACATTCCAGTGAGGTCAGTCTGCCTTCTCTTGGGACAGGTCAACCACACTGCAGCCTCAGGCCCTTCCTAGACCGTTTGCCACTTGTTTCCATCCCCATGGTTCCTTCTCATCTCCAGGTTTTCTCTTTCCTGATGCCTTCCCATTTCCCCTATTGAGAACTGCGGCCCTTCTCAGAGCCCTTCCTGGATCTATCTTCGTTAATCTCAGCATTTGATTTACTCAGTCTTTGCTCAGAGCCCTTCCTGGATCTATCTTCGTTAATCTCAGCATTTGATTTACTCAGTCTTTGCTCATCAGGTACTTCCATTCCGCTCAACAGACTGCTCACCTTTCCATGGTGTATGGGAAGGAAGAGGCCACACCACCAGGGAGCAACCCAACTCTGCCTTACAGCTAATTTCTGTTGTCTTCTCCATGTAAGAGAATACCTGCCTGCTTGTGAAATTTCCTCCTGAGGGGCTGCTGTGACCCTGGAACCACATTTCCTCACTGCCTACTGCTGTCCCTTAGAGAACTCCAGATGGCAGACATTTCTTTTTTAAATGGACACTAAATATCTTTTACTAATTTTTTAGCTGAATCTCTTGGGCTTTTCAACTAATAGTGAAGTCATCTATAAATGATCACATTTCCTCCAAAGAATCCACCTTAGTTCCATTTTTGGCTTATTTCCAAGGCAAGACCCTCCAGAAGAACATGAACACTATGGCAAGAACAGGGGTAGGAATGACTCCCAAATGACCTGGGCACACCTGGAGAATGCCGTTGGAGCACAGCACTGGGTGGGTGCTGGCTGCTAGGCGCAAACTCACCAGGTAGCTGAGGACAACTCTGAACCCCTGTCCTCACTTGAGTACTTGTAATGACAGGTGTGACATCACACTCAGCAGAAATCATTATGAAATTTCTATTTTCCCCAGTGATGCCTATTAATTTTTAAAGAAATACAATTTAAGATCTGTTGAGGGCTGGAGAGATGGCTCAGTGGCTAGGAGCGCTTGCTATATAGCACTTGGGTCCCAGTTTACATCTCCAGAGCCAATATCAACAAGCTGGGCATGCCTGGCATGCCGGTAACCCTGGAAATGGTAGGAGAGGAAGGCACAGAAACAATTGCTGAGCCTAGCTAGAAGACAGAGGGCTAGCTCCAGGTTCAGTGAGAGGCCCTGTCTCAAGGAAATAAGGGAGTGGTAAGTATGGGACAGCCGTGCACACACGTACCTGTCGAGAAAACAGTAGGGCTCTGACTGTGACTGACTCATTAACAGAGCTACTATTAGGTAGTTTCCAAGCCCTGTTTAGTCAGCATATAGTAAATACAAGATGCTCAGGACGCTGTTTAGAACGTTGTATCTAGTATTTTTAAGGGAGCTTCTATGGCTATTGTGTGGTGACAGCCCTTGCTGTCCATAGCCTAGGTAGAGTAAGGTGTGTAGCCAATTGCACAATAGACTGATGCATGTACTTTTTCCATGTTACAGTGTTCACATCTGTCTTTCAGAATGATGTGCTGTTGCAAGTACTATAATGTATTATCACACTGTGTGTGATACATTTATTTCTGTTTCCACTGACAGTGCAACTTTCTTTTGCTGTTTTTCTTGGTTCAAGTGCAGATTTAGAAACAAATGGCCTGGAAAGCTGTGCACATTTAAGAATATACTTTGTTCCACCCAAGCCAAAAGTTTCAACCTGAACAGATGGTTACACAGGACTGGTTGTTATGCGGGTTTTTTTTTTGTTTTGTTTTTTTAACATCTAGTGCTTCCTTTTCTTAAGAGGAGGCTGCTTGTGCACACATCTGTACTCATCTTTCAGCCACACTCCTGGTTCATTCGTAGCAACAGTCATCATTAGCTTATACTCTAAGTGCCTTATAGTCTCATGTAATCTCCACAAGAGACCCAAGCAAGTGCTGCTACTGTTCAAGGGATCAAACCAGAAACTCCATGGCTATCACTTTCTGTTGCAATTAGGCATTTTTTTTTTTCTTCTGCTACCCAACTGCTCAGGCTTTATTTTGGTTTTCAAGTGAATTTTACTTTGTAATTTATACAAATGGTTAGAAAACAAAGTCCTGCCAAGACTTTTTCCCTATGAAGAGGTTAGTTGTAATTTTCTTCATTCCTCACTTCATATATTATTTCTACAAATACTGGATATAGACTAGAATCTAGTAAATTAACTTCATTAATCCCATGGCTAAACATCCTTCACAGCTTCACTGTTTCTGCTCAGTCTGCAAACAAGCTAAATGAGTCATTTTCAATACTGATAGGCCTTTACTCATCCTCTCCCCTAGGTTTCTATCAGATTTCATTTTGTGCTACTTGAGATCTGAGCTTTCAGAATAAATGTTCTTTAGCTCTGCTGTGGGCCACACATGGACAACCACCTCTCCATGCTAACGCTATCCCTGCTGTGGGGTTTGTTCTGAGTCACCGCTTGCCTTCCCATACATTCCCTAAGGGTGTGCTTTGCTTAGATGTATTCAATCTTTGTCTCCTGGCAATGCACTTAAGAGTTGTTTATGCTTTCACAGTCACACAGGTGCCTTCGGGTTTTGGCCACACACGCCTTGTTGTTTACTGTTCCTTCTAATTAGCACCATGCCTGCTCCCCTTTCCCTGTCCGTAAAGCCACTGCTCACTGCTTACTATGTGCAAGGACCTATGTTCAATCTCTCGTAATGACCTTCCCTTTCCAAAGGTATTCTCACTGAGAATTCTTACACTGGCGATTTTGTTAAGAACAGCTAAATGCTTGAGCTGAAGATACCAGCAGTGCTCTTGAATGTCTATTCTCAACAGCAGCATACTGGGAGCAGCCTTAGATTTAGATTTCAGACTACATATTTTCTGAGAATGCACATGCAGTGTGGGCCTAACATCTACAACAATGATGTCTTTCTGTTTGTTAAAGTCTGGACTCCACAATGGTGTAGTCATACTGGGACTTCTGTGCTCAGACTTAAATACAATTCATAATCTCTCATCACAATGTCAAAATGCAGACACCTCAGAAATCTAAATTTCCCCCTCAGACTTGGTGCCAAGATACCAGCACAACCCTACCTGGCGTGAAGCCACTTAGTCTGAGCTGATCCACGTAGAGGAATGTTTTACTGATAAATACCAATATAGTAACAAGGAGTGTGAAATACTGTGTACATACCTTTAAAAAAATCCTAACATTCTGCATAGAGAACACAGCTCAGATTGATTAAAATGATATTTACAAATATTTCCTAGCACTGGCCACTGAGAACCTAGTGCATACAGCTCACCAGCAGCCAGCACAGTCTTGGACTCACATCCTGGTTGTAAATATCAGTCTCCAGTAAAGGAACCAAGGTTCTCTGGAGAATCAATTGACTGCAGGCTGGGACAAATACTAGGTAAGATTAGTTCAGGATAGGGTACATTGGAAGAGCACAAGAATCTACTTGCAGGAACTCCCAATGGCCACAGCTAGGATACTCAGAGCAACAAAGTCAATGCTAATCATACTATAACCTGATACTGGGAATAACCTAAGGCATAGACCTCTGAGTCTAGACTGAAAGTGATGGAGTGTACCGGTGAGAGAGAAGGGAGAACTCATGTCTGTAAAGAATTCTACTTTTTAAACACCTACAGGAAATACAAATTACCTGCACATCAGGGTCACATTATCATAGTCAAAACTCACTGTCTATTGCTATCTGTGGAGAACATGAGAAATGGTATCTGCAGCACATGGTAAACAATTAGGCTCACTGAGCTCCTGGAAGATGACCTAGGAGCCCTAGAATGTCCCATCTCTAAATATGTTCTTGCTTCCTGGACAGAAAGATAGCTCTGTAGTTAAAAGCACAGGCTGCTCTTGCAGAGGACCATGGTTTGATTCCTAGTACCCATACACCAGCTCATAACCACCTGTAACTCAGTTCCAGGGCATCTAATGCCATCTTTTGGCCCCTGAGGGTACCAGGCACAGGCGTGGTACAGGAACATACGAACAAGCCAAGAACCGCCCCCCTCACAAAATTAAAAACAAAAAAGGAAGAATGTTCTTGTTTCCCTGGGGTCCTTAAACCACTTCAGAGAGTCAATGCTAACAATGTGATGTATAGTATAGTCCTGGGTCACAAACTACCAGCCCTATCTCTGGAGGGCCTGGGTCTTACATAAGTGAGTCCCAATAAGCACTGTAGGTAGCATGCTTCAGGTGAGTTCTTCTGGTCACCAGCGTTGGAAAAAGTTCACACTGTCCTCATCACATGGATCCTGCTCTTGGTCTGACCCAGTCCTTTCACTGCACAACACTGACTGAGTACAAGAGCTTTCAGTGGGCTATGAGCTCCAGGGAATGCCTGAAACTAAGAGTATACTTGGAGGCACACAACTGCAAAATATCTATGTCAAATTAAATATTTACAACTACAAGGGGAAAAAATAGGATGTTTATAGAAAGTAGAAAGTTGGTCAACAGCATCTTTGCTAGCAATCCATGTAAAAAAAAATACATTTGTACCCAGCACAATGCACAAGGAGGGGACATTAACTCCAGCTCTAAAAGACCTGGACCTCAGTCTAATCAAAAGGCAGCTTCAGGAAATGCACATGGAGAGTCTGCAGGGCAAGGAACTATATTCTTCAAAAGCATCACGACAGGCAAGGGAGGGCCGAGGGCCGAGGCCCTGACATGGCTGCAGACTAGGAAGACGTGACAACAGAGCCCAGGTGGGAGTCTGGTTTGCCCCAGGCAGAGAAGGGACCTGGTGAACACCTGCTGAGAGCGAGCCTCCCATGACTGTGACAGCAGAAGCTGTCAGTGACAGACTCACCAGGGGCTATGGAGAGGCTTCAAGGAGTGGCTGGGTGACATGTTACAGCTGTGGACACGATGGTGACAGGACGTATTGTCACAGCCACCTGAGGTAGAAAGAGTCTGATAGTCTGAAGTTACATGTTAGGAGAAGCACGGTTGGCTGCAAGGATGATTTAAAGGCAGGGACTATACATGGACTCCCTCCTGGCTGGTCACAGGATTTCAAGAGTGTTTGTTAAGAAAGACAAGTAGGTAGCAGAAGGTAATCCTTCACCTTGGCAGAGACATTTTCTTTCTTCTCACCCACAAAAGCCAGATACCTTGCGGATGCCACAATACTATTTCCCTTCAAAGTCTATAAAATATTTAAAACGAGGACATGAAATGCTGTGATCATCACAGGAAGTGGCCAGAAACTACTCACAGAAACCTGATGCAGAATTAAGCACCCCAACTTTCTCCTATCGATTATATCTCAGAGGGAAGGACAAGAAGCCACTCTTTAGATAAATGTCCTGGCTAATAAGAGGAAGGCAGAACTATTATCACTTTCTCTGCAGACCCCAGGAATATAATGGTGCTAGGTGTTAGCCACTAAAGGTTGCTATGAAATAGTTCAGGGACTCCACAAAGAACCCAGCACGACCTCAAAGAGTTTCACTAACTCTCCTCTCCCCAAAAGACTTAATCAGATCAAGCCTCAAGATGTAACAGATAATTTAGGGGAACACATAACAATGAGAGAAGTGCTCAACTACACACGGTGAGGCAAGCTGCAAAAAGCCACCTGAGCACACAGGACAGACCAACCTATACAACACTTCACCAAACGTGGGAAAGAGTAGGAGAAAGAGCGCTGTGGCTCTAAACCACAAGAGTAGCTGCCAAGAACAGCCTCTGCTCCTCTGTGGACTCTGATGCAGGCATGACAGTTTAGACAACTAAACCTTAACATTTGCCAAATACTGATATTAAGGAAAAACCATCAGTTTTAAAAGAGACTTTTAAAGTGTCTTTAATTTTTAAAATGTCATATTACAAATGATAACCAAATAACTATCTCAGCAGATATTGCCCCAGTGTGGTGAGTGCAATAAACTCTGTACCTGAAGTCTGAAGCACCCCCTTTCCTCCAACACAATTGACTCAATAAAGATAACTGACTTTCTTAATGAATTTGGCTTGCATATGGTCATTTTTTTTCTACAGACCTCCACTTCTCCTTTCTTTTATTTTCCCTGCAAGTTTTACACTACAAGTTCCAGATTCTTGAGCCACAGAACTGTCCTTTCTAAGTCACAAGTGACACTGAGAGGCACAGAGGGAAACATCTGCTTGAAGAGAGCTGTTACTTTAAATTGGAGGTACGACATAAGAGCAAAGACATAAAATTGCACCAAGTAAGTGTAAGTAAATGTAAAGATGAATGATGGATGCCTGAGATCACCAAAGAGCTCTGCTGACATTAAACAGGATTCACCAGTCTCCTTTCAGCACTTTACCTTCAACCCATGTGCAGAAGAGGCAGCATGCGAGACCAGACTTGACTGGCCCATGTGATACTGCTTTGTTTCGTTTTCCCATTCACATGAGCTGCTGCTCTGAAAGGTTCAGGCTGATTCAGAGACTGCTGTGCATAGGCTGCCTTCACACAGCTGCCCTAGAGTCAATAGCCGTTCTGTCCCTTGGTTTCCACAAGACCAGGCCCAACTCAGCATCCAGCCACCCTCCTGCTTTCCTGATACCTGGCCAGCTCGGCTCATTTATTCAGTAGCCTTCCAGAACTGACACTGTGTTTGAACCCTTGACTTTCCCAGAGCCTCTTTAGACCTGTCAAGCATGTTCAGACATGCTGGGAATTTGGTTACTACCTGTTTTCTAAGTTTACATAAAGCTAAGGAATTGATAAAAGGGCATTTTGAACATAGAAGACAAAGAACACAGAAACAACTGTTCTGTGTGCTTTCTCTGCCTGTGACTGTGACACAAGAGACCTTAGTCCCTTGCCCACCCAGCACTGCAGCACACTCGGCCTCACCTTCATCGCTCCCAGTTCCTTTCTGCTTTTTTTTCTTGACTAGTTGAATGGCTCGGTAATCAGTTCTTGCTGAGCCCCCACTTTCCTGGGACCAAAGAAAAGTGTGTCAGTTGCTTGATCTAAACAGCAGAGGGAGGGTAGCAAGGGGACTAGAGAACCATCCTAAGCCTGCCTTGGGAATGTATCAGAGCTCCAGGAATCAGTCACCAGCAAAGGCACGCGGGAAACCACACGCTCGACTGTTAGCACAGGAAAATGCACTTCATCATCTGGAACAGTGAAGGTCATTCCTCCAAGATCTAAATGCATTAAAATATTTTAGAGAGGCTGTTAAGAGCTGCACACTGCCCTGCTCCCTAAAACAAGAGTCTTCCTGATGCCAGGGTTATATCATAGCAGCCCTGGGTAGTGTTGGCAGCAAGTGCCACACCTGTCATATGCCAATATAGAAAGTGTCACTGAATTCAGCAAACTTACTGAGGTGCCACAGAAACAGTATTCAAATAGGAAACTTAAAAATTTGTGAACATTTAGTAAGAAAAAGTTTCATTCTTAAAACTACAAGGAGCAAAGGAAACCAGGCCTCTACCAGCCCTCTACAGCTCATGGCATACAGAAACCCATTCACAACACCATTCCCACTCAGAGAAGCAAGGGAGCCCAATGCCACACAGCGAGCAAGAGAACAAACAAGGGGCAAGCCCAAGCTCTGCTGGCTCCTCCATCTCCACCCACAGCTAGGCTCTGAGACACAGGGAGGCACAGAGCGTCAGGGAAAGGCTTCCCACACTCTGACCTGTGGTTCTCTCCAGTCCCTGTCAAGTCACCTGCTACTCTTAGCAACTGCTGTGGCAGCCTAAGCAGATGCTGGCAAGTGTAAGCTCTGCCACCAACAAGCCACACACCAGACTGTGCTGCTCTCACATTGAGAGAAATGCAAATCAGCTCCAGTAGTTGGTTACTAGGTACCCTCACGCTCGTAGTAAGGTAAGATGCTCATAGTAAGATAAGATGCATGAATCTTAACATGATCAATGTCCAAAATGAAATTCAACCAGCATTACAAAGAAACTTATATGATCATTTCCATCATAGACTGAGGAAAGTCAGACTCTCTCTAGGAATATTTAAGTTACTTTAAATTAGATTATATTAAAGGTATAATTGATATAAATATAGAGTACAGTAACTGTCCAGCCTCAAAATTGGAGTATTGTTATAATCCTTCAAGAATGAAGGCTCAGAGAACCATTGTTTAATTCTAATAAAAAATATCCTGACGTAGCTTTTAAGTTCTCACTGAAGAACTTAAGAAGACTGATGCCAACATTGCTCTTCTAGGACTCGTCACTACGTGAAAAGCATGAAGGTGAACATTTCAATAGTAGGAAATGCCTCAAGTTTTCTCAAGAAAACTATAAAATCACAGAACTGCAAAGAACCTTAGAAACAATGTAGCCCAAACCCCTTATTTTAGAAATAACTGAGGATTTAAGGCTCAGATAGGTTAAATCATTTGTACAAAGCTGTAAGAATGTCAATTCCAGAATCAAGGTCAAAGTCAGGCTTCCAGACTATTGCCCAGGTTCCATCTGTCCTTCTGCACACCAGAAAGAACCGTCTGCATAGACAGGATTCATCCCAAACATGATCCAAGGTGCATTAGGGGATGAGGAGCTAGTGGTGGTGACGGAATAGAGTGCTTCATACCAAGTAGAGGCTGCCGGGTGCCAGCACTGAGCTCTGAGTCCTTTTGAGCCCCTGGCCTCTCTGTAGAGCTGGACAGCATAGACTGGGATGGCTCGTGGCTTTCTTCCTGCCCTGGGACCACATCTGGGACAGGAGGCAAGTCTTGTTCCACTTTTATTGGTACCAGACAGATCTGGGACTCTGGCAGTTTTCTTGGGCAGTGTCTGAAGAGGTTGGTGCGGTGTCAGGTGCTGTTAAGTTATTGCTGGGAGTCAAAGCTGGTGGGTCTTGACCCAAGTTCCTCACAGGCAGAGCCACCAGACAGCCTACTGCTCCTGTGCTCATGGCCTGAGAATCATCTGTACTGAAACTGCCTGGTTGAAGAACTGTGGCTGATGTTCCAAGAACAAGAGGACTGTCCAAACTTGGAGGCATATCACTGTGGGTCACCAGAACCCAGGGGGTCCATGGGCCCCTAAGGAGTTGTTATTAGAAGGGAGATTCCCTCCCAGAGAGGAGCTTACAGAAGAGACATCAATGGTGAGGATCCCGGAGTTCAGGGCTTCATCCGACCCAGCTGTCGAACTGCCACTGTTAGCAGGTGTATCAGAGAAAAGTGCTGCTAGATCTATGTTGGTGAGCTCACTTTGGCCTGGGCTACTCAGTTCACTGCTGGGTGTGAGAGAACTTGGAGCTTCCAGCTGAGGTACAAGATCTGCAAAAGCAATGGATATTCCAGTTACTATCATATCAGACTGAGAAAACTTCTTTCTGTTTGAGATACTAGTAGGCACCCCCTGAAGCAACACTGACTACCCTTTCACTAGACCTTGCTACCAGGGGTAAAGAAAGACCTAATGCTGGCATACAGTGAAGAGCAGACACCAAAGGAAGGGCTGACTTGAAAACGTCTTCAAGCTGTCTTGTGTTCCTATAAAGCCTGCCCTTCTTCCTATACTGCACTAGCTAACCAAGGTTTCTTTCAATCCACCCCACAGCATGAAGCCTCCATAAGTCAGCTCTGAGACCAACTCTGGCTCTGGGGTTATTTTTGAAATTAGCTTCAGTCATCTCCAGTCATGTCAAATTCTGTGCCCTGCTCCACATCTACTGTCATCTACAAGTTGGTTAGAGTCCTTCGCGGTTAATCAAGGAGTAAAACTGGCTGTCTGGGCTGGGTTGAAAACTCCAGGGTTAGGCAGATGCATGGAGCTCAGACAACAGGACCTCTCACCTATCTCACTGCAGCCTCTGAACTGCCCCAGCGCCTGAAGCAAAGGAAGGAGCTCTCAGTTCTGCTTCTTCCACATCAACTACACGCTAACCACAAATGCGTACTTTCTAACCAACCATGAAGGCCAGGTCACAGTGCATACTGAACTTTTGTTGTTGTTTTTGTTTTTTTGAGACAGAATTCCTTTGTGTAGCAGACCAGCCTGGCCTTGAACTCAGGAGATCTGCCTATTTCTGCCTCCCAAGTGCTAGGATTAAAGGCATTCGCCACCACGCATTTTTAACTCAAGCCCACAAAAGACATCTAGTTTAGACATGAGAACAGAAACCTAAGTCAGAATCTCTCTTTAGTTGTCTTATCAGAAAGTTTCTTCAACAGTATCTTAGTACCAATACAACATTCTGAGAGGAAATGGGAGTGATTCTTTCTAGAAAGTGAACAGGAAACCTGTTTCTTTCCCAAAATTAAAAACAAGCAAACAAACATACATCTTGATGATTATGTTCTTTGTGGTGAGTGATTTTTGACGGGAGAAAGATGCTAACTTACTCAAAAATCTCCTACCTAACATTTTATTAGTTCCACAAATGTCAACCACAGACTTGGGAGAAAAATCAATGACTAAACACAAGCACATAGTGCTAATGGTTAGAACTGTGGCTTTGGGAGGTAGATAGATCCCAACAAAGATCCTGGCTTGAGCACTTCCTTTTGGTGTGCCCTTGACAAGTCTTTCTGCAGCAGCAGGACCATTGTGAGGTGAACTAAAACACAAGCTGGCAGTCATCAGGCAGCCTTGAGTGCCTGGTCCTCTACTAACAATGGGCAGGATGAATGATACATGAGTCAGTCAATGTACACCATAAACATGGGCCTGCTAAGAGGGCCTCTCACTCATCCAGAGTTTAGGGAAAACTCCTGTGATGTAGCCTGAATTAGCTGGCTTAGGGAAAGAGAGATACAGTTGAAGAAGGAATGTCACGCTGAGGCTTGTGGGGTCACACAGCACCAGCTCAGAGCTGGAGAGAGGGATAATGGTTGAGAGCCTCTGGGAGGAAAGATGACACCCTCTGACATTAAGTAGGAGACTAGCAAGAGAGCAACTGCTTTTCTAATGCAGAGTGGCAACTGCTGTGGTCTAAGGTCATAGTGCCTGAGGTCTAAAGGACAGAGTAAGCAACTGCCTCTCCCAAGAGAAGAGATCAGATAAAGAATACAAACCTTCACCAATCCAGCTGCTCAGACTTCTGCAATAGGTGTGTTAACCAAGAGTGGCTCATAGTATCGCCTTCCTTCTTTTTTTAAAGCTCAGGGAAACATGGCTCAAAGATCTGTCCCTGCTTAGGATTCCAATTGGGAAAAAGCTAAATGCTATTGTCTGCTTCATAGGTCATAGTGAGGGTAAACTGGTTAGAAACATGTATGGCCTCCACCAGTTACCTTACCAACAGCAGAGAAATTTCTCATCCCAGAGAAAATTGTCTCTGAGAATGCACTAGAGAGACACAGCCACTGCTGTCTTTCCTATATTCTTGATGTCCTGCCTGCAATTGTAGGTAAGACCTAGAGGGGCAGGTTTCTAAGTGTGGTACCACAGATGCTGAATGTCAGGTCCTACATGTTCAGCATCCTGCCCTCCACATGCCCTTCACCACTATCATGATGCCTCTCTCATAGCCCAGCAGCCCATTCCTGAGATACAACTCTGCTCTGGGCTTGGAGGGTTTCCTCCCTGCCTTTAGAACACAGTCCTCTGTGTAGGATCTACTGTCCCCTAAGACCAAGAGGAAGAGATAGGATTCAGGGCTCAGGAACAGTGGATATTACAAAACAAACTCAGAGGATGCAGGTACAGGGCAAAGGGCCCAGTTGCAGACAGGCTTAGAGCACATGTGTCAGGGAGGCCCGCAAGGTGATGGCACATTTGAAGGGAAGAACTTCACAGGCAAGGGCAGAACAGGTACAAAGAGGCTGTGGCAGATGCAAGTAGCAGAAGAGAAAGAGCGCAAAGGTCCCATGGCTGTGTGATAACCCACAGCTCCAACTTCATGGTTACACATGACTGAGAGTGGAGAGGGAGACACCATCCCAGTTCTCTCATGCTCAGGCACATGCATTTCGTAGCTCTCCGGGGCCATAGTCACAGACCTTGGCGCCGGCTGTGCTGCCGCACCATGTGCGCCTTCATGCTGTGCTTAGAGGTGAAGAGTCGGTTGCAGCTGGACACTGGGCAGCGGCTTTTCGGAGCACCCACATCCTGCAGGTGTTTCTTAGAATGAATGTACAGACTGCTTCGAGCTGAGAACCTGGCACAGCACCCTGGAACACAGAGGGGAACCAGAGTTATACCTGAGGATGATCAACAATACTTCCTAAGTTCATCAGAAATGACATTATGGACTGGTAAGACAACTCAAAAAGGAAGGTGTTTGCCAGCCAAGTCTGGTGACCCGAGTTTGATTTCTGGAACTCACATAAAGGTGGGAGGAAGGAACCAACTCTACAAAGTTGTCCTCAGACTTCCACATATACACTGTGACCCACTGTGGCACATGAAGCTCCCACCCCCCACAATAGTAATTAAGAATCATATGCTAACTAGTTTTATGTCAACTTGATACAAGCTAGAATAATCTGAAAGGAGGGAATCACATGAGAAAATACCTCCACAAGATCAGGCTATAGGTAAGCCTGTCAAGCATTTTCTTAATTAGTGATTGATGGGGGAGGGTCCAGACCATTGTGGGTGGTATCACTCTGGGTTGGTGGTCCTGGGTGCTATATGAAAGCAAGCTAACAAACTGTGAGGAGGAAGTCAGTAAGCAGAACTCCTCTATGGCCTCTTCATCAGCTCCTATCTCCAGGTTCCTGCCCAACTTGAGGTCTTTCCTTGTCTTTCTTCAACAGACTATGTAACATATTCAGGGTATGTAAGCCAAATAAATCCTTTCACCCCCAAGTTGCTATTGGTCATGGTGTTTCATTACAGCAATAGTAACTCCTAACTAAGACAGAAATTAAGTCAATGGGAAATTACAATCCAATCCATGCAGGATGGCCAAGGGCTCAGATCTTTCAAGAATAAAGGTCATTTAAGAATAAATAAAAGAAAACAAAAACAATAAAACAACAACAACAAAAACAAGACCTAATGAGGTGCTTGTTGAGGGTGGAAGAAATACAAATAGGCAGTAGAGGAAGGTAGCTATAACTACTAACTAAGGCCACGTGACCAGTTGCAAAACTGATGATAATTGACATGTGTTTCTGTCAAGTTTTGTTAAGAATGTATTGTAAAGATATTTGTGTTTTCTTTCCTAGATTTCTTTATCATGTTATATAACACCAATTGAGGTGTCAGTGGTTATCATATGTAAGTTACAAGATACTAAAAGAATGTACTTTTCTACTTATTGCCACTTATTCTAAGATATATAATGTGTTTGCAGTTTTAGTGGGATAGTTACATCATGTTAGTAGTAATTATGATCTGGCTATTGGTTTCATTTGGAAATAAAACATATCTTAATGACATAAGGAAATATGATTGTATATCAAGTTGACAAGGAGTGAATCTGTGATGGCTAACTTTGGTTGTCAACTTGACTACATCTGGAATTAACTAAATATTTGTGAGGGATATTTCTTGATTTAAGGTCAGAAGACTCACCCTAAATCTGGGCCACCCCTTCTGGTGGCAGCCTATATAAAAGGACATAGAAGATGAAAGCTTTTGTTTTTTGCCTGCTTGCCCTCACTCTTGCTGGAAAGCTTATCTATCCTGCTGCCAAGGCATCCCTTCACTGGCATTAGAGTCTTCTTTGGGATTCCAATGTATACTATTGACTAACTGAGTCATCCAGCCTTGTGGACTGAACAATTAGATTCTTGAACTTTCTTCTGGGAGACAACCACTGTTGAGACTAGCTGGTCTACAGCCTGTAAGTCACTCTAATAAGCCCCCTTTTAATATATATATATTTATTCATTCTGGCAGTTCTCTTCCTTTAGAGAACCCTGACGAACACAAAGCATAACACTATGTTCCCAAGCACTGGCCACTGACAAGTGACATATAACAAATACCTAAGGAGGAACACAAGGGATAAAGGAAAAATTATAAAGTAATACGAAGACCATGAATTAGTCAGTCTATGACATGTGATCTGATTGAGTTCACTCTGGCCTGTTTCTTCTATCCACAGCTCCAAGTTAAGTCAAAGTTCAGTCGCAAAAATATATACTAATCACCTCTATTAAGCTATTAAAAAAAAAAAAAAAAAAGCAATCCTACAGTTCTAAGGGTTGGAACTATCTCAACACATGACCACAGATAACCCCACCCATTTCACCTCTGTGCAGCCCAGAAACTGAGCAAATGTCTCTAAGTCACAGGTACAAGTGGGCCAGAGATAGCATTCCCAGCTTATACATTCAACTCACACATCAGGTCTGGACTCAAGTGCTGGAGGAACACACATTTACAGTTGCCTTCCCTTTATCTCTGACTGCCTGTCATGTTGTTTTGCTGCCCTTCACAGACCCAGAAAGGGGAGGCAGAGTTAAGCCCAGAGGCTTGTGAGTTGGCTGGCACGTAGGTAGTAAGTCAGAATAAATGGCAGAGCAAGATCAGTACTGAAATAATGAATGCTGTAGAAACAGCTTCTGAGAAGACTGAGCACCGGTGCCTGAACAAGGCGCAGTGGGTGACTCTGCCCTGGTGAGTGATGGGGCCAGGCCTTGGAGCAGAAGGGTGTAAAAGTGCAGGTAGCTGCCCAGCTAAGGCTGTCTGCATGCAACCCTCATTTGCTCCATGGCCAAAGATAAACTTCTGGCCCTCTGCAGAGCAGCTTTTCCTTGTCTGTAAAATGAGATACATGAGGTTAAGATAAGGAACAGGCTTAGAGCTTGTCTAGAAACATGTTTGAACTTTCATGTGAGAATGAAGTTAAGTCCTAAACTATACAGAGACGGCCAGGGCCCTTACTTTTATGGCTCAATTTTTCCTTAAAGAGCCCACTTGGAGGTCCTGGGCACTGGCACTACCCACCACCCTGAGGATGTGCCTGATGTCACTCTCAACACAGGGCCTGGCTTCACTTAGTCCAGTAAGAAGGGGTTCTGGACTCTCTGTACCAGGCAGGCTCCACTGCCTTGTGCAGAGGCCTTGACCAAACCCTGTCACTCTTCTCTCTGCTGGGGCTCAGTATCTTAATGGCTCAAAGCTCCTTGAGAACTTTACAAACAAATGCTCTCTCTTTAACAGTGAACTTCTGCCCTTTCTTCTTCCCCCAATCACCTCTAGAAGAGCTGTGAAAATAAGCAGTCCCCTGCCTCCTGCTCAGCAGCTCTGCCTGAGTTACTCCACCAAAATTTGCCCACCAACACCAAATGACACTAGTGGGCCTCCGTATTCTGAGCTGGCCCTCCACAGACATCCTTCTGGCTCAGCACCCTCCCTGCCTTTAAAGCTCCCACCAGGTCAGCCTTTCCAGTTCTACCACCATATGTGGCTCTCCACCTGGGCTTAAATAGAAAACAAAACTCCACCTAATAGCAATCACTACAATCATCAGAATTGACAAGTATCAATGCTTTTACGAGTCTTAAAGTTTTAATTAGTTGAATCTTTACAAGAACCCTATGAAGGTTTATTTACTTTTGGGTAAGAAAAAGAGACACAGAGCTTAAGCTGTTCATTCCAGGACTTCTCCGAGCCATGCAAGTGGCAGACTCAGGACTTGAATCCAGAATTCACACTTTCAAATGCTTGAGAATTCCATCCACTTGCAGGGTCTAAGCAAGGACCTGCATGCCACCTGCTTCCTTTGTAGTCCAGCCTATTCTTTAAGCCAGCAGCAGACACACAGTCTGCTTTCTGAGTACCTTAAGCCAAGCTGAAGGTACATTTTATCATTTTATGTACCATATGACCAAACTCTTTTCCCATCCAAATCTCAGCTGAGACACTGATCTCAACTACTGTGCCTCCCTCATCCAGGTCCAAATCATTACAGCATGCTCTGACTTCTGTCTTTGCTGTTGCTGGGATTCTCTTCCTTTGTTCTGCCAGCCCCCAGCCCAGGATGACTGCGGTGCCTCTCCAAAGACCAGACTAGGCTTTGGCTCCAAGTGACCTGCTCTTGCCCTGTGGATTCTTTCTGCTGGTCTTTCTGCTTCCAAGAGCCACCCTTTAATGTCTGGCTAGCTCTTCTTCAAGCTGACCAGGACATTCACACTCCCCCAAGAGCAGTATGGATGAAGTTCGGACATCTCACAGCAGCTTGTGTGTTCCTATTTACCTGTCCATACTCATAGCTGTTAGGCTGGTAAGAGGGAGAACTTGATCATACCATTTGTATTATATTCAGTATGTTGTAAGAACTGTTGATGGCTTTAAGTGGCCTTTATCATCCTTCTCCAACTAAGATAACTAAAGTCCACAGATTTAGGTCAGGCCATCTAATTTAGGGCCCTTCTGACTCATCCTGGACTACTCCTTCCTTAGTGAACAGCAGGGTTGTCTTGAATGGGCCATACAAATTTTTGGCAAATAAATTACACTTTTAACATTTAAAGAAAAAAGCCTGTGCTGGCTAGTTTTATGTCAACTTGACACAAGCTAGAGTCTTTTTGAAAGAAGGAACTTCAATTGAGAAAAGTATCTCTGTAAGATTGGTCTGTAGGCATATCTATGAGGCATTTTCTTGATTGATGACTGATGTGGCAGGGCTAAACTCACTGTGGGTGGTACTACTCCTGGGCCTAAGGTCCTGGGTGCATGAAAGCCAGCTGAGCAAGCCATGGAAGCAAGCCAATAACCAGAACTCCTCCATGACCTCTACATCAGCTTCTGCCTCCAGGTCCTTTCTTTGAGTTCCTGCCCTGACTTTCTTTGATGATGGACTGTAACACAGAAGTATAAGCTGAAATACATTCCAAGTTGCTTTTGGTCACAGTGTTATATCACAGCAACAGAAACCCTACTAAGACAAAGTCTCATGAATACCCTTATAAAAAATCAGACAGACTTTATTTTGGTCCAGGTGCAATAAGACTAGTTATTTGTCATTTAGTGAACCCAAGCTATGTGCCAGACCACATATAAAGAAGCATTCTTCTCCTCACTTCACCCATTCCTCATAATCATCACGTTGAACAGGTAGTGGAACTAGAGTCTCAGATTAAGCGGCAGGGCAGAAGGCAAACCTGTACTTCTTCCAATACACTCCTTAGACAGTGTGCACGTACTTTCAACTAACCCAATAAACACAATGCTGTAACTGGCAATTATCTTAGTGCTTCTGCAAATCAAACTTATAGCTCAACATGAGTGCTGGTGTAGCACTTTGTTTACAGCTAAAGCACCATTTTAAATGCTACCTTCCACAGGGCACTCGAATGGCTTTGTTCCCAGGTGGGTGATACTGTGGCCCTTTAGATGCTCTGCTCTAGTGAATGACTTGCCACAGCCTTCCACAGGGCAGGTGAACCTCCGGTCATCGTCATGTTTCCTGAAACAAAAGTGAAGGAACAATTACTACTCACAGACTCACAAATATGAGGCTTTAGACACAAAAACAGCATGCTCTCTCCATCAGAATAATCAATGCATTTCAGAATGTCCACAAAGGGTTTGTTTAGCTGCCCCACAGTCAGAAATTCTACTTTGATAATTAAGGTGGCCCCAGAGCCAGACACAGAACAATTAGTGCTACAACAATCTAGGAAAGGATGAGTCCCAAAGGAGTAAATGAAGCAATCTAAATTGTTTAGAAGTATCTATAGTCAATGTGCTTTCCAAGCCACAGATGGCCAGAAGACAGACAGACAGACAGACAGACAGACACACACACACACACACACACACACACACACACACACACACACACACACACGGAACTTGGCAGCAGTGGGAAAGAATTCTCTTAAGTCAATTTATAAAGTCTGTCTTTTTCTAAGTATTGTTTTTATTCTGAACACCTCAGATCCCAGTTACGCAAACAGACACAGGTCATCCACCCCCTTAGTATGTGTAACATACCAATGTTGCAGCTGTGACCAAGATGGAATGAGACAACATATTAAACATTACGGGTACACAGACCCCAAGTTGTCATTATCACTACCAAAAGTTAGTAATAACATGAAGAAAAGTATTTCTACAACATCTAACAGGAAACAAATGTAATTGTATTGACAGTATGCTAAGTCAACCAAACCAAGCCTAACAGGAAACAACTGTTGTCAAGTGAGGAGATTCTTAGTGCCTTTCTTACTGTTTTCTGATTTTCTAAAACATTGACACTGAGCTCCATTTTAAATAGCTTGAAATCTGAACATAACTCAAAGTGTTCTGTGACACACACTTCATGTGCTTTCAGAACATAAATAACAAAATGTAAAGTTTACCTTTTGTGCCTTAGAAGTTTGGACATGCTAGTGAAGGTCCAGCCACAACTGTCTGAGTCACAAATAAATGGTCTTTCACCTTGTAAAAGGAAAAAATGACACAGCATGACTATGAACACAATAGCTACCACAAAGTATGGGTCCACCCTGTGGTGCACCCTCCAGCTCGTACCTGTATGACTTCGCAGGTGAATTTTCAGTCGGCAGGCTTTGTCATATTGTTTATTGCATCCAGGAAAGGAGCAGGAAAAGAGCTCTTGTTCCCTGAAGTGGGCTCGGTTATGGGAAAACAGGGCACTCACTGTGATGAAAGTCTTCTCACAGCCTGAATGAAGGAAGCAGAAACTTAGATCATAGGACGACAAAGCACACAGTATACTTACATTGTCTACAGCCTGGGGCACATTCACAATGAGCAGACAAGGAAAGATATGACTCGGAAACCATTTCTGCAAAGCCCTGTCCACCAATATTTGGCTTTCTAGAAGCTACAGTAGGGGTAGCACACACAGGCCACCTGCCCCAGTGTTATGTGGAGATGACACAAGTGATTAAGAGGATGTCCTCCAAACACAGCCTTGGCCAGCCAGCTCTGTAGCCAATTCTGCATAAACTAGGCGTGTCTTCCACAAACCCAGCTGGCAATGCTGTCTGAGTGAAACCCAAGAAATCAGCCGAACAAAAAACACTAACGATCAAGTCTCCCACAGCTTTGCAGGCTGCAACCATCCCGCTAGCTAAGATTTTCTATCCCACTGGAGGATAAATGTGCATCCCCCACACTTTTCCATTTCCTCCAGCCTCTCCGACTGGCAGCCCCACATTATCATCTGGTCTCTTTTTCTTTTTCTTATTTCCTCAGTTCTTGTCAACTTCACTTCCATCCTCACAGCCCCACCCCACCCGACCCCATCAGCCCAAGCAACCTACACCTCAGCAATTCCTACATCAACACTTCTTTGACAAAAATGTCTGGGGCTCAAACAGGGTGGAAAATAAAAAGCTGAAAATGCTATCTCTGTTGCAGCTCTTCCTCAGAGTCCCCAAAATGCTATCACTAGACTGTGAAGCACTGCACAACCCTGAATAAAAGTAGCAGCCTAGGGAATCTCTGCCCCATCCAAAAGTCCTCTTCCATAGTTAGCTTCAGTCTGTTCCCTTTGCTACTTAGGATGTAACTGAACATTAGCATTCTCTGCCTTAGCAACAGCCCTCATCACCCCCAATCAATAGCCATGCTCTTTCTTCCTCCCTCTGCGATCTTTTACCTGAAGCCCTCTACCATTCCCACCGCCACTTTCTGGCCCATGTTGTCAAAAGAATCCCTCCTTGACTGGACACTTAATGGTGCTCCCCCAGTCCCTCTCCCAGCTTCTATGGAAAGCCCAACTGATGGGGCACCTGATGCTTTGAAGTGAATCCCTGTCCTTCACACAGTACAACACACACAGAATGATGCTACCTTCACCAGGGTGAGGCCTGCAGACACCATTCTCACATCAGGAAATGATTGCAGAAGGTGTTCAATCAGAGTGTATCAGATAGTTTGTGGGCATGTAAGAATACTAGAATCTGTTGCTAAACCCTACATATGAGCATACTCTATAATAACGCATGTTATTAAGAGAACAGAATGTGTACACATGTTAATGTGCATGCTAGGTGCTGGCTAACAGTATAGAAGAGAATAGACATGATCCCAGAAACTAAGAAGTCTGACAAAAATAAAGTATGAAAGACACAAAAACAGATGTGCCACACACCTGATGGTGGGGGCAGAGGCTCATTCTGGTGAAGGAGCATCACCCTGGATAATACTGGGAAGGACAGTATTTAAAGCATGAGGTATCCCTGGGGGCTCTGTGTCCGCTAATCCGTGGGGCTTCCACAGAGGCTGGAGAAGGTCCAGAGAAGCACTGTAATTCCCTCAGTAATTTAAAGTGGCATATTTGGCCTTATAGTCTTGGATCTCTGACTCATCTCATATACTTGAGTAGATTGAGAAAAATAAAGTCCCGACTCAACTCAACTCTGAGAAGAAGTGGTCACTTTCATAGGAAGCATCTTAACAAAGGGCTCGTGGCCTCCCCCAGGGGCAGCTGTGACTATGCATGCCACTTCGCTGTAGGAACCCAAGGTTTCACATCTAACTACCTGAAAGGAACGTGAACACAAACACGGGAGTGTTTTTTTTTTTTTTTTTTTTTTTGCACGCTTCTCACTTAGATTAGGGCATCCCCGGTAAACCCTGCCCAAACAACAACAACAGAGCTTCACCCCTGATCCAGACACCGTCGGGTCCCGCCCGCCCCCGCAGCTCCGCGGCTCCCGCTCACCGGGGAAATCACACTTGTAGGGGCGCTCGGGCTCGAAGTGGCTGCGCTGGTGGGAGTTGAGCTTGGCGTGGGTGGGGAAGCGCTCGGCGCACACCTCGCACTTGAACAGGCTCTCCTGCTCGTGGCCCTTCATGTGCGCCTTGAGGTTGTACACTGTGGTGAACTTCTTGCCGCAGCCGCCCACCGGGCAGCCAAAGGGCCGCAGCTTGTCGTGCGACTGCAGGTGTCGTTTGAGCTTGTAGGAGGTGGTGAAGGCCCAGCCGCAGCCATCCAGCGGGCACTTGAAGGGCCGCCGGCCCTGGAGGCTGCCGTGCGTCAGCAGGTGCACCTTCAGCTGGTGCTTCTTGGCGAAGCTCAGCGCGCACTGCGGCTCCGGACAGCGGTAGGCTGGAGAGGCAGCGCTGGCGGCCGCCGGCCCGCGGCGGGACACACAGGCGCTCGAGGGCTCCGGGCCTGGGGTAGTCGCGGGATGCAGGCTCGGGGCAGCTGGCGCGGGCGCAGCGGCCAGCGTGAAGACGCCGCGATCGAAGCGCACCAGGAGGTCCTGGTTGTGGATGGTGACGGTGCCCGCCAGAGCCGCGCCGGGGGCGGCGGCCGGGACCTGCTCCGGGGGGCTCGCGCAGGGGCCGGGTTCCGCCTCCTCCTGTCCGTGGGCGTCGGCCGCGGCGCGCGGCACTTCCAGCAGTACCACGAAGGAGTCGCCGCCGTCCTCGGAGGGCGGCGGGCTCGGCCCCGGGGCCTCCTCCTGACGCGGCCCGGGACCGCCATCTTCCGGGCCCCTGAGCAGCAGCAGGCGGCGGCGCCCCGGGCCCGCACCGAGGGATGGCCCCGCGCCGCGGCGAAGTCGGCTTGGGCCACCGCCATGTTGGTCTCCGCGCGCGACCGGGGCGGCGAGCACGGCCGGGAGGTCCATCTTAGGCCCAGCTGAGGCGTCCGGGCCACAGCCTCAGGAGAAGAGCGGCCCGGCCCTGCCAAGCATGCGCGCGACACCAAGGGTCCGCCCCACCACCCCTCTGGGAGTCTCTGTCAAAGCTCCGCGTAGAGTACGGCCCCGAGTCGCATCTCCAGCTGCGCGTGCGCAAGAGCGGTGGGCGTGGCGCGCGAGGGCTGCCGGGACTGTAGTCACGAGGGCTCCGGGGGTGGGGCAGGGGCGGGGCCTCCAACTTCTGTGTACTTTGGTGTGAGTCCCAGATTGAGAGAAGAGGGTCTTCAGCCCCTCCTTTTGCATCTGGGTAGCGCAAAGGAATGGAAGGTAGTCGCACCTCGTCAGCGTTCCTCGTGCCTTCTGTGCTTTGAAAATATGAGCTAAATCAGTCTGTGATTGCCAGGTGTGAGGAAACAGATGTCCAGTTTATCTGGGGCCATATGGCCTAGAACTTGCAGTCAGGCTTTGAACCACTCCACTTTGCTTGACATCTTCTCTATGACCTTGCTGAAGTGCACATCTACCTGGTACTACTGGACCACAAACGTGACTTGCTCCGAAGCATATCCTGGATGGATCCCTGCCTATGCCACCAAGGGCATTCCCTTGTTGCCTTGACAGTGTGAGCCTTTTACATTGGTAGTTGTTCCCTGGACTCGGCTGCCCCACTTCTGCCATACGGGTTTATCTGGAGTCCCTCCATTTCTGTCATCACCACCCAAATTCAAACCCATTGCACTCCTACATTCTCAAATAACTAAGGGGTCAGTCCTCAACCTCCCTTCACCCAACCGCCCCCCACCCCCCACCCTGTTTTCTGCAGAGCAGGATTTAATCTTCTGAAAGTGCAAATACTATTAAAACCTTGCCAACCTGCCCTTTGCACCCACACCCGATTTACCCCCATTCCCACCAGTCTATCCCTTAATATGCAAGACTATGCCCCTCCCCTTGTATCTACTCCAAGAGGGATGGAAATACGTCCACACATAAACCACATGAATATTCATAGTAGCCTTAGTTATCACAACTCCCCAGGGGAAACAACCCAATTTTTCATCATCAGATGAATATGTGTTCATACAGTGGAATATTTTTGAACTATAACATAAAATATTGCAAATTTATCATGCCCAAACCTATGGAAAATTTATGAAAGATGTCTTATGATAATGCCGTGTATATGAAATGTCCAGAAGAGCTAAGTCTGTCAGACAGTTGATTAGTGGCCACTGGTGGCTACAGGGAGATGGGGAATTAGGGCTAGCTTATAATAGTGAGGGCTTCTCTATGGAGCAAAATGTTTTGCATTAGAGGTGCTGATTAAACAGCACTTCTGATATACAAAAACTACTAACAATGAACTTGACAGCAATGACTCATGTATGTTTCAGTTAAAAAACGTTTGAAAGTCAACACAGAAATAGGAAGATCCCATTTGTTTGTATAGAAAGAACATTGCATATCTGTGCCTATGCATACATACTCTGAAAAAAAATTTCCAGAAAGATCCTTGATGCCGCTTCTGTGGTGGGGTGGGGAGAAGGGCTTTGAGTATACCCTAGGTTCCCTTTGGCACTATTGAGTTTATTGTTAATTAGTTTTTTTTTTTTTTTTTTGTGTGTGTGTGTGTGTGTGTGTGTGTGTGTGTGTGTGTGTGTGTGTGTTGTGTTTGGTATATGGGGGTCAGAGGACACAGCAGTCAGTTGAATCTTTCCATCATGTAGGTTCTGGGGGTTGAACTCAGTTCATCAGGCTTGGTAGCAGGTGCCTTTAAGCACTGATCTATCTCACTGACCTTAGTTGATTTGTTTTAGATCACAAGCAAGTAGTTTAGAAATTAAATTCTAGATTAGAAATTATTTTTCTACTATGGAAAATGTTTTGATAGTTCCTTAAAAACATAGAATTATCATGTGATCCAATCCTTAGAGTTCTAGGTGCAAAAGAGCTGAAAGCAGGGACTCGGGTAGACACACACACACCTGTGCCCACAGCAACATTCACAGCATCCCAGGAGTCCCTCAGTGGCTGAATGGCTAAGCAAATGTGGTCCAGTGCAGTCTTACTCAGCCTTAGCATAGAAGGGTGTTCTGCTACATGCTGCCAAGTGGATAGACCCTAGGACATGACCCTGGGTGAGTAAGCCAGTCACAGAAGGGCACGAACTATGTGAGTCTCCATCTGTGAGGTCTCTGGAGCACATGATACATAGGAAGACAGCAGGGAGGGGACAGTGTCATCTTGGGGTGATGACAAGCCCCTAGACCTGGGTGGTGGGGACTGCTGCATTGCATCATGGAATGCTCCGGATCACTGTTTTGCAGCCTGGAAAGTGGATGGGACAGTAAACTTTGTTGTGTTTTACTACAATAAAAGAAAAAAGAAGATGTATTGAAAAGCAGCAGATAGCATATAGACCTTATTCTATGTTCTCTGCTGTTTCAAAAGTGTCTCAGTAGCTTTTAGGACATCTATTATGGGGTGGATTCAGCCTCCCGGGTTTGCAAGGACTCATCTTGCCGACGTGCACTACTCATTCTCCTCTGGTTTCTCTAACCCTCCAGACCCGGGTTTCCTTCTACCTGCTGCTGGACTGTCTCCAAGGAACACTTCTTCTGTTAGCCCTTCCAGGTCGGGGTGCTCAAGTCCTGGCTCCAGCGAGGATCAGAGAAGCCACTGTGGTTTTCGGGCAGAGGTATGATACGGTGTTGTTGCACTTTGCAAGGATCTCCCCAGGAGTACAATTAGGCTGAGAATGGAGGCAGGGAACCTAGTGAGGAATATGAGCAAAACTGGCCTCACAGGCAACAGAGGAGGCCAGCCAGGACAGGGCCACTGCACACCGCTGAGCCCTGACTATCCATACTACGTGTTGGTAGGCACATTTCAGTATCTCTTCACAAGATGGTGGCTTGTTGTTTTTGAATGCTGTCATATGTATTTATCTGTCCAGCTAAATTTTACTTTATTTTAGTGTGTGTATATACTAGTGTGTGTGTGTGTGTGTGTGTGTGTGTGTGTGTGTGTGTGTGTGTGTGTGTACTAAGTATATGTTCTACCACTGAGCCTCCCCCAATGTCTTATAAGGATTGCATTTTTATAAATAAACATATTCCCGGCTTTTAGGAGAAAAAAAAACAGAATAGCCCCAGGCTATACTTATAATCTCATTACATTTCAGTTACTCTTATATGAACTAGAACTAAATTTACTTTAAATGAATTAAAATGTCAAAATTTACAATTCAGCTTCCTGGTCACACTAACCACATCCAAATGCTGGATGTGCCACATGAGGTATCCATTCTGTCGGAAGACAAGGGCCAGCCACTTGTTCTGACTGTTACCTGCTGTACCCTTCACAGTGCAGGAAAGTTCCTCTACAGGGAAAGGCTGGGGCTCCACATGACAACAGCACACACACGGTATGGGTGTGGAGGGTTCTACTCCAGTGCCAGCCTCTGCCTGATTCCCTGCTGTGATACTACATAGAGAATAAAGGAAAACCAAGGGTACCTCTCAACAGAGATCCAGGCATTATGGCTGTGCAGGGCATATTTGGAAACTGAGGCTGAGAGGCCCTGGCCCCTCACTGAAGGATGTCTGGCTCTACACTTACTTTTTGATTTAGGAAAATTTTTATTTTATGCAAGAAACACAGACCAAGAGAACAGGAAGCAAGTGTTGACCTCTGCTATGGCTCGTCTTATTCAGAGGGGGTCTTGGGAAGTGGTGGAACTTTAGCGGCAGAGCTAGTGGGAGGTCTTTAGGTCATTGGGAACAGGCCCTGAAGGGATTGTAGGGCTTGGGTCCAAACTTCCCTCTTTGCCTCCTGGCTCGTAGTGTAAGCATTTTGTTCTGCCATGTGCCCCCTGACGTTGCCATTTGGCACTGTTGCCAGAAGCCCAAAGCAATATAACTTCTTGATCTTTGGTGGGGACCTCCAGAACGGTCAGCCAAAAAAATGCTTTTCTCTTTGTTAATTGCCTTGCATAGTCGATTATGGTAACATCATAATAAAACATCCTTTTGTGTTTGTATCAGACTTAATTACATTTGCCTAAGGCCCGGTGTCTCCTTAAGTCTAAGTAAGATCAATGTTTGCTCATGACAGTGAAGTAGGACTATCCACACCCAAATCTCTCAGTCCTGCTCCCATAGCAGGGCATCGTGGTCTATCCTGGACAGGGGTTGCTGGAGGACCCTCATGTCCTTCCTGTGGCACTCTAGGGAAGGCAAAGGGTTCCTTCTGTCTGGTCCTATGTCAGTATGAGTCAAACATGGCAGATATTTCCACAGTAGCACAACTTCTCTGGGGCCAGGCCAGTGGTCTCAGGGGTCTTTCTTTCTTTTCCTTTTCTCTCATCCATCTTTAGGTTGTTTTTTAGCCCTGACTCAGCGTTGGGGACAACAAGCCCATGGTAAACACATCAGGAGAGCTGGCCTGGGGAAGATTGAAGAGAGGGCACAGGGAACAGTGTGGTGGGAGGGACCTGAAGCTGGGGGTTGGGAGGTAGGAGGCACTATAAAGTAGTAGCAACTTCAGAGGCAGGCCCAAGGAAGCACAGCTACCCAATTCTCTTTGCCAGGGCCCCTGCTCCAGAGGCAAGTCTTGGTGTAGATCTGGTTGGTTGGTCTGGGAAGGGTGCAAGATCCCAGCTTTAGGCCAATGCAACTCCTGCAGGATTCCAGTTCCCAAACAGACACCCAGGGACCTCAGGAAGTGGTTGGTTCTGTTTTTCAGGTTCACACAGCTGACCTGGAAAGTGTCTTCTCTCCATGTGCCCCAGCACCTGGCCATTTTGCCTCAGACACTGTGCTACCCACTCCCGCTAGCCCAGGTTACGCCATGTACTCGCCTCTCCTTTATTCTTTATTTCCTGTCTCTCTCCTCCCTATACTCATCAGCATCAGGGACCTGGTGTGGGCACTTTGTGTACCCATCCCTGGTTCTCTGAAGAACCGGAAGTGATGGCACAGACAAGGGATGGGAGGATAGCTAGGAAAGCAGTGTGGGGACGGTGGTAGACAGGAGACTGAACATCCCTTTGAGAAGGTCACAGAATCCTGGGAGGCTGGTGCCAGCTTGGCCATCTAAGCTGGAGTCCACTCTACTGCAGTCTTAAGGACCTGCCCGTAAACAAGATGTGTCTATTGTCGTCGGAGGGCTCTCAATCCACTGGTCAAAGACCAGGGCTTCCACCTTGATAGGCCGCTGTGGTTCACCTTGTGGGGCATTAGGAGAGCTATATAGGGTGCAGTGAGGGAGGAGGGCGGTGATCTGAGAGGGGAGGGCAGTGGGAAGGAGAGGGTCAAGCAGACCCTGGCTCTTCTCAGGGCCGCAGGGCCTGCTGTAGCACTCGTTCATCTACCACCTCGTGGGGAAGTGTCACCGCCAGGCCACTGTTCTCCTGCATTGTCTGGCAGATGATCTCATAGGCCTTGGGGTTCCCAGACCAGCAGCGCCGCGCCACCTGCGGAAGCCGAGCAGACAGCACTGGTGTCAGCACCACTGGGCTCTCCACAAGGCAGCCTGGCTCCCAAACTCCATGTCCTCTTCTACTTGGGGATTTCAGAGCCTCCTTTGTATCTGCCAGGCTTAGAATCCCTGCTCTCTTCCCTGGAACATGTAACTGACTTACCCTCTTTTCGGTCTGAAACCAGTTATTATTCTACCCAGCCCTATCCCCACCTCTAAGAATGGCCTGGCATTATAGAGGGCACTCCCTGGACAGAACAAGCTCATCCCTAGCTTCCATCCTTTCCCCCTTCAGAATCTTCAGCATCAGCTATGCCATCCCTCCCTAGCCCGCTTCCTCTCTTATGCCTGGTCTGTCCTAAATGGTGACCACGGCACCTCCCCATCTAGCTGCCACCCACCATCCCCAAGCCACCCCTGGCCTATATCCACACCACTGACAGTGAGGTCTCCTGGGAGGAAACCCCATCTTGGCTCACTCCAACTCCTAGTGCCAGGATGTAGCTCCCCTCCACCCCCGAGCCCCTACCCCCTGTTGAAGTGCTGAAGTTTAGTGGTTACTGGTGAGTGGCCCTGCCAGAGGACCCTCCCTTCTCCCTGCCTCTGGGTGCAGCCTCAGTCATCCAGAGCTACTGTCTTCACTCTGGTCCTTTGCTCTGGAATCCCTCTTCGGTTTGCTCACACCCTATACATCTTTCCTCATCATTACCTGACCTCTGACCTCAGGTCGACCCTTCTGGGCTATCTGTGATGTGGTTTGGGGGAGGAATCTGCCCCCTTTCCCTCTCAGGATGCTGTGTTACTGCAAAGATGGGTCATAGCTGCAGGATGAAAGGCCCATCTGGATTCTGAAATATTCTCTTTGGCTGCCTTTGAAGGCGGCAGTGAGGGCTGGTGTAGCTGGGGTATAGCACCTGCCTGATATGGGCAAAGGCCACCCAGACAGCAACACGAAGCAGGGAAAGATGAGCCTTAAAAGGGAGATCATGAGGCCAAGGCACAGCAAAATGACAGAGGCCAACATGCCTGGGGCCCTGGGTTCCATTCCAACCCCCAAAAAGTAAGGCCTCAATACCAGTATAGGGGGTGCTTCAGGAGGAAGGGCTGAGCCTGCCAGGGTCTAGCTGCATTTACAGAGGCTAGACTTCAGAGTGAGACCAGAGACAAGAAGACCCAAAGGAAAGTGTGGAAATAGTTGGGAAGGGGTGGTGAAAAGGGAGTCCTGGGGTCTGGAGAGATGGCTCAGCAGTTAAGAGCACTGTCTGCTCTTCCAGAGGACCTAGGTTCAGTTCCCAGCACCCACATGGTGCCTCACAACCATCAGTATCTCCAGTTCCAAGGGCTCTGATGCCTTCTTCTGACCTCTCAGGACACCAGGCATACACAGAGTGTGTATACATGCTGGCAAAACACTCATACACATAAAATCAAATAAAAATAAATAAATCTTTAAAAAGAGAGGGAGCGGAAAAGGGCTAGAAAGACAGTAGAGGCCCTTACTAGGGAAGGGTCAGAACTCTAGCCCAGACTTCCAACCTGGAGGCAGAGCCATGGAGGAGGGGAGACAGTGAGAAGCTGAGGAGTTCCAGGGGACTTACACCATTGGAGACATCCCAGCTGAGCATCATCCTGGCTTTCTGCTCAGCCTGTGCGGACCCATCTAGTACAAGGCCAAATCCCCCATTGATCACCTCGCCCCTGCAAGAGACAAAGAGGTTCCCAGCTCACTCCCTGTATTGACTTTCTTGGAGCAGGCATCATGCAAGGCTTCAGGCATTGGTTTGAAAAGATATCAGCATTGGTGGGGGGGCTTGTCACACTGGACTCTACATCACAGAGCCATGTGGTCAGCAGCACAGAGTGGCGACATCCTGGCTTCTCAGCCAGTTATGCTTCTGAGCTGGTCTTGTCCACTTCACGTATACCTCTGAGATCCTCTCTGTGTCACCCTCTGCGTGATGCCTGCTTACCCACCAGAATGGGGAGCAGTCTTTCTCGTTGTACCCAGGGCTTTGTACATGCTAGACGAGTGCTCTGTTACTGAGCTACACTCTGGTCTGGGACGTGCTCTGAGAAGGGAAGGAGGTTGCTTCTCAGGCCCCTCTGAAGTGGCCATGAAGAGTGAATGGAAGAATGAACCGGAAGGTTGCCTGGAAGCTGCCATGCCCATGTGGGCTGCTAGTTACCCAGATGCATTGACTGCCCGGAGGCTGCCTGAGTTGACTCACCTGGTCTCTGAAATGATTCTGTGACACATAAAGTCTACCCCCTTGCAATCCTTTCCTATAGAAATAGCCCAGAGAAGTCTTTGCTAAGGTACAATCTCTCCCACTCAGTGACTCGGCCAAATGGCCCTGCCCTGCAGACACAGCCTGGAGCACATGGAACTGAAGCCAGCTGGTGCTCTCACTAAGCATGGCCAGTGGACACACAAGCACAGAAGAAGTCATCAAGCGGACACTCCAAAAGAGGGACCGTGGAGTACGCTAAAATGGAATGTACCCATGCACACAGCTGTGGGTGATGACCTTGCACAGAGAAGAGCCATTCCCCAGGGCACCGGTAGACAGTCCAGGAAGTGAAGAAGTAAGTCAAGAAGCCTGAGGACAAACAGCTCAGAAACATAGATTCCTGTCAAATGAGGAAGACACTAAAGCCACAGAACTGGGTGTGGCTTATCCTTGGAGAAGCAGCAGCGTGAGCCAGGTTCCTCAACCCTTTCTGCAATAATGCTAGAACCCGGGGCTTCCCACATCCCCCCTACTGGATCCCTAGGCTGCCTGCTGCTTTGGTCTTGTGAGGCTTTGGACAAACTTCAGTCTTTTTTACAGTCACAGTTGTCCCCTCCCAGGCACCCCATACCCAGGGAACTCTTGTCTTGTTCTTCTCCAGCCAGGACATGCACTATGGTCACATTTTCCACTAATTAAAGCCACCTGACAGAGCTGCAGCTTGGAATGCCAGCCTTGGTGGGCATGAGGCCAAGCCAGTCATCCGAATGCTCTGGGAAGCCGGTTAACGGAAGGACTTGGCTCGTCAAGACAGAGGCTTGCTGGGATCCAGCCCATACTGGCTCAGAGGTCTTCTCCCTCTCTGAGACCATAGTGCCCTTAGCTGCTCAGAGCAGCCAGGGCTCCAGCTTTGGCCTACTCTGGGGATCCCAGACAGGAAACTCCCCAGCAGAGGCAAACTTCCTCTGTGAAGCCTGTGTTCTGTCTGGTTCTGTGAGAGGGAAGATTGAAAGGGGTCAGCAAATGTTGCTGGATATTCCATGTCTGATGAATCTGAGTTAATACTCTTAGCCACAGAGGAATGCCCAATGCCAGTCAGAATGAAACCCCTATAGTTGGATCTTAAATGTTCCCTTGAGGGAGGTAGTGGAAATTTTAATGAGTGAGGCCTCATGGGAGGTCTTCCGATCATTGAGGAAGTGCCCTTGCAGGATCATAAGGGATCCTGGTTTCTTCTTATTTTCCCTGTCACGAATGAATGGTTCTGCCCCCATCCCTAGAGGCTCCTGTCATGCTGTGCTGCCTAAAAACAGTGTGACCAACTGACTATGGACTGCAACCTGTGATGCTGTGAACCAGGTAAACCTTTCCTCTGTACAAGCTAGAGGAATAGAAAGACGACTAATATAGAGGCCACCATGGCGGCCTTAATGACCCTGCCCTGGTGCTGACTGGAAAGTGAGCTGTGTGAACATAGCTGTGAGCTGGGGAGAGTGGGGAGCCTAGAACCTGCTGTCCTGGCAACCAGGGGCTCCCATTATTTCAAGTGAGATCGTTATGGTGGGAAAGGGAATGTGGAAACCAACATGGCTGTTGCTCATGCTGGCCTTTGTGTCCTATATGATAGGTATGGGCCAAACTGCTGGAATTGCTTTATAGAAGTGTCCTCTCTGCTCCTCCATCCTCCACACCCCAACATACTGACCCTCTGGCTCCCATTTCACATGAGGAATGCATTTGCATAAAACCCTCAATAGAACAAATGGCCAGGGATCCAAGTCCAAGAACCCCGGCCCCTGGACCTGTCCCTGTCCCAAGAGGTCCCCACATCTCCACATCAGCGCACAGCCTGCTCTCCGATGTCTTCTTACCAGCCTACACCCCCTCCGTTGTGAAGTGCAACCCAGGTGGCACCACGACAGGCATCTCCCACGAAGTTCTGCACTGCCATGTCTGCAGAAACAGGGCAAGCGCGAGCCGTCATTCCCAGGGGGTCTGAGGGCCAGACAGACACAGGCTGCCTCTTGGGACTGAAGAACACTGTGACAGTGGGCAAGTGGGGAACAGAGGCGTGGGGGGGGTGTCTAGAAACAGAGGAAGTAAGGGAAACTGACGAAGCCCAGTTATGCCTATTAGCCTTCCCTACAGCCACATTCTCTGGCACTGAATGCGCATTCATGCCTAGGGCAGGGATTGCAGATGAAAGATGCTTCTTGCCTCCACCAGAGAAGTTAGGTCCCCATGTTGGCCGCTGGACAGGTATTTGAGAGGTGATCACCTCTGCACAGTGGGTGTGCTGTCCCTTTAAATACTGTTAGCCCTCCTCCAAGAAGTACTTTTGCTTCAGAATAGACTTTCCAGAGAAAACCAGAAGTCATTCTGGCTCAACTCTTTTAGATGACTTAGAGAAAATTTTGCTTATTATCACACTCCTCTACCCAGGAGGCATTTTTGTCCAACTTTTTCTTTTTTTTGGAAGGGGCAATGTATGAAGCTGCATGGGCTCCGTCCGAGCATGCTCAGTTGTGAGGTGTCGTCCTACAGGTACATGTATGTGTTTTCCCGATTAAGAGCCTCTGGCTTCCTTTGTTGGGGGATGGTGCTTTGGCTGCAGTGCCAGGCTTCTCCATTGGCTACAAGTAATTAGTCGGTCCTCACTATTTCAGGCCCAGTTCTGTCTCTCCTCAGCTGTTTTGCTGCACCAGGGCAGAGCTCTTCATTACAGGGCAGCCATCTGCCCAACAAACTATGGAACCAGGCACCCATGGGGAAGCAGAGCCCCGGCTGGTTTTCTTCGAAGTCTCTAACATGTTAAGGGACAAGTGTGAGTAGGTCTGTGACTGTTGCTGCTTCACCACCCTGGAGGCATAAGGCTGCAGCTTCCTCTTTAGCTCTTTATCCACCTCCATCCCCCCCAACCCCAGTTCTCACAGAGATCAGGGAATCTAGGCTTTCCCTGGTGCTAGGTGAGGAAGAGGAGGAAGAGGAGGGAGAGGAGGAGGAGGAGGAGGAGGAGGAGGAGGAGGAGGGGAAGGAGGAGGAGGAAAGCCTGCAGCCCAGAACCTGGAAGACAGGGAATCTACTTCCTCCCTTTGAGATGAGGTCTCTCTGTGTTACCCAGGCTGCTTCTAATTCTTAAGCTCAAGCTCCCAGTCCCACTCAGCTGCCAGCAGTGCTGGGACTATGGATGTGCATCTCCTTAGCCGGCTAATATTAAGTGACAACAATCCTTTTGTTTTCCTCACCTGCACAGAAGGCAGAACCGTCATAAATATTGGAAGTCTCTCTAAAGGGGCTGTCAGTGCCACTCACATCATGGTGATCACGGCTCAGGACCACTGGTGCCTGCAGGGGACAGGGAAAGGTATATCAGTCAGTAGTGTCTACCAGGCTTGCTGGCATGAGGCAGAGGTTGAAAGTGGGGCTACTCCAGGTACCTTTTGAATTCTTTCCCCTTGAAGATAGACCCATTTTTAGGAATGATAAGATAAAAGCATAGATTATTGCATCAATTTTTAAACTAAAAAGCAATTACTAGTCTCAAATATTTTACATTGTTATGGAGTTTTGTATATTGATACAAATTTAAGGCTATTTTTGTTATAACATACTGTATATATGTTTCTACTTTTGTTTAAGGTATTATATCTATGCAACTCATTTAAAAATGTAAAGTTCTAGTCCTTGAAAGCTATTATTACAAACTATTTAGGATAATTAAGAAATGCAGGCTAGTAGTCATGACTTGTAGTCATGTTTGGTATGTTTTCAAGGTCAAACAGATATATTTTAGGTAGATAGGTGGTCTTCAAACACTTCAGAGACCTACAGAATATGACATTTAAGATGTTTAATAACATAAGGCTTTTCATGACTGTGAGATACATCTGCTCCTGACAGCACCAATCTACCTGAGAGAAGACAATGGGTGTTGAAGAACCTCTATATGGAGTTTGCTTTCAATTGTGGCAAAGTTTGCCACTGGGTAAGAAACTGCCCTTGCCTCTACTGCTGACAGTATGACTGTCCAAATTGGACAAGCAAGACACAAAAGAAGATGACTTCTAAACTTTGCCAAGACAAGGTAGGACAGTCCTTCAAAATTACTGCTTCATGGAAAAGTTGGTCAGATATTCTAGGTCTGTAGGTGGAAGATAGATGCCCCAACATTGCAGAGGAACACTTGGTGACTGTCCAGGAAGCCAGCTGTCTCTATCATTTCTATAGTTTTGCAAGTTGTTTGCTCTGTACTTCCTGTTTACTCAGATAATATTTCACCTTTCTCAGGTCTCTGATGGGAGTTGAAGACTAGATAGTTATAGTTTTACAATTTTCCTTGTTACCAAATTCAAAAAGAAACATAAAAGAGATGTAAATTTTATAAAGATTGAGAGACATAAAAGCTTAAGTTGCTTATCTAAGAAAAAATTTTGAGGTCTAAAAGGATATTTTTAGGTTGGTAATACAAGTTATGATAGAAAGTGGTTTAAGTATAAGACTTTGGACTCACCAAGATAGGATAGATAATAAAATACTTTCTCCAAAGTTGTCAAATACAAATGGATTGGACATTGTGAATATAATTTTTACCTGATACTTGTTCTTGCTATATATAGTTTTACTATGCTAAAGCCAAAACCTTTCATTTTTATTTAGGCAAAAAGGGGGAAATGTTGTAGGATAATGATTTTGTACACTGTGAAGATGTGTCTCTGCCAAGGCATCTTCTGATTGGTTTAACAAAGAGCTGAACAGCCAATAGCTAGGTGGAAGAGGATAGGTGGAACTTCTGGGCAAAGATAGGAACTCTGGAAAGAATCTTAGAGGCAGGGGATTTGCCAGCCAGATGTGGAGGAAGTAGGATGCATGGTACAGAGCAGAGGTAACAAGCCACATGGCAGAACATAGATTACTATAAATGAGTTAATTTAAATTTTAAGAGCTAGTTGGGAACAAGCCTAAGCTAAGGCCAAGCTTTCATAATTAATAAGAAATTTCCATGTCATTATTTGGGAGATACAGATGTATCTCACATTCTTTGGGTCCAAAGAAAGTCCTGCTAAACACTCTAGCAAGAAGCATCTGAAGCTGCTAGTGGGCTCCTGTGCATCGGTGTGATACACTAGCCTGAGAGCATAGGTCTTCACCAAAACCCTACCCAGATAACAGGACTGCTAACATGCTCACTTCATAGGCAAGATGACAGAGGCAAGGAAGGGTTAAGGGACTTGGCCTACACCAAAGAGCTTGAAAGCTGGTGAGCTGGGGTGTAAACCTATACATGCTATATAAAGTCTGGAATCCACCCTTGGGAAGTTTGATTCTTGAGCCTTTGCAGTGAGGGAAAGGGCTAGAAGACAGCTTTAGGTGGGTGGGTGTAGGTGTGGGTAAGCACAACTAGGAAGTGCCCTCTAGTGACCTGAGAAGCAGGGATATGGACAAAACTCCTTGTGTGATGTTAAGCAGGTCACCTCCCTTCCCTGGGCCTTGGTTATCTGGACTAGGTAATTGCTGGGGTCCTTTTTGTGCTGCCAGTGTCTGTGAGGACAAAGATCACACGGTGCAATCAGTCATACCTGTGCCAATAGTGCTCCTGCTAGTCTAAAGATTTCAGGACCCCTGGGGACCCTGGATGCACAGTGGGTGGCTTTCCTGCCTGTTCCCATGTGGTGGAGTGCCACTAACCCTGGTGGTGCAGCAGGTGTGGCCGAGGGCAGGTGGGCTCAGGTCACTCGTGCTGTGACTAGCAGTCCCATCATCAAAGTAAGCTTTTCCCAGAGCCATAAGAGGTCAGAGGGGAAAAAGTGGGTAGAGGGGACTCTGTGCTAGCAAGATGGCACCAGAGGAGATGTGGGCACCTGCATTGTCAAGTGTGGTCCTTGGTTCCCACAGCCCATGGGGACTGCCACTTGGCTCCAATGAGGTAATGCTGTTCCTAGTCCTGGCCCAGGCATCTTTTTGGAAGTGTACAATGAAGGAGATACAGCTAAAGTTCTCAACTGTCCACAGCGGTTCTTGGAGTTTCAGAGGCTCACCAAATATGATGCAACCTGCTGGGAGGCTTGAGGACTCCATGGCACTGCAGAACCCCCCAGCTGCTCTTGTCTTTCTTGAGCAGGCCATGCTGTGCCTATGACTTCATCTCTGCAGTGAAATTGCTCTCTGGCCTCTCTGCTTATTCAGGGTTCAGTTAAATGCCAGAACTTCAGGAAGGTCTGTCCTGACCTACCATGGATCTCTACCTCACCACTTGGCTCGTGTTTTCCCAGGGCTCATGACACCTGTAAACATCTCCTAGCAGTTATGTAGGAGCTATGCAGTTACATATGTAAGAGTTATATATCAGTCTCCTCTTCATTACACCAGCTCTGAAGCTGGGACCTTGTCCATCCTGCCCTCTGCTGTGTCCCAAGAAAGGCACCAGCACAGGAGAACTCTATCAAACACTATCCGATGAACTAAAGAGGGAGAGTGCTAGCATTGATACCAGCAGGGGCTTCTTAGCAGCCCTCACACACAGTGGGATTCTGGGAAGCACCCCAAAGAGCTCAGGCTGTTGTTCTTGCTGCCGGTGCTACCCTGGGCTCTGACCCTGAACCGTCTGCAGGGATGGCCTTCCACACCTCACACCTTTCTTTAGCTCACCCTCACCTCTGAGTAGCACTCCCAGTACTCCTGGCAGAGCAATGCCACTCGCAACAGGACACAAGTACCCAGAACAAGAAGGAAAGGAGCAACCGGCTTCTTCAAGGCTCAGGGTTCTGGGTCTCCAGAGGTGTGAGGAAAGTAATCGAACTTGGGGACATTTGTCACAGTTTGAACAAGATAACTCAGAAAAGATGTGTGACATCACTTTTGTGGACTGTATTTCATTTGATCCTCACACCTACACTGGACATTTCAGCATGCTCTTCTTCCCACAGATTGAAAAACTCAAGGTCAGAGTGACCCAGGTCACAGCAAAAGAGACACTGTCGGGACTTGTGTTCGAACAAGGCTGCTCAGCCTTTGTCTCTAGTTCCCCCAGCACAGTGACGTATGATCAGGGCTGGGGCTCTGGGAGGATGTTAGGCCCTCCATGCTCTCCTTCCCTCCCCATTGCCTCTCAAGCAGGGCCTGGCTCCCAGAGCAGTTCTTCCCTAGGCCCCTCTGCTTATCTGCCCCACAGTGTCCAAGGCCTTCGAGAGGAACTCAGCCAGGGGAGGGTGGAATCTCCCTGCTGCAAGGTCAGGGTGCTGATGTGAGCAGCTCTCAGAAGGTTGGAGAGGTGGGGAGGGCAGACTGGGGTGTGAGCAGGAAGTCCCCGTCGGGAAGGCCCAAGCAGGGCCTGTGTGATAAGGTGTTTATGAAGCCTCCCTGAAGCACCACAGGCTACGTCACCTTGATCTTCCCACTGGCGATGGCCTGGTTAATGGCCACAGCAATGGCCACACGTCCTTTCTGGTCTGAGTACAGGATCCTCGCCTGGGAGCCCACCACCTGCAGAGGAGAGAAAGAGAAAGCCCCTCAGCCAAAAGCAAGCATCCAAGAACTGGTGGTATGGAGAGATGTGAGTGATGCTACAGCCGTGTTACCTGGCTGAGGTGCCGTTAGCTACCACACTGGTGGGCCATTGCATGCCCACAAATGGGCTTCTCATGAGGTCTGGGCCATCTCATTCCCTTCTATGTCCTTTTCCTTAGGGTCCATCCCTGAAGGACCCCTCAGAGACTGACTCCATGTGAACCATGGACGTTTCCCATTGTGGGCCCTGCCTCTTTGAGCCTTTTCCACATCATCACAGTACCACTAGTGTGAGACTTGATCAAGCCTGGCTTACAGAGAGTACTCTCCCCACAGTCCACAGCTGAGTCTCCAGGAAGATGCTGCATTCTTGCCGTGAGCTTGATCACACAGATGAGGAGACTGAGGCCCAGACAGAAGGGTACCTCCCTATAGGTTGGTACTTGGATCTCATGCTCTTGTATTGCACCTCCGGAAGGGAATGCCAGTGAGCTTCCAGAAATGAAAATGAGTCATTTCTTAACCCTGTGGTTCTCAACCGGGATGCTACTTGCGATGGCTGCAGATAATTTTGGTGTGTGGACCAAGTAGAGACTAATCCAGAATTCCCGGAGGTAGGTGTGTGCATAGACATGAGTATGGTGGCATCATTCATAAGAGCAAGATGCGGAAACAGCACAGATGTCCAGTAGCTGAAGCATGGACAGGCCAAAGGTGGTCTATTCACGTGGCGGAATGGAGCCGTACCTCCAGCTTCTGCCCTGGCAGATTCAACTAGCTACTGATCAAGAACATTCAGGGAATCTGGGTGTGATGGCACATACCTTTCATCCCAGCACTCAGGAAGAAGAGGCAAGTTGATTTCTGTGAGTTTGAGGTTAGTCTGGGCTATATAGTGAGTTTCAGGGCAGCCAGGGCTGCATAGTAAGACCTCATCTTTAAAAAAAGGTCAAGAAAGGGGTTAGGGGATACTTTAGTGCATAAAATGTTTTTCATGAAAGTATGAGGACCAGAGTTCAGATCCCCAGCACCCACGGAAAAGCTGGACAGCCCACCTGTAATCTTGGTGCTCAGCAGGCTGAGACAGAATCCTTGGAGCACCCTACCGAGCTAGAGAGCAAGCCCTGGGTTCAACAAGAGACCCTGCCTCAGTAAATAAAAAGTGGAGAGTGATCAAGGAAGATACTCAGTGTCAACCTCTGGCCTCAAACGCAGACATACATGCGCATGAATCAGCACATACATGTGCCCCATATGAGCTAACATGTATATACACATGAATATCACACATAAACACATGAAAGAAAAAAGAACATTCAGGGAAAAAAACCCACTTGTATTGAATGTGCATGCGAATATTTCCCAAGTGACTCAATATTTAATATTTACATTGCTTCTACCTTGTCTTAGGTCTAACAAGTCATCCAGAAAGCAATAAAAGGCATGTGGAGGGCCTGCGTCGGTTCTGTGCCAACACAAGGTCAAATGTACTAAGGATCTGAGTGAGCTGTGGCATCCACCGGGATGTGGAAGCCAACCCCCCACCTCAGATAGAGAGGGAAAACTGTAACATTCCAGCCTTGGAAAGACAGAGGATTCTGACTCATGCTGCACAGAAAGACCTTGAGACATGCCAGCTGGAGCCAGCCAGTCGGGATAGACAAACACTGCCCCAAGCTACAGGCGGTGGTGGCGGTGGAGCGTGTGGGGGGTGTGTGTGGTGCCCTAGGGCACCCAGGGCTGGGGAGGGAGGGTAGTGTTTACTAGAAACAGAGTTTCAGATGGAAGATAAGAAATTTCTAGAAACGGATGCCAAGGGCAGCCAGACAGCACTGAATGTGCTTCACACTCTAGAGCTGCACCCTGAAAATGCTTAAAAGGAGGATCGTAAGATTTATGCATAGTTATGTGTATCTTGCTGCAATTTAAAAAATGCCTCCTTCCCAAATGTGGGTAGTACCTGGGCTGAAAAAATCACAGTTTCTTTAAAGAAAGTGCCGTGTGTCTGCTCCTCCTACCCGAGGATCTGGCCCAAACTGCAGAAAGTGTCAAGGACAGGCGACAGGGTCACTCATGTCTTCCTGAGCTCAGAGCTGGCCTGGGCAGTGGGGCCAGGATCCTCACTGTTTAGCAACGGCCCCACAAAGGGCCTTAGGAACTACAGGGGCCTCCAGTCTTTTTTTTTTTTTTTTTAATCTCTAAGTGTGAATCAGTGTTGTGAGGTGTTCAGATTTTTGGGGGGAAATGAGGAAGCACAGATATAAAACGGCTTGTGGTAGTTAGTCTTCACTGTGAATCTGACCGGATTTAGAATGGTCATGGAAACACGTCTGTGGTACACTTGGAAGAGTTTTAGGAAAGACTAAATGAAGAGGGGACGCCTAAGGTGGGCAGCACCATCTCCCGGGCTGGGCTCCGTGACTGTGAAAAGCAGAGAGCCAGCTGCTGTGGGATGGTCTGTATGTCAAATGTGTTGCTGATTGGTCAATGAATAAATCACTGATTGGTCAGTGGCCAGGCAGGAAGTGTAGGCGGGACAAGGAGGAGAATAGAGCTGGGAAGTGGAAGGCTGAGTCAGGGAGACACTGCCAGCCGCCATCAGGACAAGGAAGATGTAAAGTACCGGTAAGCCACAAGCCACGTGGCAAGGTATAGATTAATGGAAATGGATTAATTTAAGATATAAGAACAGTTAGCAAGAAGCCTGGCACGGCCATTCAGTTTGTAAGCAATATAAGTCTCTGTGTTTACTTGGTCGGGTTTGAGCGGCTTGGGACTGGCGGGTGAGAGAGATTTGTCCTGACTGTGGGCCAGGCAAGAAAACTCTAGCAACAAATGGCGTCCAACGTGGTGGCAAGAGTTTCCACCTAAAAACTGAGAAAAAAGATTCTAAAATGGAGCTAAAAACAGCTTTCTAATTGTCTCTCTCAAATGAGCAGCAGCTGCTGGTTTGAGCTACTTGTGGGTTCCTGGTGTGCGCGCTCGACCTGCAGTATGGCAGGAATGAGGCCTCTGCAAGTGGCACATTAAGCTGCGTGGTGGATTTAGCTTTTGCAGGTACAAAACAAAAAAAGAGGTTTCTGGACTACACCCTGCTTGGATAAAAGCATAGACCCATGATAGCTCCCAGAGCTGGTGGTAAACGTAGCCATGTTGGGAAGCTGAGGTGGGCGGAGCCAGCAGCCACAGCTGCTGCAGCCTAAAGCAATAGATTCACAATAAGATAGATTCAGATGTAATAGTTTAAAATGTGTGTAAAATATACGTAGGCTTGAAAGAGACAAAAAAAGGTGATATATACAGTTATATAAACAAATACATAGTTTTAAAAAATAAAGTCTTTAAAGACACAGTAAAATTAATATAAAAAATAAGCCACGTGAAGATGAATATTACACAGAGAATCTGGATTGTGTTGTCTTTGGGATTTTTAACTGCAGAAAAACATTTGATTGTAAAAGCTGTTGAGTTATGCCAAAATGTATATTTTAAAGATAACTTGACTTCAAAATTTGGATGTAAGAATGTGTTGCCTTGGAAAGGAGTCTCTGCTTTTGTTTCCACAGAAAGCCAGAGGCTATGGATTTGTTCCAGATTAAGATACATCAGGTTTGACCAGCCAAGACCCCCTGAAAGGTCTCCAATGACACCATGGCCCAGATGATCCAACATCCAGAATGGTTTCAAGGCAACTGGCTCAGACGATACAGCCTCACGGACTACTCCATAATCCTAAAATGTTCTTTGTGTCCCCATAAGATACAGCGCCCCCCCTCCAGCAGGAAGTAGTAAGAGAAACTACGCCCAAATTCCCAAATATACCAAGCTGACTTTGGAGATATGTAAAGGTTAAAACCTTCCTTTTTAAGAAAAGAAAAGGGGAAGTGCTGTGGGATGGTCTGTATGTCAAATGTGTTGCTGATTGGTCAATGAATAAATCACTGATTGGCCCGTGGCCAGGCAGGAAGTATAGGTGGGACAAGGAGGAGAATAAAGCTGGGAAGTGGAAGGCTGAGTCAGGGAGACACTGCCAGCCGCCATCAGGACAAGGAAGATGTAAAGTACCGGTAAGCCACAAGCCACGTGGCAAGGTATAGATTAATAGAAATGGATTAATTTAAGCTGTAAGAACAATTAGCAAGAAGCCTGTCACGGCCATACAGTTTGTAACCAATATAAGTCTCTGTTTACTTGGTTGGGTCTGACGGCTGTGGGACTGGCAGGTGAGAGAGATTTGTCCTGACTGTGGGCCAGGCAGGAAAACTCAAGCTACAGCCAGCGGAAGGCCAGTGTTCATCTCCCTCTGCCTTCTGACTGGGGATGCAGTGTGACCAGCTGCCTCACACACCTGCCACTATACCTTCGCAGCTGGGAGGGACTGCTCCCTCAAGCCGCGCATAATAAATGTTCTCCCCTTCAGGGAGTCCTTGTCAGGTATTCGGTCACAGCACTGAGAAGGGCAGTGAACACAGTGCCAAGTCTGTCAAGAATGTCGTATATAAAAAGAATCGCCGGCCTTCGAGAGAAAAGCATCTTGAAGTAGGGTGAGCGAGCGTTTGACCACTTCCACTCAAAGGCGGAGAGCACGCTCTGCTTGCTGGTCCCGTGGCATGTGCTGCTGGCTTTGAACCCATCCCTTGTAGCAGGCCCAGACAGTTGCATCTCTGCTGCAGCTCTGCCTCTCCTTCCCCCGCCTCTCAGGATGGCTGTGCATTCTGTCTACTGCATTCCCTCTGCCCTGTCCCTAGCCCCAGGGCCCCACAGAGACTGTGGCTGGCACATGGGGGTTTTATGGAGGCACACATGCAAAATATGGCCCCAGGATGGGATGGGCCAAGATGGGGACAGTTCCCTCCTGGCCCTGAGACCTCGGGAGCTGCTGGCTAGCATAGTCATGTGTGGACCACATGTTTCTTCTTTATTTAATTTCCTCCGTCTCCTGTCCTCGCTAACCAGGGCCTGGCAGCTGCTCTATCATCAGGCACCTTTTCAGACCAACCCTCTGTCCCTCTGCTGGCGGTGTCGGTGTCCTTCAGAGCTGTGCCCAGGGAGGGACACAGAGGCCACTGCAAGATCCAGCACCACTGCCTCCATGTCATAGATGGAGGCTGGGCCTCTCACCCAGGGCGTTCAGCTGAGAATGTCACAGAGCCAGCTCAGGTGCCTGAGCTCTCACCTCCCACGGGAACTCTGGAGACTGTTTGTGGGCTGACTGGATGAAGGATGACTTTGTTTGCTGCTTCAGAGTCCCAAATCACCCTTCTTATCCTCTTCATTAAAAAAAATCAGTAAATACACGGTCCTGGCTACTTTTATGTCTACTTGACACAAGCTAGAATGATATGAGAGGGGGGAATCTCAACTGAGAAATGCCTCCATAAGATCCAGATGTAAGGCATTTTCTTAGTGATTGATGGGGGGGCTATTTCTAGGCTGGTGGTCCTGGGTTCTATGGGAAAGCAGGCTAAGCAAGCCATGATGAGCAAGCCAGTCAGCAGCACCCCTCCATGGTCTCTGCATCAGCTCCTGTCTCCAGGTTCCTGCTCTGTTTGAGTTTCTGTCTTGACTTCCTTCAGTGATGGACTACAACACTAGTGGAAGTGGAAGCCAAATGAACCCTTTCCTCCCCAACCTGCATTTGGTCATGGTGTTTCATCGCAGCAATAGAAACCCTAGCTAAGATATACACACAACATAAATTTGACTACCTTAATCATTTTTCAACATACTGCTTGGTGGCATGAACCACTTCACAGTGCTGTGCAGCAGGCCCCACCATCCAGCTCCAGGACCTTTTCATTCTCCCAAGCCAAAACTCAGTCTTCATGAAACACTGACTCCCCACACCCTCCCCAGCCCAGGAACACACCCTGCTACTTCCCTGTTTATGACTTGCCTACTCTAGGGGCTGCATGTGAGTGGCATCTGGCAAGGGTTTGTCCTTCTGTGTCTGGCTTATCTCTCTTGACATCGTGTCCTTCCGTGTCAGTGACTGGTGGAATGCCGTTACTTGTTGCTTTGTAAGGAGAGGCATTTTGTTGACCCATTTGTCTGCCAAGAGCCCTTTGGATTGCCTTGGTATTTTATCTACAGTACCTATAGCACCCTGAAATCGGTTCCAATCCTGTTGGGTGTATAGATAGCATAGATTGGCTAGATTACATTGCTTTATACCCCCACCAACACTGTCTAAGGCTTCCAGTTTCTCCATGTTGCTACCCAGACATCCCTCTACAAGCCCTTTCCTGGATAAGGTGGCCACCATGGTGCTGCTGTCAACAGTCGCATGGATGCAGGGTCTGCACCTTGTCAGGGCATGACAAGCTGTGACTGCGCTGAGACCTCTATGCCTGCACCTTGTTTCTGGGCAATTTCTTCACAGCTCAGCCTCCTTCATGACTCTGCAATACCCATCTTCCCCCAAGTCAAGCTCTCACCAGCTGGTGCTTGGCAGCCTCCCGGATCCAGCGGATGTTATCCATATACTGTAGCTTAACAGATGCCTTCACTGTAGGGAGAAAGGGGAGGGGTATTTCAGGCCCTGGAAGCTGCTGCCAGGGGCCCCAACTCTTTTCTGCTGGATGTTTGCCACAGGTACCTGGAGACCTCAGGTGATTCCCCTTACGCTAGCCGTCCTGAATCTGGGAACCAGTGCACCTAACGTATGGGCCTGTGCAGCCCATCCCTGATGCATTCACCCCTCAAAGAACAACTATTGAGTATCTATTGTATACCAGACACCAGGCCAGGCACAGGAACAAGAACCACAGTTGGCTATGAAGAAGAGTGTGATGAGCTGGTTACTGGGGTGATGCATCATGGGAATAAAGGCTCCCCAAGAAAGGGAAGGTCAGAGGTTTCAGTGCTGAGAAGCTCTGTGGGAACAGAATTCTAGAGGGAGTATCCAGGATGAAAGTTCGAAAGTGGGAGTGCTTGGACTACCCGAGGAGGAGGCAAGAGGAGGAGGGTGGCCATGGTGACAGCAGTCTGAGCAGCTCATGAGAGCAGACTGGTAAAGGTGAGAGCCAAGACTCAGTGGACCGCACAGAGAACATCGGTATCTTACTTAAACAAACTCGCACTTTGAAAATCATGTTTGGGGTGAAGGTGCTCTTGAACCCATCACTGCTTGTTACTCTACGGCCCTGTACTGTGGTCTGTGCCCTGGAGGTCCTCGGCATCTGTCTGCTCTGCCTGATGGAAGCTCCTCAGGCTAGAGTGTCCCTGCTCGGTGAGAGCAGGTCATATTGCAGCTGGACGCTGGCTGTGCTGGGGATTCTTAGCCATCACCTCTGTAGGTGTGACAGCACTCTGCTTCTTGCGGAGCACTGGGTGGTAGCCATCCAGCTGACATCCAGCTGTCCTGCTTAGGGACAGGCAGCTGTTCTGAGCTAGAGACGCTGGGAAGGCAGTGGACCAGATTTCCCCGTGTAAAACCGCAGCTACTTCCTTCGACTTGGTCTGGCCTCCTCTTTGCACTTGACTGACAATGACAAGTCCATTAGAAAGGACAATGTGCTTCAAGAAGGCAGCAGGGACATGAAGACACAGGAAGACCACAGTCACCCAGCTAAGAGGCAGAACCAAACCTCTGCATCTATGATTAAGATGAGCTCAAGGGCCCAGTGCTCAGAGAACTTGAGCATTAGGTGAGTGCCAATGGGGGTAGCAGGCTCACAAAAGACAGCCGAAGTGAATGAGAAGTGTTCCTGAAACACATCCAACAAGGCCAAGGCTCCAGTGACTCCCTCCCCTACTCCTGGAGAGTGGGGCCTGCAGGAGAGCGGCTGGGTCAGAGAGGGCCAGCAGCTTATCAACATCCAGCAAACCCCAGGGATTGTGGGCCTGGTTGCCAGCCTGGGGCACTACTGGAGGATGATGGGACTTTTAAGAGATGGAAGGAAGTGAGATCACTGGAGGTGTAGCCTTGAAGGAGATGTTGGGGCTACTCTTCCCTTTGGCTCCTAGGGGTGTTCCACTCCAAAACTGTGGGGCCAACTGACCACTGCTGAAGCCTTTGAAGCCAAGAGCCAAAAGAAAACCTCCTCCATTTAAGAAGGCTGGCTCACTCAGGTGTTTGTCACAGTGACGGATAGTCAACTGACTTAAAGTTACTTGTGCCTTGCGGCCAGCAGGTACAGAGGCAGAGGTGAGCAGAGGGTTGGAGGGCAGAGCCCGATGTGTGTGTGTGTGTGTGTGTGTGTGTGTGTGTGTGTGTGTGTGTGTGTGTGTAAGCTTCATGCTCTGAACAGTTTTGAGAGAGCAAGGCCTGAAAGTGCCCGAGGTCCCCTTGTGCAGCAACCTGTGATCCTGAGATTCATGTAGAATAAGACACTAGCCACCAGGTATCCTACAGAAAGAAGCAGGGGATTTGGGAGACCAACCGTTCTTGAGTACCACCCACCCAGAAGAATCACCTCCATCGTCAATGATTTTCTCCAGCACAGATGTGGCCAGATGATCGGTGACAGCCAGGTCCTGGGGGTCCCCTGATGTGCATACCCAACGGAAGGGCCCAAAGCCCTGGGAGAATATGTCCCTGCAAGAACAAATGTCTCTTTAGCCACAACCTCCTGGGCTGCCTGCACCTTCTTGCTGAGCTGGGGAGTGGCATGTAGGCAGGCCTAGGGAAGATGGGCAGCATCCAGAATGAGCTCAAAACTGTCGGCCTCTAAGCAAAGAGTCTTAGAGGACCTCCTTGCTCCTCTGCCTCCTCCTTGGCCTCTGCTCTTATCTCTAAACTTATACTTTTCCAGCGTCAGAAACAGGGAAACAAGACAAAGACAAACAGATGTTTTCTCACACTACCCTTAGGAAGACTACATAAAAACCTAAAGTAAACAGTTGAGAAAAGTGGGTAAATGTGTACACTGGGCCTGGCCTTCCCTGGTGACTCAGCTTCTGCAGCAGTTGAAGTGGGACAGAGGGATGCTATAGCCTTGGGCCATGCTAGCTCCATACTTGCCAAGCACAGCTGAGTTTATCCCTGCGGTCTCTTTCCTGCTTCTCTTCCCTGGGGAAAATCCAGTTGCTCTGGACCCCAGTGTCCCAGCCCACCCTTGGCTCTGCTCCCACCCACAGCAGTAAAGGTCAGAAGGCAACTTCTGCCTCTCTGGACTCCATCCAGAGATGTCTTACATCCTTCTCTGTGCACACTGAAACCTGTGAGTCTAAAAGTCCAGACTCCCTGATTGGTCTACTTGGCTCTGGTTCCTGCAGGGTCCCCCTACTTCCCCATTTCTCTTGGGGTGCTGGCCCTTCTCAGACTGGCCCTGAACAGCCGGATGGCACAAGGCCTTCAAGCCACGGTAGGTCCTGGTCTTCAGGATTGAATCGTCATGCGAAGGACAGCTTCCTGGCCACATCATTTAGGAAAATGAGTGGGTACCTGGCAGGGTGGTGTGCACAGGGAATGACCTTGGTCACCAGGCCCTTTGGTTCCCTGTCCTCTCACTGAGGCCCTGCAGAAGCCACCTCTGCACTTGTGTGCTATGTGGAAATGCTGTGACCACTGCTTGGCTACTTCCCAACTGGGTGAGGTCTCAGCACACAGCCCTGTGGTGATCAGTGTTGGAGGTTCTAAGTCCTGAGGGGGGCAGAAAAGGTACTAGACACCCCCAAAATGGAACCTCCATCACTCACCCCATAATGTGCTGGACATAGGAGGGGTAGCGGAATTCCATCTTGTTGGCTCCTTTCTTCTCTACATCTGCTCCTGTGGAGTCGTCCATCTGTGTGAGCATTCATGGCCACACAGACAGTGACTTAAACAAGGGGCCCTGGGAAAGGCTGGGAACAGAGTCTCAAGATCTTTCCTTAGGCAAAATAAGAGGAGAAAAAGCCGCGTGCAGCCCTGGATGGTACACTGCCATCTGTGCGGTCTAGGTGTAGGGTACAGACATATGAGCTCACGGACTCAGTGTCAGCCCTAGAGGCACCACGCAGAGGACCTCATCCCGTTAGGTCTGCAAGTGGCCCTGCAAATGGCCATGAAAAAAGGCCTGGAAGGAGTCAATCTTTTGCGGACTCTGGGCCTTTTATATTTTTAAAATGTAAGGAGAAGTTGAGGCCCAGAGAGGCCCAGCTGCCTGGCCGGCCCAGCTTCAAGAAGGGAAAACTGGGTAAAGGCACAGTGAGAGCTCTTGGGTACTCACTGGGTGACCGTGTGGCTGAGCTATGGGTGTGCAATGGGGAGAAAACAGTTTCCCCAGGTGTGCTCACACAGGCCCCAGACACCACTTGGCCAGCCTCCCTCCCTGCCTACCTGCTCTCTGAGCCTCCAAGAGGAAGGCGTTACCGTAGTCCCAAAAGTAGAACTTCTCCTGGGCCAACCTGTTGATGGCTGAGACATGCCTCCTCAGGCTGTAACAAACAGGTGATCAGCAGCCCCCGACCTGCCCTCCAGTTCCGCAGCCCCACCTCATCAAACTTCCTAAGGCCTTCTAAACCCAGTGCCAGAAAAGTCCCCTCTAGGACCAGCCTCCTTTAGCTCACTGTGACCCCTCCCAGCACCACTAATTCCCATGTCTACTTAAAACCCTGAACCCCTCAAAACCCCCTGTCTTGTAGTGCCCCTCTAAACCAGAATTCTCCATCGGACCCTGAGGTCCAATGTACCAGACAAGGGTACTTCGGGTGTCCTAGCGTGTACCCAGCACAGACATGCAAGCTGCCTTTGATTTGACAAATATCAATTCAGATTGCCCCATCATTCCCAAAAGTACTGTGCCCACAATCCCCTCTGAAAGAAGGAAGCTGAGACTCAGAAAGGTTAGGATCCCGCAGGCCCTGCTGTCCTGCCCTGCACCCACCTTTCCTGCACCAGGTGCTTGAAGGCAGCTGGGTTGGAGGACATGAGGCTCTGGGCCTCTGAGAAGCTAAGCTGCACAGGGTAGTAGCCACCATTGAACGGGTTGTGACAGGATGTCTGGTCCGACCCGAGATCCACCAAGAGCTCCCCCGTGGTGTCCAGTTCATGGACCAGGCGCTCCCTGGGGAAGTGGTGGGGTGGTCAGAACAGGGCAGGCAAGCATGGGCTGGGGAGACCCAGCCAGCCGAAACTGCAGCCCACATCTCCCCGGCCACACCTTGTAGGTAGTGTCTACTTTCTCCTTTGCAACATGCATGGACAGAAAGGCTGTGTGTCTGGGTGAGGATCATGACCTTCCCAGGAGTTACAGGGCTGAGATTCAGAGCTTGTGGCTTGGAAGCCCTTGGTTAGCACCGCTGAGGTACTCAAGCCACTGATTTCCACTTACCAAAGATCCACCACGTTGCCATGGTAGCCAAGGCTGAGCACCTCCTTCTTTTTCCTTGCTTCCCTAGAAGGACACAAGAGCAGAGCAGCTGACCCACACCTGTCCTCAGCCGCCCTGGATGTAGCTGCTGTGCCTATACACAGGGAGCTCAATGCTGGCTGAATGTGACAGGCTTAAGAGGTCACCTAGGCCTGTGTGTAAGTGTGGGCTTGTGTGAGAGAGTGGGACCATGTGAGAGTGGGTTTATGTGAGTGTGTGGGCCTGTGTGTGATTGGAGGCCTGTGTATGAGTGTGAGCCTCTGTGACTATGGGCCCGTGTGTGACTGATGGCGCGCGCGCGCGCGCGCGCGCGCGCGCGCGCGTGTGTGTGTGTGTGTGTGTGTGTGTGTGTGTGTGTGTGTGTGTGTGTATGGGCCTGTGTGCAACTGTGGGCCTACGTGTGAGTATGAGTCTGTGTAAGTGTGGGCCTGCATGGGTCTGTGTGAGTTTGGACCTGAATGAGTGTGGGCCTGGAGGCATGAGCTAGGGTGAGGTATGTTCTCTCATACTCCATGATACATGAAAAGGAAAAACACATGCTGGAATGTCCCAGTTGGTCGAGCTGAGCTGCAGTGGTTACTGGAAAATGGGTGTCTCAGCCCTAATAAGCTCTTCATAGAACTCACTTCTGGGGTAGGACATGCAAGTGGTAGGATTTACCAATGGTGATTCCAAAATAATTTGGAGAAATAGAAATAGATAAGAGGATGAATATAATTAAGCCAGTCACGGTACATACATCTCAATTCCAGTATTTTGGAGGGGAATGTAGGAGAGTCTCAAGTTCAGAGCCCCATGGCTGCCCACAAGCCAGCAGCAGTAATCCCTGGGAAATGGACTCTCTAGAGACCCCTCCCATGATGCTTCCCCAGTGAAGCCTCCAGACGGCACCTGTGGCTGGACATCAGGTACTGAACAACCCTAGCCACGCTTCCTCCCCTGCCTCCAATGCCCAGGGTCAAGTGCTCTGAGTCCTGTGCAGCCAACTGTACCTGAGTCTCACAATGCAGTGGTCCAAGCTGTCAGTCACCTCCATCAGCCAGCCTTGCCGGTGGCGCTTTACAAGTGCAGCTTTGTCAACCTGAGGTCACAGGACACAGGCCATCCATTACACACATCACTCCTGAACAACCTCTTGAGAGGCGCCACCCCGTGCACTCCCACCCCACTTTCATGATGCAGCCTCAGGGCAGTCACTACAGCCAATGGGAGCAAAGAAGGAGCTTCCGAGACAAGACTTTCCTACTGAGATAGTCAGCCAGACCGGACACGTCTCTTCGCCCTTCTTCCTGCTTTGCATGTGGATGGCACAGCTGGCTGGTGCAGCGATTTTCATCTCCGTGAGAGAAACCCAGAAGAATCTAGAGGCGCTAGCACTGACATCATTGAGCTGCTGAGCCAATACCAGCTCTGTCAGTTACATGATAGTTACATGAGAAAAATAAAACTCCTGTTTACGTAAGCGGCTACAGATGGCCTGTTACCTGCAGCCCAGCACAGTTCTAGCAAAGCTCAGACATAAGCAAGACACAGGCAGTGTCAACTAAGCCCAATTACACGGTGTGTCCCCAAGACTTAGCTCAAAGCTCCTTCCTCCTGCTGCCCCTGCTTCCCTCCTTGACCTTGGCATCTTCCGAACAGATGTGAGTCACTAGGGCAAGGCCCCTGTGCACACCTCTGTGAAGGAGTGGCTTGTCTGCCTCCTCCATCCATCCAATGTCAGCTGCTAAAGCTAGGGGAGGGGTGCTCTATACTAATTCAATTCACAAATATTTATTCTCTGTCATCTAGGTTCCTCATCGGAAGGGGCCGGACCCCGGAAGCAATGGCTGTACATACACCAGTACAACTCTGTGGACTGGAAGTTAGTGGGCATAGAACATGGAGGGTGGTGGGCACTGTGCAAGCCGGACCCGTGTGTTGCCACAGGGCCCCATCCAGTGAGGTAGTACAAGGCTTTGTGGAGGAGGTGAGGGGGTTCGGTAAAAGAAATCAAGAAGAGAGTGGGGTGTGGGAAGAGTGGAAAGGTGTGGAGGGCAGAGATGGAAAGGATAGAAGGAGACGGAGAGGGAGGAAAGCAAGCAAGCAGAGAAGTGAATGAATGAATCAGGGAGTTTGGAGGGACAGGCAGCGGCTCCCCAGATCACCTCTGCGATCACTCCGATGCATCCAACGATGGCTGCAGCCTTGGCTTGAGCCCCACTCATCCCACCAAGCCCAGAAGTGACGAAGACCTTCCCTGCCAAGTCCTCGATGCCCAGGTACCGCCGACCAGCATTCAGCACAGTGAGCTGTAGGCAGGGGAGGCAGGGTGCTTATTGTCCACTCCTGGCAGGTCCACCTGTAGGGACCCGCCACTCATCATGTGTGCCCGTCTCTCACCACTGTGCCATGGACAATTCCCTGGGGACCAATGTAGCAATAGCTGCCCGCTGTCATCTGGCCATACCTGAGCAGAGAAGAAAAGGGCAGTGCTTAGGATCTTTAGATGAAACCTTGAACCACCCTCAAAGGTTCTCCTACATTCTCCTTCCTTAGAACTAGAGACAATTGTGTTAACCAGAATAAGCCAGAGTCAGAGTCAGAAAGACAAACATCGCATATTTTCACTTATATGTAGTGTGTGTGTGTGTGTGTGTGTGTGTGTGTGTGTGTGTGTGTGTGTGTGTGATGAAGAGTAGAAAGAGGACTATGGGGGTGGGGAGGAGATCTAAAAGGGAAGAAATGAGAGTGTGTGTGTCGTGAAAGCAGAAGGGGGCTGCTTAGGGAAGAAAGGGGGCTAGCAAGAAGGAGAGACAGGCATCAGGGAATAGTCGGGAAGATGAATAAGAAGTCACTATAATGCGGCTGGAGAGAAAGCTCAGTGGTTGGGAGCACTGGCTGTTCTTGCAGAGGACCCAGGTTTGGTTCCCAGCACCCACATAGCAGTTCACAGTTATCCATAGTTCCAGTTTTAGAGGCTTGAACACCCTCTTCTTGCCTCCCTGGACACTGCATTCATGTGGGGTGCACAGACATCCACACAGGCAAAACACTCATACACATAAAATAAAAATAAAACTTAAGAAAATTACGTACATAATACATATTTATACGTGTATAAAAATGTCATAGTGAGCCGGGCGGTGGTGGCGCACGCCTTTAATCCCAGCACTCGGGAGGCAGAGCCAGGCGGATCTCTGTGAGTTCGAGGCCAGCCTGGTCTCCAAAGCGAGTTCCAGGAAAGGCGCAAAGCTACACAGAGAAACCCTGTCTCGAAAAACCAAAAAAAAAAAAAAAAAAAATGTCATAGTGAAACCTATTTCACTGTGTTCTAACCAAAACATTTAACAAGTTAAAGTAAGAATAAAAAGGTAAGGATGTAATAAGCTAAAGCCTCCTGTGCCCTCCTGCCTCCTGGTATTTTACAAACAGATTTTATTCCCCTAAAATCTGTCATACGATTAATTTTAAAAAATATTCATGGGGATGATTGGGCTCGGCGGAGCAAGACTGAACATGGGCCAGCATGCCCATACCACATGCTAGTGTCTATTCAGCCATCCACAAAGACATTCACGGCAAATTTATCAACAGTGGCCAATATCTGAAGCCATTGAAATGTCCACACATGGAGGAAAGAGAGAAATGAACTATGATGTAAGAACAGAGTGAGAAAAAAAGGACAGGATGTGTTTCTGCCACACACAACCCAGGGAAGGCATTGGGGCGTGAGAAAGCATGTTCTGCAAGATTCCATCCAGGTGACATCCAGTAGGCTTAACTGTGAGGCATCTTCCTACTGCAGCTGAACCCTGGGTGTGGCGCTGGACATGTGGCAAGGTGGTAGCAGCGAACACATGTCTGTGAGAATCCTTGTGTGGTGCACACCAGATGCCTGCTGTTGAATTACGTGAGTATGGGGCTCCATTCCGAAGGTGGTGTTTTAGTAGCTTGCCCCCCACAGCCTGCCCTCTGGTCTTTTCCAGATCAGCACAGGCCATGGCTTCACAGCAGATGACATTCAAAGGAATGGTTCTCTCCACCCTTCTGGGAAGCCTGTCGGCTCTGATTTTCTATGTGAGTGCCGTGACGTGGCCTCCTATAAGCTCCCTCCACCTGAGGACTCTGTCCACAGGGCAGAAAGCAGGCAGGAAGGCTGCGAGGTCATCAGACACAGATACTTCTAATATTAATAGATGCTGTCAAATTTCCAGTGATGTCATCGGGCGGCAGTGGCGCACGCCTTTAATCCCAGCACTCGGGAGGCAGAGCCAGGTGGATCTCTGTGAGTTCGAGGCCAGCCTGGTCTACAGAGCGAGTTCCAGGACAGGTACCAAAACTACACAGAGAAACCCTGTCTCAAAAAACAAAAAACAAACAAACAAACAAAAAAATTCCAGTGATGTCATCAGTACTGCCTGAGTGCGGCCATTGCTGTCACTGGATAATTAGCAAACAGTTTTGGGCAGTGTAATGGGGACAGTAGCATTTGCTGCTAGCTTAATTGCACTCTTTGCTGAAGACTAGGAGACTCTCAAGACCCTCTGCTGCATGTTTCTCAACGCTAGGGTCATCATCTCTTCTCTTAGATCCCTGCCTCTCAGTGGCTCTCCCCAGCCCCTTCTCTCCTCTGGCTAGAGGGTGTGTTGTCACAAGCCTGTGAGTGAATATCAAGTCTACCACACAACCACACTATACACCTGACCACCCAGAACCTCTGTTTTCTCTTCTAAAAATGGAGATATGCAGGTATGGTACACACTTATCATCTCAGCACTCAGAAGGCTGAAGCAGAAAGACCATGGATTCTTGCTTCCAGCAAGACCCTGTCTCAAAAAGATAAGGAAATACAAAGGTGGCCATGTTCCTTATCTCGAAAGACTGCATAAGTATCATAAATGTAAGAGGACAATGTTGGCGTAAAAGAGCTCATCTGGAGATGGTGAAACCCACTGTGAACCCCGTGGGGTCAGCTTCCTATGGAGCTCTGGAGCTGACATCCCAGGCATGATGGCAATATCCCAGTCCTGCAGACTGTGCCTCTGTCACTTGATAATTCTCACACAGTCCACTGTGACAGGACCTATGAATGTCCCCTCTGTCTAGACGAGGCCCAAATCCTAAGACTGGACAGGACATAGGCCCAGGGATGCACAGACTCTGGTCCTTGGGTCTCAACTAAAAGGCTGCATGGCACACCCAACTTACAGTATAGAGTTGCTGGACCAAAAGCTTTCTGCAGCTGAAGCAGGAGCCTTTAGGGGCACCCCTGCCCCAGCCCAATGTGCCAACCACTTTAACCAACAGCCTAAACCTGCTCCCCACCCTCCCTCACGGGATGTTCCCTGTATGGCTACCTGTGCCCCTCTGATGGCAGGAGGGTTTTGGTGTCCAGGTCTTCTCAGTTTCCTTACACAGTAAACCTTTTCCCATCTCTGCCACACTGCCTACTTTTACTCTGTACTGAGGATTGAACCCAGGGCCCCATGCATTCTGGGCAAGAGCTCTACCACTGAGCTACAGCCTCAGCTTCTCTTTGAAAAACACATTTTTTTTCTCACTAGCTAGCCCAGGTTAGCTTTGAACTCACACTGTATCCCAGCCAGACCTTAGCCTGCCTCAGCCTCCCAAGGAGCTGGGATGATAGGCATGTGCCACCAGACCTAATTTCTATCCTTTTGCAATTGGTGCCCCACATCTCCCTGTGGCAAACCCTCAGAGCCACAGCCAGACACGGTCTGACATCTATAGCTCTACCATTTTGGACTTTAGTCCCACCTGTGAAACAGTAGTGTGGGGACAATGCCAAGGCCATGGTGAGGGAGTAGTGGGCCAGGATGCGCTCCCTCAGCCCTCTGACCCCAGGCTGCTTCCACTGGAGCAGAAATAATGTCCAGGCCCAATAACATCAGCAAGACTCACAGAGGCTAGTTATAGCCAGCAACAGAGCGACTAGTTTTTCTGAGGCCCTGTTTTATTCCCCTCTACTAAAGGGTTCTATTTCAGAAGGCTGGTAAAGCCAGGGCACATCCTGGTGGTGGTAGTGAGGTTGTGCTGTGGTCACACTATGGACTGTCACCTGGAGGCTAAGTCGCTGGCTCCCCATTCTGCAGATTCCATTCTATGTGGTGTTTCCCTGAGTGATGATCCCAGAGGTCCACAAATATGTGAGCATCAGAACACCCTCTGTACCGTCCTAAAGACTGGACGCCTTGCAAGAAGGGTCGCGGTGCCACTGAATACTACAGAAGAGAGTGAATTGCCAGGTTGGTGCTCCACAGACCCCACGCTGTATTGTCAGTGGGGAAAGACAAAGTGCAGAGGCTGCCACAATGGTGACCCCAGCCCAGGGTTCATGGGCATGAAGAGTGTTTGGAAGGAGACAGGAGACATGGTCCCCTGGGGTCCCATGTGGGACAGGCTTTCCTTATTCAGTGCAGCCCCTTCCATGACATTTGATGAAACCTTTAGATGCAGAGCCTGAGTTAACTCTACAGCACATGGAAAGCTTTCACGCCCTATCAGTGTCCTGGAAGCTCTTCAGGTTGGCTACAGGGTCCTGTACCTGACGAGTCATGTCACATGGCTGCACAGTTTGTCGGAGCACATTCCACGGGGCACAGGGATGAGTGTGTCTCGTGGGAGAATCATCCATCAAAATCCTTTCCAGGGGCAAGTTCCAAGGCACTGCCCCCAGAAGACACCTAAATCCTCTGACACATAAATTCTGCATGTCAAACAGCCCACATCTGCACAGAACCTGCCATAGTTCACATCATGCAAACGCTGTTGTAGGTGGCTATGGTAACCACACTTGCTGTTCAGTGGACAACAGCAAGAAAATGCCTGCATCTGGTCAGTGTGGAATTTGATTTCAAACATTTTCAATCAGCAGCTGGATGACTGTACATGGAGATATACTTTCTTTCTTTCTTTCTTTCTTTCTTTCTTTCTTTCTTTCTTTCTTTCTTTCTTTCTTTCTTTCTTTCATTTTTTGGTTTTTCAAGACAGGGTTTCTCTGTTTAGCTTTGGTGCCTTTCCTGGATCTCACTCTGTAGAACAGGCTGGCCTCGAACTCACAGAGATCCACCTGGCTCTGCCTCCCGAGTGCTGGGATTAAAGGCGTACGCCACCACTGCCCCCAGATATACTTTCAAAAGGAAAAGAGACCCAAAACAAAGATCAAATCCCAGCCAGCAATATCCGCAATGGACTTTGAAGTTCATCCAAAGACAAGCTGGGTGGATGCATCAATGGCAGATAGACAGACATGCTAGAGCGAGAAGTTGTACTTGTTTTGGTTTGTTTGTTTGTTTGTTTTGACATAGGGTCTCTCTATTATGTAGCTCTGGATGTCCTGGAATTTGTTATTACAGACAAGGCTGGCCTTGAACTCACAGAGATCCACCTGCCTTTGCCTTTGTGAGTGCTGGGATTGAAGGCATGTGCCACCAAGCCTGGCCTCAGCAACTGTACTTTTACCACAGGATTTTGGTGGTATTCCCTGAAAATTGTTTTCAATTTTCTTTTTCATTAATAAAATCACCTTATTCTAACCATACAAAAGTTCTTTGAGCCGCACAGGGTCCAGACCTGGGCAAGTGTTTGTGTTTCTTAAATCAGCTGTGTGATGTTTTTATTTGTGAGCTAATTTTCTGTATGTTTGGGATTACTTAACAAAATCTTTGGTAACAATGGAATCCAAAATTGTATATTTCTTTGGCTCCATGTCTATAAAAAACAGCGCCAGGTGGTGGTGGCACACATCTTTAATCCCAGCACTCGGGAGGCAGAGGCAGGTGGATCTCTGTGAGTTCGAGGCCAGCCTGGACTACAGAGTGAGTTCCAGGAAAGGCGCAAAACTACACAGAGAAACCCTGTCTCGAAAAACAAAAAACAAAAAACAAACAAAAACAAAAACAACAAAAAAAAAAAAAACAAAAAAAACCCCCAGCATTTTACACAATGCTCCCAGGGTGCAGCTGTGTGAGAATGAAATGATTTTGTTACAGCGTGGTAAGTGTTTCCTGAAATCAGGCTTAACACAGTCATGTTATCTTATTGTGGAATGCAGCTAAAGGCGGACACCACAGCAGTGAGCAGACACTGGGACTTACATAGTTACTCCCAACGCAAACAGCTTCTCATACTCTGTCCTGGAGGAGTAGTTGGGAATGACCTAGAAAAGGAAGGAACCGAGTGTGAGCGGTGCAGTGTTGTCTGGACCTCCTCCTCACCCACAACATCCCCTTTCCAAGCCCAGTCCTGGGCAGGCCTCACGCCTGCCGCCTCAGACTCACCATCCCGTTGGTTATGACCAGGCGTGGGGCGCCAGGGCTGCTGGGGAAGAGGCCCAGCGGGTGTCCACTGTACATGACCAGAGTCTGTTCCTCCGTCATCTTCGACAAGTAGGACATGGTCAGCCAGAACTGGATGGACAGTGCACATGCAGGACTCTGTAAGTGCGAACTGGCACCCACATGGACCCCGTACCTTACACCCAGACCCAGGGATCCTTGCAGGTCTCAGTTGGTCCATCTTAGTGGCCTTGCTTGCCTAGATCCTCTTTAATCTCCAGGGTCTCCTGGTACATCCCATAATGCCACTCTACCCCTTCTCATAAGTGAAGCATCTCCAGGTGATTGCCAGTGCTGAAGCATCAGGCATCAGGCAGAGCCATGGACCTCTGAGTGCCTTCCAGGCCACCATACCTGAGCCCAGTTGCTGAACACCTGCCCATTTCCTCCGTAGGTCACCAGCTCCTGTGGAAACTGGAGAAGATGTGGCATCATCTGAGATGGGGCTGTGGACAGAGAGAAGCAGGGCCCCTACCTGCAGCTAGACTCAAAGAAGCAATGACATATAGGGACAAGGCAAGAAGCCTGAAGGGACACACAGCAGCCACCAGCCATGCTGGCTACGGAGCATAGCTGCCCAAGTGAAATACATCTTCCAAGTCAAGATTCCGTGTAAAAGGATAAGGGATCTCACTAATAATGTTAAGAGACACTATGGTAACTATTATTAAATCTGTTTATTTTCAGGTGGCCATTAGAAAGCTAAAATTATGGGTTCGTTTATATAAATATATTGCTGTTTTATATTTGTTTCTTGCTTTTGATTTTGCCCTATAGCTACAGAGAAAGGTCCAGGGGCTGTCTTATGCCAGCTTTGTATGTGCGTTGAAGGCTTACTAGCACTACTCAGGATCTCAGGTCATGTTTTTCTGGACTATGCGGGCCTCGGTTTCCCTGCCATTACCTGGGCCACAGCGGGGTCCAGATTGTTCATAATCATGTGCATGATGGCTGCAGCTGCTCGTGTCCGGCATGGGTACTGATCAATTGGGTAGGCCCTGCAAGGGGAAGTCCAGCATCAGGGGACAAGGGAACCCTCAGGCCTCCCACCCCACTACGATGCTGCCCTGGCCGAGCTGACAAGGCACCTGAGAGCAGTCCTTGGAAACACGGGGGAAATGGAGCACTAGAGCCATCCTGAGTCCCCACATGCCCAGAGTGGGAAGTCCAGTCCACTCCAGTCACTGTCCCTCTCTACTTCACGCCTGGGAGGACTCTGACCCCAAAGAATGGCTGCTTTCCAGAGCCTTCTGCCTTTGGGTGCTTAGTCATTTGTTCTTTCATTCACTCATCAAACGCTCCTGGGCAGCAATTCCATGGAGGGGGCAGGGGGTGCAGGGGGTGCGGGGACAGAAGGGCAGTGGCTCCTGTCTCAGGGGGACACAAGACTTCCTGGGCCATTTAGAACAAGTCTGGGTTTCTGGCAAGTTCAGAACAATGGTTCTCTCTGACACAAGCTGCAGCATCCAAAATGCAGATGCCTAGCTTTGCCTCAGGGCTGCTGAGCCTTAAGTCCAGTGAGGCCCAGAACTCTGTACTGTCAGAAAGCTTCCCATGATGCCGTGCGTGCCACAGTGTAAGAACTTCAATGGAGACCATGACAGATTTGAAGTCACCAACAGCCACACCCCATCTCCCTCTCACCAGCTCCTCCCTGCAGAGCAAGACACAGTGTCCCAGAGAGACTTTGTGCTCCAGAGTCAACAGGACTGAATGCAGGTTAGGGGTGCAGGCCAGAGACCTATCTGATGAGGACCCCATCCTCTGGCCAGGCAGGTCAGCTCCAGATCCCCCAAAAGACACCTCACTATCTACTTTCTCTGCACAAGGGTGTCAACTCACTGTGCTACCTCCACAGGTACCTCCTCAGCTCAGACAGACGGACCTCCTCTTCAGCCGTGGATTCCCTGAGGCTCCTGACTTCTGTACAGCCTTATCTGAAGCGAAACCCACGAGGGCTCACCTCATCTCAATGCTGGGGCAGAACCGGTACATGTAGATGTGTCCAAATTGTCGTAGCTCCTGGGCAAACTCCTGGGCCAACAGCTTCTGGACAGTGGGTGGGAAGTAGCGCAGAGCATTCTTCAGAGCCAGCTGGGGAGGAGGGGGTGAGAGGTGGCTGGGTTAAGGGCCCTGAGGCCCTCTGTGTTGTCCATTTTCCCTCCCCACCTGGATTGCCTCTGCTCCGCTCAGAAACTGGTTGAGCCACTCTGAGAACACCTGCTCTGTCTTCTGGAAAGACTTCCCTGATGGCTGCTGGCCCCTTATATGAAGGCAGACACCAAGCTTTCTCCTCTTGGTCCCATCTGCCCCTGGGGCTGCAGTCTCAGAGGAGGAAAGCAGAAGCCGCTGTAAGACCAGGGAAGGCACCTACCTTGGTAAATGGTACAGAGGCTGCGTTCTGGGACAGGCAGACTTGGGCAGTGTGTATAGCTGATATGGTAGCCACTCTAATGACCCCACCATGTCCACACTCGCATCCACCAACTTGCACATTGCCTTACAAGGTGAAAGGCACTTTTCACAAATAACTTGGTTAGGGATCTTGGGAATGTTCTAGAATATCCAAGTGAAAAGTCCCATAATCATGAAGGTCCTTGTCAGAGGACAAGGGACAGCTAGTATCAGAGGAGATGTGAGGACCAAGCTGAGTGTCGGTGTGGCGCGGTGTAGATTTAGAATGTCGTGTTAGAGGTAAAGCGGCATGCACAGAGGATTTTCCCAGCAGCACCGACGTACCCTGCTTCCTCCTTGACTGTCTTTATAAAGTGGGAGTGACATTAGAGCCCATCTTCTAGGTACTAATGAACTGGCATGGTTAGTATGGTGTTGGGCTCACCCATGGGCTCTGTGAGTGCTAGATCCCAGAACTGTCACCTGCCACGCTCACGGACCTCTGCCCTGTCCCATGCTGCCTGGGGTCCCTACAGAAATGCTTATACAATCCTGGCATGGGAGGGGTTGTGTTAACCACCAAGCCATGCCCCTATTCAAAAACCTTCACGGGTCCCCACTGCCTGTCTGGCGACACCCACAGTGGCCTGGGCATTCTGGGTCTTCTCAGTCATGCTGCATCTGACTCTCCCAGCTCTATTTGCATGGGGTCTCCTCCAGTTCCCACATTTTGGAAGGTCCATCTCCGCCTTCCCATGCACTGTTTCTCATATCTCCAAATGGGCCTCCTTTCCCTTCTAGAAACCGTGTCCAAGTGCCACAGTCACCTCTGCCAAAAAGTCCTCCTAGGTCCCTTGTAGGATATGGGGTTGGCTTCTTAACAAATGTTCTTGTCCATGGATTCAATGCACACATGCTGGTGTTGCTGGAACCTAGAGATCGTCCAAGGGAGTCCCACACTCAAGCTCAGATGGTGTATTGGCAAAGACAGACCCACCATGGCAGACCCACCATGGGGAAGGGCCCTCAGGATAGTGTGTTAATAGAGACAGGCATTCAGACCCACCATAGTGAAGGGCTCAGCTGTGGCATTTGATGCCCAGCACAGTGCAGTGGATGAGGCTGGATGTTGGGGAGAAGGTCACTGAGAGAAACTGCACACAGGGTATACGAGAAGGTGCTTCGACCAGAACTGCTTGTGTTGTGAGACACACCGTGAAGGCTGAACAAGCCTGTGCTGAGTGTACACTGGTTAAGTGTAACAGGCAGCACTTCTTACTTAAATAGAGAAGTGCCAAAGAAAAGCAGGAAACGAAGCCCCCAGTCCATCCAAACGATGAAAGAACGGAATAGTGTGTAGTAGTGGAAACAAGGGAGAACTCAAAATATGCACACCTGAACACACATGGGCACACACAGGAACATGCACACTCACACGTGCAAGCACACACAGAGATGTGCAGATACACACACAGACACACACAGACACACACAGACAGACAGACAGACACACAGACAGACAGACACACAGACACACAGAGACATGTAGACACACATGCACAGCTACACACACACACACACACACACACACAGACACACACACAGACACACACACAGACACACACACACACACACACACACCCCACATGGGAAGCAAGTCAATGAAAGAGAAACTGTTACTGGTTTTGGGGCTCCGCCTCAGAGGGAAGACTTAACCCTTCCCCAACTCTAACACCCCAGGTCTGCACGTCACCGTTCCTTTCAGGGTGCTGCATCCTTCAAACACATGGTGACACACAGGAACGAAACTGAAGGGGCCCAATCTCTCAGTTCCTGGCTGCCCTTCTGCCACCACAAAACACCGTGGAGGCTGATCACTGTCAGCCACAAGGGTGTCAGCAGAGGCCCGCAGGTGGCAGAGCCGTGCCAGCTCTTGCGGCTGAGCTGGTGTCAGCAGGGAGGTGACCAAGGGGGAGGAACATGAATGACAACAGAGACAGGGGCTCAGTAGAATCAGACAGGGCAAGTCAAAAGGCAGGGCGCCCCACCCCCACCTGCCCAACCTTGTCCTCCCTCTCTCCAGCACAGCCCTGACTTGCCTGGTGCCGCCCCATTTTCCAAGACCCTCAGTTCCTTTCCTGCTCTCTCTCCCAGCTCCTGTTCACCAGTAACCTGCCCTAGCAGCTCCTAAGCATACTTCCTGCCTGTGGGCAGCTTGGAGAAAGCTTGGGGGTGGTCTCCCCCAGGACAGCAGTCCCTGGGTGAGGGTGGGGATGGGGGTCCTCATTCAGCCTTCTATACTTCTGTGTCCTTCATGTCTGACAGCTTGGAAAGTTCTTGGGCCTACATCCTTTGGGCAAAGAGAGCCATCAGGTGAGGCCCTACCTGGACTGCCGTCCCTCCCGGCCCTGCTGTGTCCTTGATGGAGACCACACAGCTGCAGTCACTGGGAGCTTTGGCGGAGGGACAACGGAAAACTGGTACAGAGGACATGAGAGTTACTCAGTGTTTGCGGCGGGGCAAGGTTCATGTGAAGCTGCTGAGCTAGGGCCACTTCACACCCTGCCTCTTCCTCTCCCTCGCTAGAGGTGGCCACAGCACCACCACAGAGTGTTTGGGTGACCTTGAGCCCCAGTGACCTCATCCAGAAGTGGGGAGCCCAATTCCAAGCCGAAGGTAACTCCAGGGTGGCTTCACCTGAAGAATATCAGGTGACAGACCCTGACACATCCCCTCACTCTTCTCTGGGAGCTGGTGGGGACAGGGTGGGCAGCTGAGGTGTGGAGAGAAGATACCCTGACCGTCTAAAAGACATCAAAGGGCCCCAGAGCCCTGGAGGACTGGGTAGCAGCTGTTACCTGCTCTTCTGCAGGGCTGAGGCCGGGAGTCCTGACGGGAGCGTGTGGCACCCCAGCCCAGCGCCCCCGGTTCTCAGGGAGAGGTTGTAGGGGCAGGCCAGAGCACAGTTCCTGGAGGCTGGACATGTCTGCAGACTGAGGCGGAGGCCAGCACGAAGTGACTGGGCAGTCAGGGGCAAGCAGGGTGGGAATAGACAGTCCCAGGGCCACCTCCTCCAGCCTCTCATTGGGTACAGAGAGAGCACAAAGGGCAGGTCATTTGGACCACTGGTTGGTAGGCAGGCTGCCTGAGTATTACTGGGAGTAGAAGCTCCTTTAAGGGCAGGCTCAAGTTAGATGGAGTTTGGAGGGCTGGTGGGTTCTGAGGTTGAGGTTTTCTCAGTCTTAGAGGATGTCACATAGGTAGCAATGTTGGAATATGTGTCTTGATGATGGGGAGTCATGTGACATTGAACCTAGCTCAAACTCTACAGAATCGAGTCCCTTGTACCCCCCTCCCTAACATTTGAGCAGGAAGGGGTCAGAAAACAGGTGTGGTAACAGCTCTCCACACCCTCAGCATTCCCTAATCATTAACAGCTCAGCAAGAAAGCCTTCCTCATCATCCTGGCCTCGGACCAGAGGCCAAAGCTGGGTGTCACTCCCCTCCCCCCAGCCAGGAAGGGCCCACCTTTGAGTCTCAGTGGTCCCAGTAAGTGACCACTGCTGGCCAACCTTGTGGTCTTTGCCCTGTCCCTATGTACACAGGTGGGTGGTGACCAACTCCTCCCTCTGCACAAAAAGGTCATGACCCAGCCTTAGGCAGAGTGGGAAGGTGACCCACTGGGTCGTTTGAGCAGTACACAAGATGGCTGAAGCCTTGCAGTGGTCCTCAGAGCTCAAGTCCCATTTCACTGATAAGGAAACTGAGGTCAGAGAGGCAAGGAGACTTGGCTCAAGTTCTGTAGTTGGTCATAAATGAAGTCCAGATTGGAGGCCCGGGACCCCACATTTGGATGGAGACACCTCTGAAGTGGCCCCTGCTCTTAAGAGTCCAGTGGACAGGGCAGGGTGGGGCAGGATTTTAACAAGATGTGGTCTAGCAATATGAGGAAATTAGATTGGTCTCTGAAGTCCTTGAGGCTGGGGACATCAGAGGACTCTTGCCTTTGGTGTTCTCCAACTTCCAGTTCACAAATCTTGTGGAATTCAGGGTGATGAGGGTATTTTTGATCTCAGTATTCTAGAGAGCTGGCCTTGTGGTTCCTGGACAGTCACCTGTTTACCAGGGAAACTTTCTACTCCTCGACCCAGGGGTGGGAGGGGAGAAGGTGTTGATTACTATTTGTCAATGCCATCAGTCATGACTGTGTAAAGGATCCCATGGGGTCCCTAAGGAAGGATTCAAAGGGCTCCTATCAAAACATCAGAGGTCAACCTGGTAGACTCAGTCCAGGTAGGTCCAGTCCCCTCCTCCCAGGCCAAGCCAAACAATCCTGCATAGGCCCCAGGTTTCAAACAGCCAACTCATGCAATGAGCACAAGATCTGGTCCCACTGCCTGGATGCCTCCCAAACAGATCAAGCCAATCAACTGTCTCACCCATTCGGAGGGCCTGATCCAGTGTGGACCCCTCAGCCATTGGTTCATAGTTCATGTGTTTCCATTCATTTGGCTATTTGTCCCTGTGCTTTATCCAACCTTGGTCTCAACAATTCTCGCTCATATAAACCCTCCTCATTCTCGTTGATTGGACTCCCAGAGATCCACCCAGGGCCTAGTCATGGATCTCTGCATCCAGATCCCTCAGTAGTTGGATGAGGTTTCTAGCACAACAATTAGGGTGTTTGGCCATCCCATCACCAGAGTAGGTCAGTTCGGGCTGTCTCTCGACCATTGCCGGCAGTCTGTTGTGTGGGTATCTTTGTGGATTTCTGTGGGCCTCTCTAGCACTTTGCTTCTTCCTGTTCTCATGTGGTCTTCATTTACCATGGTCTCCTATTCCTTGTTCTCCCTCTCTGTTGTTGATCCAGCTGGGATCTCCCGCTCCCCCAAGCTCTCTTTCCCTCAACCCTCGCCTTTCATTACCCCCACTCATGTCCAGGCTGTTCATGTAGATCTCATTCCATTTCTCTGTCATTGGGCGATCCCTGTGTCTTTCTTGGGGTCCTGTTTTCCGGGTAGCCTCCAGGTTGACCTCAGTCTGTGGGGAAGGCTTTGCCCTGGAGGAGATGGGAATGGGGGGGGGGGGGCGTTGGGGGGAAGGTGAGGGGGACGGGAGGGGGGAGAACAAGGGAATCCGTGACCGATATGTAGAACTGAATTGTATTGCAAAATAAATTAAAATAAATTTAAAAAAAAATTAATAATAAATTTAAATTCTGAATTAAGTTTAATGAAGTTAACCAAATTAAACCTCATATCATATTCACACGTGTAATGACATAATTTCATATTTACTAATTGATTCTAATTCATCCTTTTTTCCAGGCTAATTCCTCCTTATGTCTATGTCTATTATAGTTGCTTGCTATTAAAGGATATTTTTTAGTCAGAACAAAATTGACTATTTCATAAACTATTATTTTATAACATGTATCAAATACAGTTTAGTAGATAACATATAAATCAAATCATGCTCATTAATGTAAAACGGTTTCAAAATAATGATAGAATGTTATGTGTTTTCATAAAAAGTAATCTATGATTCACAAAAAAAAAAAAAAAAAAAAAAAAAAAAAAACATCAGAGGCCTTTAGAGTCCCAAGAAGTCAGTGTGTGTGTGTGTGTGTGTGTGTGTGTGTGTGTGTCGGGGGGGGGGGGTCTGCACCTCTCACACCTCGCCCCAAGCACCTTCTGCCTAGCTGACGTGGGAATCCTTTGTGGTAACATGCTACCCTGATTTCAGCTGGTTCTCACAAGTTTTCCTTCTTTTGGTGCTGGGGATGTGCTTGTCAGTCCATCTACCCTTGAGCTTCAATCTTAGGCCATTTTTAACAAATTAATTCAACCTGAGGAGTGGAGCAGGCCATAGGAACCCCAATTTATAGCCAGTCAATCAAAGACCAGCTCACTGCCTTGCTTGTGACTATCAGCTAAAGTGGGGCCGCTTTGGAGATGGAGCCCCCAGTTGTGAGGTGGGGCATGTGCTCCAGGTAGACGGGGTCAGAATGCCTGTTGGTGTTTGCTGGGGAACTGGATGGTGGGGGAGGAAAGCTCACATTTGTTCCCCTGTGAATGGTGTTATGCAAAGTCCGAGACCGAGAAAGGTCTTTTTCATACTGGGTCTCTAGTGCCTCCCGCTGGAGTCCTCAGTGCTCCCCACAGGGAGTTCTCCGAGCTTCCACCTAGCGTTCTGATCTTACAGGCTCAGGTGGCCGAGCACCAACCACCTTGTGCCAGGTACAAGATGTACCAGGTACATGATGTACAAGGTAACAAGATGTACAAGGTAACAAGATGTACCAGGTACAAGATGGCAGGGTAGGACCACACTGAATGAGGTAGGGTTCCCTTGGCAGCCCCAGCCTCGATCCTCCCTTCTGTGAGCCTGAGCACTATGGGCTGCAACTCCAAGGCTGCACACTCTTCTCTTTGCTCATGGGTGCTGGTGCCTAGATAGAGCCTCTTCTTCTCACGTGGGGCAGAAGAGGGCTGCAGAGTTGGATAAACCCTAACTCCCTTGGCCCTTGGCGGGTGGAGGTGGGGCAGAAACAGCCTAATGGGCAGCAATCCACATCTCTTGGCTCTAGCACGCCATCTCCTAGGTGACGTTGCATTGTACCTGGCTGACTGGCCTCTGTTCCCTGTTTCGAGGTCCGCCCCCCAGCAGAGACCCTCAATAATTTGTCTGTAGGGAGCCCTGCTCTCAGGAGAAAGCCAGAAACTCTGTGAAATCTGATTTTTAAATGTTTGTAACCAATTCATGCATTTTTAATATTCCCCCTGAGGAGAGGGGCAGACAGCCTCAGAGTCAACATCCTGAGTGGGATGTTCAAGACATCACCACGGGGAGACAATGGGGTACCTGGGTCACCTCACAACTGCATGTGACTCTCATCCTAGAATAAGTTATTTAGTTAATAAGTTATTTAATCAGAAAACAAACATTGTAAACATTTTAAAGGAATGAGGGGTTCACACAGGCTGAACATGGCAGTGTGCTAGGCTTGAGCCCCAACTGTCTTGCTCACTATCTGTGTCTCACTGGGAGAGTTTCTTGGCCTCTCTAGGTCGCCATAAGTGAAAGGATGGTTGGGTCTTAGGATGCACACCTGAAGATATTTCTAAAACTGCACCTGTATGGATCTGTACCTATATTTATCCTGACTATGGGTCCTCCAGCAATGCAGTCTAAAGTCTATTTGTATTAGGTATTATAAGGCATCCAGGGATGACTGGAGGTGAATGGGAGGACTTCACAAGTTACACGCCACTCTATAACATGTAAGGAAGATGAGCACCTAGGGCCTGTGGTATCTGCAGGTTCCAGCACCATGGGACACAAAGAGATGACCCTAACAACACTAATATGTCATAGAAGTGGGCTGGGGATGGAACGACGTCATACCTGAAGGGCCCTGAAGGTGCATGAGATGTGGACAGTTTTCTCATTGATACCTACGCTAAAGACCTTCATCTCTAGAGACAGCTCTGACCTCTTGCTAGCCCCCTCCCCACCCCATCCCCCGACCAACACAGAAGCCGAGAGGCACAACCAGCATCCAGAAATCTCAGCTGTCAGATTTGCAGTGTGTTTAGAAAAATACACTGGAGGATCTGGGGAGCTGCCCCAACTCTCAATGCTCCCCCCCCCATCCTACTAGCTCCCATCCCAGAGCCTCCTTACTGCTCATTTAATATGCAGGGACAGAATTAAATCAGGTCCTCAAATTCTCAGGCATTTCTGTGTGAGGCGGGGATCCAGTCCTGTCATTGGAACCTGGACCAGCCTCAGTGGTTCCAGGGAGATAGACAGGCCACACAGTCATGCGGTCATGTTCTGTGGTCCCAAGGTTCTAGGTCCCTGGGTAGGGACAGCCACATATCTCATGTGTGATCATGAGCCGTCAATGCGCTGCCTGGTAGGCTTCCAGATGATGGCCATCTCAGTTGCCATCTGGCTGCAGCAGCATGGGACCCCTGGGGGAAGCATACAACTGGGACCCTTCCTCAGTCCTTGATCCATGGCACTGAAGTGGTTTTTGGAAGGTGCTAAATTTCAAGGCAATTTGTCACTTGGCTATAATTGACACTCACTTCAGAGTCTTTGCAGCAGGCAGAGGAAGCTTTTCCGGGGAGCTACCAGGGACCTGGGCCTGGAGGCAGGCATCTGCACATAGGTTCCAAGACTTCCAATCTTCCTGGTGGCCCCCAGGGACTCTCATTTCTAGGGACAACAGTGGGCTGAGTTGTTCTCAATTTTGGTCACTAGGTGGCAGCCTAGAAGGCCAAATCACTGAAGATTGCAAGACTATACCAGGTTCTGGGAATGAATGTCTGAGGACCCCTGTGGGTTTGGGTGATACTTGGGGCAGATAGGTATTGTGATGGGTGATCCAGAATCCTTGGGTTCTGGGCTGGGATGGAAGGAAGCAGGCCTTCCCTGCGGATGGGGAATGCTGAGAAGGATGTGGTTTGAGCGTGAGCTGCGTTCCCACCCAGCAAGGTAGAGCCTTCCTTGTTGTTTGAAGCTAAATGTAAAACTGTCATTTGTTTCATAGTTTTCATTAATAGATAACAGATCATTTCTATAAGAGGCCGCTATTAGGATTATTGAATGCTATTATCAAGTCCTTACAGGACTCCTGCTGCCCCGGAGACTGTTCCGATCTCTCTGCTTCTCAGTAACCTCCACAGCACAGTGAGGTTTAATGTTATTGGACGGGGAACTGAGACCCAGCTGGCAGGTGAGACACCAGTGTGGAGTGCAGCACTCCCCCTGCACACAGGGCTGAATGCTGGCTAAGCCGTGCCCTGCCTGCACACGCAGGGCCAGCTGGGGTTCCCTAAGCGGCTGGCTTCAGGGCAGCTAGACTCTCAGGTCAGGTGCAGTCCCAGCCCACGGAGCCTGCTGGATGTCTTTCTCGTCTATTTTTCATTTTGCAGCATCAGGATGTAGCCCAGAGCTTCACAGTTTGGGAAAGTCCTCTATCACTAAGCCACACTCCCAGCTCCCCCCCCCCCCGCCCCCCTTTTTTTTTTGAATCTGCCAAAGACTGGACTTTACTCTGGTGTCTCTCTACAATTCAAACCCCTGTCTGAAGTAAGTCCCAAGTGCCCACCTGTGCCTGCAGCAGCTGTGGGTAACATGATGAGGCACAACGGGCCTAGTGCTCAGGAAGACACCCCCGAGACCCCTTACTTCTCCTCAAGGCTGGACAAGTCCTGCATGAACTGGGATTTGAGCAGGACCTGAAGACATGGAAGAAAGTGAGGCTACAAGGTGGGCTTGGGGGCGGGGGGAACATTCATGACTGACCCTGGCATGGGACAAGGACTACCATGTACAGGTCCCATATGTCTGAGCTCGTGGTTCAGCCCAGCCCTCTGGCCTCTGCCATTAAGAAAAACAAGAGATTGGGGCTGGAGAGATGGCTCAGAGGTTAAGAGCACTGACTGCTCTTCCAGAGGACCTGAGTTCAATTCCCAGCACCCACATGGTGGCTCACTACCATCTGTAATGAGATCTGGCACCCTCTCCTGTATACATAATAAATAAATAAATCTTAAAAAAAAAAAAAAAAAAGAAAAACAAGAGACACTACCTGGGAGGGGCCTGCTTTCCCCGGGTCACTCTTTGACCCTTGAGAGGATGATGGCAGCCCAGAGCAAACTGTAACAGATGGAGCCAGGTCAGAGATGGGCTCCCTCATGTACACTCTGCCCTGGACACCTTGGACTGTGGTCCTGCATCGTAGTGCAGCCCACCTCCCTTCCTACCTGAAAAGTCCTGGTGGGCTCCTGGGACAATGGACAGGAGTCAGGCACTTCAGTGAGAACAGCTACAAGGAGGCCTCGACTGTAAAGCACCCCGTTCATGCTTGCCTTTTCCCCTTTTAAATAAGTTAAGATCCCGGGCCCTGAAAGATTTGTGACCCCCAACAGTTATTCAATCATTTCTTAGTAGTGAGGGCTCTCAGCCCTACAGCCTAGGCACTGTCCTCATGGTTCCTGGCTGCCTTGAACTCTCCTTGGGCACCTTGGGAAGTTGAGCTTAGACTTCAGCTGCTGGATCCCAAAGCACATCCTGGTCCTGATTCATGGTCTCAGTTACTGCTGTTTCAAACAGCTTGTGTAGGATGAAACTTTCTGCCCACCATCAGCATGTGGGAAATCAACATGACTCTTGGGTATTTTTACCCACAACAGAGGGGGAGTCTTTTCCCGGGTACTGGTGCTATGATTGGTGCAAACTCAGTCTTTAATTTGCAGGAAAGGCTGCGCCCTGATTGGTGCAGACACTGCTTGCCACACTTCCGTTCTGAATCAGCTCATGATCACTTGTGTTGCCACGTGGAGGGTTTCTCCAAAGTGGTCTTCCCCAGAATGGGAACTGAGGGGCTGCTGTGGAGAGCAGAGGCTTCGTAGGCAAGGCCAGTGGAAGTTGAGAGGGAACAAGAAATTGCCAAGGGCTAAGGCTGGAGAAAGCAGGCAGAGAGGAGAAGCTTACGCAGACAGTCCCAGCACCCTGGGCCAAAAAGCTGTGACATTTGCCAATATTGAGAGCCAAGAGTCCCAAAGCCTGGGGACGAAAGCTGTCACGCCCAGGGTTACAATAGCTGCCCAGTTAAAGCCCAGGGCTGAGCGTCCAGCCTGAGCACCTGGGAACCTGAGTTTCTGACCTACAGGGCTCTGGCTCTGCCAGTATGCTCCTTGAGCTTGTGGTACCTGTACCTGAGAGTTTCTTCACTCCTAATTCCCACCTGCACAGGGTAGAGGACCCTAATGACCAGTAACATGGCTAGATGCTGCATCTCCCTATCCTGGGCTCCAGCCTTACCTATTCAGCCAGCTGGAGCGAGAGCCTACCACTAGGCAGGAGCGCCAGACGCCACTCCTGGGCGGGTCCTAGGCTAAGGTCAGGACTGGGCGTGTCCTGGGCCTTGGCCGCGCAGTGGGAGAACACCCTGGATGACCGTCGCCTGCCACGCGCGGGGCACAGTATGGGGAGGCGCTCCTGCTGCCGGCCTCGCTTACGGGTGGTGGCAAGGCTGGGCGCTGCGCTCCTGCTCCTGTGCGCGCTCCTGCTCCTGCGTCCTGGTGAGTGCGCGTTGGCCTGGGCTTCCGCTTCTGGGGCTCCACTAGCTGGAGCGCCCCCTGGGTCGACCAGGCACCTACCCTTGTTCCCGGCTGGGTGGAAGACAGGCACCTTCCACTCCCCTCAGGAGTCTTCTTTCCTGTCGGCTGGCGAGGTGACCATTGTCTGGGTCAGGTTGTGATGGTGGGGGAGTGCATATGGCCAGTCTAGGGGCATGCTGTCACTGTCCCCATTCTCTGAGCCTCGAGAGTTATCTTGAGCTCCCGCCTCCTCAGGATGTCTGTCTCCATCTGAGACCCTGCTGAGTCCTTACATCCTCAGAACTGCACAGCTCTATGTTGGCCTGGAGGTACAGGGCTTACGACCTGCTCATACCAGTTTCCACCAGGCATGTGGTCTCACTCTGAATGAGCCCAGGTCTCCTCAGATCCTCTGGAGAACAATTCACTCTACATACAGACAAAACTGAGGGCAGAGGTCAGGTGTGGAGGGACTGGAGGAGCCTAGGCAGTGAGCTACGTTTGTGACTGTCTGCCCATCCTTATGTCTGTGTCTGTGGGGTCTGTTCACTTCCCAACAGGCTCATACCCTAGGGTAGACAGGGGCATTAGTTGGGAGTGACTCAGGACAAGGGAAAACTGTTTTCAAGGTGGTACTAATCTGTGGAGGGACCCAGTGGCCAAGCTGGTAGATTGGAGGTCACTCAGCAAGCTTAACTTGCTATCTGTCCCCTTCCAGGGCCCCAGCAGTCTCATCTATGGAATAGGTGCTGACTCCATCCTTACAGGGCTTTTGGAGGGGGGTTCAATGTTACAGTAGATAGTGCTCGGGCCCCCGCCTTTCTACCATGTTGGCTTCATCCTTAGGGATCCCTGGGATGGAGGCCAGGGCTGGGCTGGGGTACAGGTGAACAGAACTGGGGAGGTCTAAGGAGTAGCCACCAGGCCCATGGCTACTCACTCCGTCAGTTGACAACCTCTCCACGACCAGACACAAGTGGCCATGCCTGGACCCTCTGGAAGTCCCCCTGGAGGAAGCCTTCCTCCCCTTACTGAGGACCTGTAGGTGAATGGCTAGCCCTGTATAGGTTCGTCCTCGTGTCTAAAGTGTCCCTTGGCACAGTCTGGAGTGTGGTCCCAGTGTCTGCTGTTGCCACAGTCTCTGTCCACCCTGTCATTCATTGTAGTCAAATGTTTACCCAGTCCTGAGCCATGGTGGCTCAGGTCCCTCAGTGCTCAACCACTGCTGCGGGGTACGAGAGGGTAGATGAGAGTCTGGGCCCTGGGGACTGTCTGCAGAGGAGCGTGTCTTGCTAGCCCGCAGTGTGTGTTGAGACACATCTGTTCTGCTACCTCCCTCCAGTCAGGTCTGAGAAGATAAGAAACCACCGGCCTGGGCCCCATCCTTGCCCACAGAATCTGGAGGGCAGGGGTGTGAATGTGGGGAGGTAAAGTGTAAGCATGGTTACAGAAGGGGTCTCATGCTCCCCCCTCACCACTTTGCACAGGTGGGGCTGCTGTCTACACCTGTCACCCCCAGGCTGGCCTGGTGCTGTCTGGCCTGGGAAGTCCCCATAGTCTGAGATGGGTCTCTGAGCTTCCTTAGCTGCCGTCCCTACCTCCCAGTCTCTAGATGCTCACACCCCACTGTATTAGGTTTTCAGCTGCCAACTTTTCAGTCTTGGGCCCACAAGAGCCAACCCCACCTCACCTCAGAGTTAGCTCTCCACTCACTTCCGGGGAGAAATGTGTGCTTATGGTAGGCACTGGCTGGGAGACAGTGGGAAGGTCTGGTCTGGTTGCAGGGAGCAGGGTCCCACTGTCCCAGGCCTCAGGGGGACATGCCCCTGTTTTTCCAGCCACCAGCCAAGTCTGGGTCATCGGGGGCTCATGGGAAGAAATTTATGGGTGAATGAGGGCTTAGGACCCAGGAGACTCCAATGCCATAATCCCAGCTAAGAGACCAAGCAGGGTCTTGTCCCTTCCTGCTCCAGGGAATGAGATGTCACTGTCACCATCTGCTGGGCAATGAAGGTTACAGATTATGCCTGGGTTCTAGCTGCTCTGGGGATCTCACTGGTTTCTTTCTAGTGGGGAGCCCATTCTGGTCCCCCTGCCCCAGGATCTGCTGCCAACACTGGCTCAGAGCCCAGGGTCAGAGAGAAGACAGCATGGTGGAATGGGACAGCTGCCTAAGACACCTCTGACCCCAGCATGACACCCTTCCCTCTGGGGTCTCAGTTATGGTGACACTGCCATCCCCAGGGCCCCCTTCTGTCCTTTGTTCCCTTGGCCTAGGCCTGGTGCCTGGGCTCCCCTGCTGCTCACACCTTGAAACACATGTCTGCTGAACCTGCTGCCACCGAGTGTCTGTCCCACTAGACAGAGTTGCATTTTGACACTAAAACCCCGGGTCTCCATGTCACCTGCTCTTAGACACACCCTGAGGGATGGGGCTAGGGTGCTTTGATCTGCCAACTGGGAGAGCAGAGGAGTCTCAGAACCCCTTGGCCTAAATGCCAGGCTGGTTAGCAAAAGGAGAGGATATGGCTGTTGGGAGAGGCTCACAAGAGCCTCTCCAGGTCCAGCTGGAGTCCAGAGCTCAGCAGACTCTTGGGGAAATGCTCTCTGATTGGTCAGTCAGCTCAAGTAGGAGCAGGGAGGCAACTGTGATCATGGGCAAAGAAGTGACTTTTTTAAGATGACAGTTGCGGGGACAGATTTGAGTCCTAGAGCTCAGAGTCAGGAGACGGGGTACACTGGGAGATAGGACAGCTGCCCCCACACCGCCACCCCCACAGGGGCTCTGTGGTAGCCCCCATGCTGCTCCTAGGAAGTCATATGGCTTTGCTCCTATGCCATCCTTGCCTGGGATGGGGATTTGGGCTTATTCTTTGCACTTTACAAAGCAAAGATAGTTGTAGTAGATTGAAAGAAGCGTAGAAATTGATTAGATGGGAAACTGGATAAACTGGTTAGGTTTTTTTGTTTGTTTTTATGTCAATTTGACACAGCTAAGGGTCCTCTGGGAAGAGAAAAACCCCAGCTGAGAAAATGTCTCCATCAGACTAGCTGGTAGGCAAGTCTGTGGGAGCATTTCTTGATTAATGATTGATATGGGAGGGCCCAAAGCACTGTGCACAGTGCCACCCCTGGGCAGGTGGTCCTGGATGTAGAAGAAAGCATGCTGAGCAGGCCACGGGGAGCAAGTCAGTAAACTGTTTCTCCTCTAGTCCGACTCAGCTAGGCTCCTGCTTGAGTGACTTCCCTCAGTGATGGAATAAAGCCTTTGCTCCCCGAGTTGCTTTTGGTCATGGTGTTTTATCATAGCAACTGGAGGCAAACTAGGACAGAAATAAGAACTGAGAGTGGGGTTTGAATCCATGTGGACATGTCCATTGGAGGAGTAGAAGGCCTGTGCATGATGTGCAGTGCTGGGCTGGTCCATGGGGTCCTGAAAAGTGGTGGGCAGAAACCAGAGAGGTGTTGTAAGCTGGAGCCCAGTTTTCAACTTCGAATGGGTTTGAATGACAGGTTAGGGGGTGAGATATTCTCCAGTCTCTAAATAGTCCTTGACACTGGGTGAGGTCTAAGTATTCCAGGAAAACAACACAGTTCCCTTATTTACAGAACTGACTTCCAGAGGGGTTATCCCCCACACAGGCCAGCTGATTCCATCAGTAGCAAGCACTGTGAACAAATTAAAAGGACGCTGACTTAGCCCGGGCTTTAGTTAAGGTTCCTATGGCTGTGATAAATAACATGACCAAAAGAGAGAGTTTATTTCAACTTACATGTCTATGGTACAGTCCATCATCAAAGGACCTCAGGGCAGAAACCTGGAGGCAGGAGCTGAAGCAGAGGTTGTGAAGGAATGCGGCTAACTGGCTTGCTCACCACGGCTTGCTCAGCCAGCTCTCTTAGCACACTCAGGACCACCAGCCCAGGGATGGCACTGCCCACAGTGAGCTGGGTCCTTTCACATCAATCATTTGAAAATGCGCTATGGGCCAATCTGGTGGGAGAATTTTCTCAACTGAAGCTTCTTCTTCCCAAGTGACTTCAGCTTGTGTCTACTTGACAGGAAGCTACCCAGTGGAGTGACTGAAGAGGTTTTCTGCCACATTCAGTGGAAGCATGGTCAGTGAGAGGCTTCTACCCTGGGCAGGACCTGGACTCTGATGTGAGATAAACCAGGAGCAAGGGTCACCCCTATCCCAGGCCCAGTACTGGAGACTGAAGTGGGGTTCCTTCATGGTAGGCAAATGTCGTGTGCTCTACCATTGAGCTGTATTCATAGCTTCCTAGTCCTTCCTCTTCTTCTTCTTCTTTTTTTTTCAAGACAGTTTCAGGCTGTGTAACAGCCCTAACTCTCCTGGAACTCCCTCTGTAGACCAGGCTGTCCTCAAACTCACAGAGATCCGCCTGGCTCTGCCTCCCAAGTGATGGGATTAAAGGCGTGTGTCACCACCGCCCGACTCTCAATTTCAACTTGTTGATCCAGGGTTTCAGTATTTGCCTAGGGTAGCTGGGTAGTCTAAGCTGTACTTAAGCTTGTGATTCCCCTGTCTCAGCCTTCTAAGTAGCTGGGATCATAGGCTTGCACCACAAAGTGGGGCTGCTGTATGGATTTTGAGATGACCCACGTGGGATAAGCAGTAGGTTGTTAAATGGTTTCCTGATGCCCCTGAACAGGGATGGGAGCCATGAGGGCTGACAGTTCAGAGGCGATATGGACCTGGTGATGGCTGCTCAGATAGGAATTTCCTCACAGCAGCCGGCTTGTAAACGTCAGTGAATAGAGTTTCAATATAAGTGGAAAGAGGCAGAATGACCTTTCTTCCTGTGAAGAGCTTGTCCGTTGTGTCCCACTCTCTCTTCAGGGCAATCACAGGAAAGAATGTTCCTGACACTGGATTGCAGGGCTCTCTGAAAGCATGTGTGTGTGTGTGGGGGGGGTGTCTGAGTGGGGCCAGCAGACCGGAGGCTCTGACCTAGCTACTGCTGGTTCTGGTGGTGGTTTGTCTTGCAACATGGCAGTGAGAACTTATTAACCAGGATGTGGCTGTTGCAATGTGCCCTGGGCCGGACTCACCCCCACTCCACCCCCATCCCCCAAAACAACCTGCCCTACCCTGCCTGGGGCATGGGGCTTCCTGCTGGAAGTCGGGGATGATGACTGAGGTCAGCTTTCTTGGAGTTTTCTGTGATGTTTCAGCCCTGCAAGGGTGTGTCCTGCCGTATTTACCCTCTGTGACCTTGTGTGTCCTGTTCTTCTCTATGATGGTGGGCACTTCCTTACTAAAACAGAGCTTGGGGAATCTTGTGGACCCCTAGGATGTGCAGGATGAGCTGGAGCCTGCCAAGCAGAAGCCGGGGCTTTAGCAGTGCAGACACTGGAACCTGAGGTGTATCCTGTCTTTGGAACCAGCAGCCTTGAGGTTTGGGCCTTGTCACTGTCAGTTTCCCTGTCTATTAAGTGGGAAAGTAACAGTTTCCACCTGACAGGACACAGGTCAGCTTCACACAGCACAGTTACACAGTGTCCTCTGTCACCTGCCCAGCATCTCCAGGGCCCCACCTTTGTGCTGACACAGGATCCTGGGCAAAGCCCTCTGCTGAGGCGTATGGCACTTTCTCCAGGATTTCCGTCCACCCTTCAGGGGCACCGAGTCCACCCAAAGCTGGGCACTAAAAGTTCTGGTGGGCCTCACATTGGTGTCTTGAGCTGAGGAGGTGGCCTGCCTGGACAATCAGCATGTTCCTGCTTGTCAGAGGCCTGTTTTCCATCCTACAGGCCTTCTCTGGTCTCTTTCCAAAGTATCATTGCTTCCAGACTCTCTGCCTGCATGCCACTTTCTCCCAGCCGCAGTCCAGGGCTGTCCCCATCTATCTTCTGTTGTTGACACTCCGACCCTTCCTCCTCTTCCCCCTTCTCTCTCCCCTCTCTAAGGCAGGGTGGTTGTTGGCTTCCCTGCTGCTTGGGGTTGGGGAAGTCTTAGTTCTGCTGAGGCCCCTCCTTGGCTATACGAACCTGCTGCCTCCTCTCCCTTCTGTTCTGTGTGTCTTGGGGAGGGGAGGGGGTACAGCTGGGAGCAGGTCAAACAAGGATGGGGTGAAGGTGCTGGGGCTCCAGTGTGGCCCTGTTTGAAGCTAGCCTCAGTGGTCCTCAGTGGACTGGACCCATGGACACACACCACACACACACACACACCATACACACACACACACACACACACACACACACACACACCACACACCACACACCACACACACACACACACACACACACACACACCCACACACCACACACCACACACACACACACACCATACACACACACACACACACACACACACACACACCACACACCACACACACACACACACACACCACACCACACACACACACACACACACACACACACACACACACACACACACACACACACACACACCCCTTCTACAGCCAGCCTGTCCTTGCCAGGCCTGGAGCCCTGGGCTCTTCATTGGCAGGGTGGAGATAGCCTGGCCCTGTAATCTGTGATCAAGGCTATTCCGGGAACCCCTGAGGCCTGTCCTCCACCCACAGACCTTTGGCATCTGCTGTGGGACCCACTCTTAGACAGCTGTGGTCTGGCCAGGAAATTGAAGGCCTTGGGCAAGGAGTGGCTTCTGGAAGGCCAGGAACCTCCAAAGAGGGCTGTGGGTCAGATGGCTGTGTTGTGGTCCCTTCAGGCTGTTCTTCCTACCTTGCCCACAGACCTAGAGGGAACTATGGTCCCCCCAGTTGCTTAGTGAGGCTCTAAAAGACCCCTTCACTGCGTGGCCTAGAGTGACACCTCTAACCTGAAGAATTGTGAGGATACTCTTCTCCCCTGGTGTCGAGAGATGTCACTCTGGCATGTTGCAACCCTGCTCAGACTGCTGATGCCAGCTGCTGTATTTAGCAACGCTTATAATTAGCAGTGCTGGCCTATCCTGGCAGCTTATTCTGTTGAAGGTGCTGTTCTATCAAAAAAGCAGCAGGATCAGAGATCCTTCCCTGGATAGAGTCTGGAGAAGTTCAAGGGCTGGGTCCATGGGCATCCTCAAGACAGGTTTCCTGCATGAGCCCTGGTCCAAGTGGCCCCACTTATTCTAGGTACATGCATACATGGCCTGGGGTGTACAGACAGGACACTTAAGGACACTGAAGACTGCAAGATAAAAACAGAGAGAGTATCCCCGTCCAGTTCTGGAGACAGGCAAAGCTGCATTTATCAGGAGTCGCATCCACACCTCGGGGCATGCACATGCTTCCAAGGCCTTTCATGGCGCCACATGTGGCCTGGTGCCCTGCAACCTGGCTGTGCCACCACCCATCCTTTCTGGATGTTCACAATTCAGATCTACGGGCTGGACAGCCATCAGACTTGTGAACCCCTAGGACTCAGCAGAAGTGGCTGGTGGGGGGCAGGCTAGGGGCAGTGGTGCTGGGGGGCCAGGGGTGGTGGTGTGGGGGGGGCTAGTGGCTGTGGGAGGGGCTAGGGGTGGTGGGGAGGTGGCCAGGGGAGGTGGTGCTGAGACAGAGAAGAATTGGATAGGGCTGGATGCTCTTCCCAGAGGGCAGGCAGGCTCTTTTCTTCTCATCCCCTGTCCTTGCCACTCTCCAGTAGTGGAGGGTAGGGCATGAGGGTGGGAATGACCCCAAGGACACTGCCCTACCGGTGCCCACCCCCTACCAAACCCCCAGGAGGAAGAGAAGACACAGGAAGAAAAGTAGGCACACAAGTGGGTTAAATGTGTCCTAGGGGTGCTGGCCAAACCACGCCTTGTCCAAAGCCAGCACGGATCTCTCTCTCCTTGTGCCCTTCAGCATTTGACAACAAAGCCCTGGGCTCTAGCTGGTTTGGAGGAGTAAGGAAGAGTCCCCTACAGCTGTTGCATGACCTGGACCAGGTAAGTGGCTGGGATGCCCTCTTGCATCCTGGATAGGAAGCCACAGTCTCCTGCATACCTCCTATCAGGCTCTGTCCAGTATGGGCAACGGGGCTTCCTGTGTAGCCTGGAAGTCCAATTTTCCTGTTCATCATCCCTCTCACCACACCCAAGACATGTGCTTGTTCTGTGGTATGTATTGCAGACACAGGGAAGTAAAACAGCCCCATGTCTGTCCCAGGGAACCAGTGAACAGACGGTCATTAAGCCATGCTTGTCCCAGGGGACCAGCAAGCAGATGGTCATTAAGCTATGCCTGTTCCAGGAGTTCAAGAAAATGGTTGTTAAGTTCCCAAATTTTAGTAATGTGGCATAACAAGGGAATGTTCAGAGGACACACACACACACGCACGCACACACACACACACACACACACACACACCCGATCATTTCCAAGCAGGTGGAGCAAGTGGCCCTACTGGGACCGCACACTGCCTCATATATGCTCTCACACACCCAACAGCACAAGCACTCCTTGACTCAGGGTGGGGTTAGCTCCCAAGGAACCCAGCCTACTTAAATATTGCTAAGTCAAAACGATCCTTACATCTGGCACCCTTGATGCACAGGCCACCTGGCCACACAGGACACTGTAGATGAGGCTGCCCCCCTAGTGATGGTGTGTGTGTGTGTGTGTGTGTGTGTGTGTGTGTGTGTGTGTGTGTGTGTGAGAGAGAGAGAGAGAGAGAGAGAGAGAGAGAGAGAGAGAGAGAGACTCCATCCTCTCCTATAGGGAGAGATCTATACAAGTGTCACTCAAGCCCAGGACAAAGTCTGTATTCAAAACTAGCTTCAGCTCCATCTGAATGCCACCATCATAGAGTTTTTTTAAACCTAAAATCATACAAGTATGACTGACTGAATACCACTGAAGACCCCATACCTGGCTCAGCCAAACACACACACACAGACAGCATGTATTAGCACCGACTGTATTGTATAATGTACAGGCCATTCTTGTACCAGGCTTTTTCTTTTTGGGCCACCAACCAGCTCCCTAATCATGACACAGAGACTTACTAGCTTTGAATGCTCAGCCTAGCTTAGGCTCATTTCTGGCTAGTTCTTATAACTTAAATTGACCCGTTTCTCTTTATCTAGCTTTTGCATCAGGGCTTTTGACTTTTCTTTCCTTCTGTATGTCTTACTTCCACTGCTTCTTGTGTCTAGCTGGATGGCGACTGATTGGCTTCTTGCCCAGGGCGTGTCCTCTCTTCTCCTTTTCTCTCTCTCGTTCCTTTTCTGTCTCCTCTCTCCTATTTATTCTCTCTGCCCGCCAGCCCCGCCTATCCCTCTCCTGCCTAGGTATTTGCTGTTCAGCTTTTTATTAGATCAATCAGGCACCTTAGGCAGACAAGGTGAAAAAAAATGAAACACATCTTTTCATAATTAAACACACATCCTTACATTGTTAAACAAATGCAGCATAAACAAATGTAACACATCTTTTTCCAGTTAAAATAATATTCCACAGCACATTCTCTTGTGCTGAGATTTAGTGGCAAACAGCTGGACTGGGGTCCTGCCCTCACAGTGCAGACAGCACAGCTGGGTAGGACACAGTCTGAACAGCATTTACATGTCCATGAAACCAAGTTGTGCTCTGAGGGAACAGTGGGGATTACAGGGAACTACCCAAGGGGATTCTGGTAGAGATGGGGAGAAGCTACTCCCCAAAAGAGGGGCTTGTAGTGCAACCTGAAGAGGAAAATGTGAGCACCACAAGCTGAGGGAACAGCTAGGCCAACAGCCTTAGAGAGAGGAGGGCAGAGAGGTTGTCTGTGGTGAGCTTGGGAGGCAGGCAGTATTCCATTGGGCCAAAACAGGCAAGGGCAATGGGGAGCCATGGAGGATTTTAAGCAGGGGCAGCAGGGCCAGAAGTTTCCCCTGGACTGCTGTGTGGGGAATGGTGAGCTGCATAAGGGATGTCTGCTGAACCTAGCCACACCCTTGGGTTGCAGATAAGGAAGTCTTGGTTCAAAGAGTATGTCTGGCTCACTCCTGGTTGCACATTGAGCAGGTGCAGGACAGACTCTCAGAGGGTCCCAGATTCCATTAGCTCTGCAGCCTTCTTCAGAGGGACCGATGGGTCCTCACAGTCCCAGGATCCAGGGATGTTGGAGTCAAATCCTTTGAGGCCGTATGCCTTGCCTCTGGAGAAATGCCAGCAAAAGAAATGTCAGGGGACAAGGGCTGATCTTGTGCCATGCACCCACCCACTTATACAAACCATAAAATAAGGCTTGGCTACAGTCATGTCCATTTACTGATAGGGAATTGAAGCAAGGGGCTGAGGACCCTGCAGAAGTCATGGAGTTCATAAACACTTGAGTCAGCTGGGCAACTGGGAAGCTCAATGGGAGGGACAAGAGCTGTAGTGCAGGGTGTAGCCCCAGCTGTTGAGTTCCTCCAGCCCCAAGTTTAAGAGCCAGCCTCCCCCATAAACTGCCATGACCTCAGGCAGCTCACTTCTCCCAAATCTGGGTTTTGTCATCTGCTGAGGGGACTGTATTGACTGTCATAGCATTCACAAGTCTGTAAACATCAGCAGTGTTGACAGAAAGGTCAGCAGCCCCATGAGACAGCAGTGGCAGATTGCCCTCTGTCATCCTCTGAGTGTTGACTCCTGTTATAGATTTGCAGCCCCATGACTACATAACTGCCATCCTCATAGAAGAGGATCCCAGAATGGGGGTGGGTGGTTAAAGGTTTGAGTGTCTCCCCCCCATGCCCTCTTGCTTTGTATCCTAAGGAAAAGCCTTTCCCACAAGCAGCTGGCCAACTTCCCTACATCTCCTTGGTCACAGCCGGCCACATGCGTAGCTACCCTAGACTCATCCCTTTGTGATGGTGTGAGGCTGCATGGCTGGTTCTTCTGAGGCTAGGCACAGATCCCAACTCAGTTAATGAGGAGGGAGGTGAGCTAAGGAATAGATGGCTGGCCTTCTTCCACAAGGATGAGCTAGGCTGTGAGGAGGTTGAGGGCAGCCTGGCCTAAGACACTCCTGACAGCAAGAACAGGATCTTCTCAGAGCCTACAGACCCTATGGCCATGGCTGAACTTGGCATGGTGACAAGGAATGATATAAGTTCAGTGCAGCACAGGTCTCCTCAGCCAGGCCCTGATCTTCCCCAGATGGGGCTGGTCCTTGTGTGGGCTTCCAGGCAAGATCGAGGATGTGCATTGTAATGAATCTTTTTCTGTCCTGCCAGGCAGCTCCCAAATAATGATACCAAGACTCCTTATTGATTATGAAAGCTCAGCTAGTTCCTAACTAGCTCTTGTAACTTAAATTAGCCCGTTTATATTAATCTGCGTTCTGTGACGTGATGTTACCTCTCTTCCATCTTGCACCTTTTTCCTCCCCCATGTCTCCTGTGTGCCTAGATTCCTCCTCATCTTCTTCTCTCTCCCTGGAAGTCCTGCCTATACCTCCTGCCTACCTATTGGCCATTCAGCTTTTTATTACACCAATCACAGAAATACACCTTCACACAGTGTACAAATATCCCACCTCAGTGCATTTTAACTCTTCCAAAATGTCAGTTCCTGGAATTCAAGTTGTGTGTCTCTGCTTGTCCACCTCTCTGCTTTAGCTCTCCTTTGGAACTAACACAAGCAGGATGACTGACATAGGACCCCCACATTACATCAGCGACTCCCTACCTCCTACTCCAAAGCCCATCCCAGCCTGTGGATTCTGGGGCTCTGTCAGCACTTAAAGGAAAAGAAAAAGTGCCCCTCCACCTATCCTTTCTGAAACACTTTGTTTTCTTCTCTCCCTCATAAAACACAAAGGTCAATTCCCTTAACGAATCATGGACTTCTGCAGAATACCTTTAAAAGCCTCAGAAACACATATGTGCATAGAGGCACATGCCATATACTTCCATGCCACCAGTATCCATGCTGGGTCTCTACTATTTCTGCTTCTGCTATGGCCTCTGAGCTGGAAATATTCTGAAGGCCTTTAACTTTTTGAGAAATAACTCAGCATAAATTCACTCTTTTGAAATGGCTGATTCAGTGGTTTTCATATTTTACAAGGTTCTGTGACCTCATCACCACTGTCTAATTCCAGAGCACTTGTGATCCCAAGAGAGACTATGATTATATCAGCGGTCATTCCTCTTCCTTCTCTTCTAGCCCTTGACAACCACTAATCCACTTCCTGTCTGTAGATTACCCGTTCTGATCATCCCATACAAGATAGACAAATGCTTTCCTGACAAAGCACTGTGATTACAAGTTGCTGATGGTGGGCTAGAGAGATGGCTCAGCGTTAAGAGCCCTCACTGCCCTTGTAGAGAACCCAGGTTTGATTCCCAGCACCCACATCGTGGCTCGGTCCAATTTGTAATTCCAGTTCCCGGGGATCCGATGCCCTCTTCTGGCCACTTTGGGCACTGCATGCACGTGACACACAAACGTACATGAAGGCAAAATGCCCATACACATAAAATGAAAACACTTTGCTGGGGTAAAATAAATCAAGCTCCAAATAAATGTGTCCATCCACTAGTACAGAGTCAGTACATTTATTTAACCACGGCACACATAAAAGCCCACATCCTACAAGTAGCTGACTGGCGGCTGCCAAGGGATGGCTATGCTTCAAGGCTAGCCAGGGCACAGCCTTTCTGTTGTCCTTGCCAGAGTGGGTGAAGTGGGGGAGGACACAATGAGGCAGCAAGAATTAAACCCACAGCAATGGACAGATGTTCTACGTGTGCCTGTGTTTATATGCTGTGCGCCCGGCCCTAGGCCATCCTTCTTTATCCAGTTTACCCAGTCCCGTAAATTCTCATTCTCAGCAATCCTAGTGAACACGCAGTACCCAGCACTGGTTCCTCACATCCTTCCCGTCTCAGCAGTTAGACTGCATTTCCTCCGATTCTAGGGCAGATTCTGACCCCAGACCACACAGAGACGGGTGTCACTGGGGTTCCAGTTTCCAGTGGGAGAATCCCTTGCCTGAGTCCCAGGGCACTTGGCATCTGTACAGCCTCGGCCCAGAGCCTGCTGCACTCTGACGATTGGCCCTGCCTGCCTCCGTCCCTTGTCGCCTGCAGGGTGGTCGGCCCTCCTTGATGGCCAAGGTGCACCAGCAGCGGCGCGAGCTGCTACAGCGGGCCTGCAGCCGCCACACACGACGCCAGCGCCTGCTGCAGCCGGAGGACCTGCGGCACGTGCTGGTGGACGACGCACACGGGCTGCTGTACTGCTACGTGCCCAAGGTGGCCTGCACCAACTGGAAGCGCGTGCTGCTGGCGCTGCGCGGCCGTGGGGACCCGGGCTCAATCCCCGCGCACGAGGCGCATGCGCCTGGCCTGCTGCCCTCGCTGGCCGACTTTGCGCCGGCCGAGGTCAACCGGAGGCTGCGGGACTACCTGGCCTTTCTCTTCGTGCGCGAGCCCTTCGAGCGCCTGGCCTCGGCCTACCGCAACAAGCTGGCGCGGCCACACAGCGCGGCCTTCCAGCGGCGCTACGGCACGCGCATCGTGCGCCGCCTCCGCCCGCACGCGCAGCCCGACGCGCTGGCCCGCGGCCACGACGTGCGCTTCGCCGAGTTCCTGGCCTACCTGCTCGACCCGCGCACGCGCCGCCACGAGCCCTTCAATGAACACTGGGAGCGCGCGCACGCGCTGTGCCACCCGTGCCTAGTGCGCTATGACGTGGTGGGCAAGTTCGAGACGCTGGCGGATGACGCGGCCTTTGTGCTGGACCTGGTGGGCGAGCCGGGCCTGCGCTTCCCGGCTCCACCGCGGAGGTCAGAGAAGGACCCCACGCGTGACCAGGCCCGGCGCCTCTTCCAGGACATCAGCCCCTTCTACCAGCGCCGCCTCTTTGACCTCTATAAGATGGACTTTCTGCTCTTCAACTACTCCGCCCCCTCCTACCTGCGGCTGCAGTAGGGGCGGGGCGGGGGGGGGGGTGTTGAGAAGGACCTGTGACTGCTGTGACCAAGAGGCCGCCAGGAGGTCTGGAATGAACCTGGTAGTGTGGATTGGAGAACCCTTGGCATACCTTGCTTATTGGGCCTGACCAAGATCCTGGGCACAGGCCACACTCACACCGACTGGGTTGGGCACAGCTTGCCTCAGGCGACCGTTCTGGCCTTTTGTGCCTTTGGTTTGATGCATGTCTCTTCTTCCTGCTGCAGGTGGCAGGCTTCTCTCTAGGACCCAGGTTTTTTTTTTTTTTTTTGGTGTTGGTGTTGGTGTTGTTTTGGTTATGAGAGGTCGTTTTCGGTCATGTCTACACAGAGCCTGTCCGTGGTGCTACAAGACAGAATGCCAGGGTTTGGTTCATTGTGGCCTGAGGTCCTGCCTGCCCTGGCCAGCCTCGGGAGGTCCTGTCCGCAGGCACTGCTTAGGCATCACCGTGAACTGTCTGCTGCCTTGGCAGTCACAGGGTGGTAGAGCAGTGCCGTTCCACCTCCACCTGGCTGGTCCACTTTTGATCTCATTGCAAGATTTTGGGGTCTTCCCCAATGTCATCAGAGGCCAGGATGTGATATGGTGGCAGTTTTTCAGCATGACTGCTGGGGAGCTGGCCTGGGCATGTTTGTTTGTTTGTTTTAATAAATATGTTTTGTTACATTTTCACTTCGGGGGATTTCTCTGCCTCGTTGGGCCATTTACCTGCCAGATCTTGGGCAACTCACTGTGTCTCTGAACCTGTTTCTTCTGCTGCTGAGTGGCACAAGAATGCAAGGTGGCAGGCAGATCAGGGTCACATCCAGAGCAGCCCATAGGTGGTGGTGGTGGCCGCAAGAGGGCTGCTGGAGCTAGAGAGCCGCCAGGAATAACCAAGGGGAGCAGAAATGGTAGAGAGGAGGCCAAGAGCTATGGCTGAAGAAAAATGGCTGTGAAGATGTGGGGGCAGGAGTCACTTACTGTAGGAGGAGCAAAAGATTCTGACATCCAGTACCTGTGAAGAAGCTGTGACGGTGGCAGGCACTGCCTGCAACCATCTGCTGCTGGTGCCAGAAGCTGAGGGTTACAGCAACTGCCTAGTGATGGGCTGCTGGTTAAAGCTCAGGGAAACGATCCCCCAGCCTGAGCACCTGGAACCCTGAGTCTCTGGCGTCTACAGCCTGGAGCAACAGGCCCCTGGCTCTCAGGGTTTAAGCTGCAGCCCCTGGCTGTGCCAATCCAACTCCTGGGCCTCAGGCACTCAAGGGTTGGGACTGCCAGCACTGCAGAGTGTCTCCTCATCCACGCAGAGTTCTATCGAGGTGAAGAAGGACCTCAGGCAGCTGACTGAGAGCAGGCAAAGTCAAACCCCAATCTGTGGGGCACAGAGGGGTCCTGCGATCTGCCTGCTCAGTCACTCACCCTTGGCCTTTGTTTGTGCTGGGTTCTCCCTCACAGGAACCTTCCTGAGGCCTTCAGAGCACCTGTCTGTGGTGAGCAGCCACAGGCCTGTGCAGGACCCTTGCCTCCATGGATCTTGAAAGGCGCTGGCTGCCACTGCTGCTGCTGGCCCTGTGAATCCATGCCCCAAGTCTGCCCTTCTCCCCACAGGAGGAATGTGGAGAGCCCAGGGCCTGGTATCTTTCCCAGAAACCCAAGACCATAGCTCTGCCCTTCTAGCCAAAGTGTGAAGTTAGAGGCTAGGGACTGTGGTCACACCAGTCATCACCCACCCTCTCTTCTAGGTACATCCTGGCCCTCACGCTGTAACAGTTCACTGGGTACTCAGCTGTTTCATGCCTGTTTCTGTATCACTCGCCTTGGTTCCCAAGCTCAACTCAGCTTCCACAGAGCCCCTGATGGAACCTATTTGCTGAAGCTGACATCCAACTATAATGCCACATTCCCAGGTGTGTCACATCCAGATGCTTCTAGGACCTGGACTGCCACCCCGTCGGTGCTTATACCTGCTGATGATGGTGACAAACACATGCCCTCAAACGAGACACTGACTATTATGCTCCCTCTAGATGTCCCCTCACATGCCAACATGTCCCCTTGCAGGCAACACACACACACACACACACACACACACACACACACACACACACACACACACACCCCACATTTTTAATATACACAAGATAGCTTCTCAGATACTTCTATGCTTTAAAAATATTTCTATTCTTTATATACCATTCCAGATCAATGCATGGTTGCTCTTTTAATGGCTACCTAAGATCGTAGGTGTGGCTGTGAGCATCAGCAGTGACTACTAACGGGTGTTAGCTCCTACCCTTGCTATTTCCAACTACTAGAATGACTACCTTTATTGTCCCAATACCTTGGCTTACATGTGCATGTATTTGGATAAAATTCTAGAAGTGTCCTTTGCTCTTTTAAATCTTACTCCAAGGCCTCGTGATTAAATATTATACCCATTTTAAAAATGAGAAACTGGAGGCAAATTGACCAGTCTGAGCAGAAATGGGATTTGAACCTATGAAGTTTATTGGTGCTGTATGGTCTTTGGTGTGGGGGATGGATCACTCCTGGTTTTTGGTGGCGTACAAGGCTGCTCCCCTTTACAAATGTCTCTGAGGCAGCAGCTTGGAGCAGAGAGAAGGTGGCTGAGAAAGGAGCCATGGAGAGTAGATGTTTAGGGAAAGCTCTCAGATGGCCCCGAAGTCCCACTGGTGTAGGGCTGGTTATCACCAGCCTTTGGAGGAGGCGGCTTGCCAAGGTCTTGTCTAGGGAAACGGAGGCTCAGTAATTTAAGTTCCCAGAGGTTACATATTGGAGGCTGTGGAGACTGTGAGGAGAAGCTGAATGGTGATGTAAATTCCGGAGCTCCAGCCCTAGAGAAGCCACACAGAACCACCTGACCCAGGGAACCCTGCAGGTTCCAAGCAGCCAGGGAAGACGGGGCCCTATCTGGGAAGACTCTTAAAGGATGTCTCCAGCCAGGCCTGTCCCAGCCCCATACGCAGCCTCTGTAACCAATGGCTACCAGAGAGGCACAGGAAGTGGCCCACACACTCCTCCTGCCATCTGCTTGTCCAGCCTTGGAAATCCAAATTAGACACAGCAGATTTCAAATGCTTCTTGGGCCTCAGGGTATCCCTTAGTCCTACCCATCCGCTGGGTGAGCTATGCTGGTTGATAGGCTCAGCTAAGTCACGCTCATTTTTCTTCTGTGGTTACCACCACCTGAGACTACCTCCTCCCTCCCCACCAGAGACTGTCCTCAATCTAAGACTGTCCTGGTTAAAGGGCCCATGACTGGCTCCCCTTTTACCTCCTGGCCGAGGCTGCCCTCATGGGGCTGGGGTTTCTCCACTTGCATCCTGCTCAGGTCTTCTAACGTGGTCTGTTTCCTAACTCCCGAGCCCTGGCTGCTCCTCCCGTTGGGGGAAGAACTAATTTCTCACAGTGGCTGGTCTGAGGCATTGGGGTGGGACTGGGGTATCAGAAGACCCTTTGCTACTTATCCCTGAAGTCCCCCAGGATGGAGCAGCCTATCCACCATGCCTGTGTGCAGCCCTTGCAGCCTGGGGGAACCTCTTGCTTCCTGCACCTCTTTTAGGATGAAGCACTGTAGTTACGTGTCTGCTGACTCTCTGAGAGGACCTGCCCACAGGTGGCTGAGATTTCCCCATGGGGGGGGTGGCCCTGATGTCAATGAGACATTTGCTGTGTGTGGCCGTTGAGGGCAGCCAAGTACAGGAACTTACCCTGGGGGAGGAATGGACCGTGTGGGCACCAGCTTCTTCTGTAAGGGCAGCTGGTCCTTCAGTGTGTTGCTCTTGGCCTTCCAAGACTGGAGGTAAGCTGTGCTGGGCTCCGTCAACCAGGACAACCTAGAAGGGCCCTTGAGAGGTTAAGTGCCTGCCGTCAGCCACCTACAGGCGTTCACACCTGGACCTTCCTATGTGTCTGGCCTCATACTCGGTGCTTTGCAAAACTTTGGTTCCACCCTTTGCCTTACCTGGCCTGGGACAGCAGGTGAAGGAGGGAGAGCCAGATTGTAGGCCACAGCACACTGTTCCTAAGGGACCCCATGGACTAGAGTCTCTCCTCCTAGCTCCAAGCTCCTCAGAACACCTGTGTTCTGGGGACCTGGGAACAATATGGGGGTTGTAACGGGGTTCAGCCCTCAGTGTCTAGGTATCTCGTACCTGAAAGGAAACTTCTTGATGAATCTCTCCTGGCTCTTCATTTTACGTTTCTTATACCGACGGGGCTTCTTCGGGCCTCTTGATTCCATCACAGAGGCTGTCAGGCTGTGTTCCCCTCAGTCATGGCTAGAGAACAAGAGGAGGTTGCCAGAGCAGAGGCAAGAGCAGGAGTTCATTCGACTTCCCCGCCGATGGAGAACCCCGTTATTGCCTCATTTCTCGTGGGAAGGGAAGACAGATTGACAGCAGGTGAACTGCTGTGCTTGCGTCCACCCAAAAACAACAGCCAGGAGTGTTGGGCTTCCAGAATAGCTGAGACAACCCTGAATGATTACGGTGGCAGGAGTCCCTCCCAGCCATCTGCCGTCCATCTGAAGGATGGTCCTGTCACTGCTGCTTCCCTCTGGGGCAGGGACCACTGCAGAGTCCAGGGAACCGCTTGACTCCATGACACCCATTCCAGGCATCTCTACTGCCATCTTAACAGCAGTAACTGTAACTCCACTAACGGTCATGGGGCTGTCCACACAGGCTACTGGAGCTCACCAAGGCAGCCTAGCTTAAATCTTGAATGTGACAAGGATTAGGACTTGGATCACAAAGCCCCAAAACTGCTCTTTCCAAGGAAGTTGCAAGTGGGAGAGCTGCTGGGGCCCCACGGCTGGGCTCTGCTGCCACACTCAGAAGCCTTGGTCAGATGGGAGGCCCAGGTCCAGGGTGTGCTGGGAGCAAGCCAACCAGCAGAGCTGCACGTTGATACACAGCCTTAAGTGACACCACAGAGGTTGATGCTGGCCATGGTTCTGGGTGCCAGGCCACCAAGGGAGCCATAACCCCATGGCTTAGGGTCAGCAGGCCGCACAGGCCCATTGCAAGGTCAGAAGCCTCTGAGGTCACAATCAGTGACAGGGTAGCTGCTGATATATCTCACAGCAGCTGAGGGCAGGTATACCAGCACGGCACAGGAGATCTGCTGGGGCACCTTATCTTACAGGGGAGAGAGAGAGAGAGAGAGAGAGAGAGAGAGAGAGAGAGAGAGAGAGAGAGAGAGAGAGAGAGAGAGAGACAGAGAGACAGAGACAGAGAGAGGACAGAGAGAGAGAGACAGAGACAGAGAGAGACAGAGAGAGACAGAGAGAGAGACAGAGAGAGAGACAGAGAGAGAGACAGAGAGTAGAAAGAAACTGAAGAGGAGCCAGGCAGCAAGATGAGTGAGCAGTCTGGAATTTGGGCAGTACTCTCAGGAGATGTTCAAGAGTCCGGAAAGCCAAGAGGGCTGTTTCTGATGCCCCAGCCAGGGTTGTTCAGGAGCTTGAATTCCTAGCACGCTGCTCAAATCCTTAAGCCTAGATTTAGGCTTTCTCCCTTTTCTCCTCTGGGCCAGAAGATCCTCCCACCTTCTAGAACAAGTGTCTTGAAGGGAGCAGCAGGAAAGTCAGGTGAGACACTGAGAGTTTGAACAGAAGACACTGGTTCTTCACTGGGACCACCTTACAGTGGTTGGGGTTGGCAAAGCCTGGGCTCGAAGTGGGGAGAGCCAGATGAGAACACGTCTCTTAACAGTGTGGTGGTTCAGACTCTCCCCAAAGGCTCATGTGCCTCAGGTGTGGTCCCCAGATGGTGGATCCAGTCATGAGAGGTGATTAGATCATGAGAGCTCTGAAGTAATTGAAGGGTCAACCCACTGATGAATTCATGATTTGATGGTACCATTAGGGATAGTGGAGACAGAAAATGGGCCTTGTTGGAGGAAATCGGTCACTTGGGGTGGCATTTGTGCTGGATAGTTCGCAGCAATAGTAACATAACTAAGGCAGAACTTGGTACTAGGAATGGGGTATTGCTCCCATGTGTTTTGGGGAGGTCTGTGGAAGGACTTTGGAACTTTGGACTAGAAAACTGTTGAGTGTTGACATCTCAAGTGGGCTATTCTGTAGAGGCTTTGGAGATAAGAATGTTGGGAGCAGTGCAGATGATGGAGGCCTGGCGTGAAGTTTCAGAAGGAAGTAAACACTCTCTAGGGCCATATGTGTGAAGAACCTGCAGTGCCTGGGTAGCTGGGGCTGACTTAACAAAAATTGGCACTATTGAAGTGAAACCTTTGCTTTACTGGGACAATTGATGCTGTCAGCTGGAGCTGAGAAATTAGCAGTGATTAAGAAAAGACCAGCATCACTGAGGTGAAATCTTCTGGGAAGTGTTTCCTAAGAGTCAGCACACAGAATCTATGTTCCAGAAGTAGCCAAGGTTGTACCTTGTGCTGGCAGCCGAACTTGGTAGTGTAAGAGTCACCCAGGCGGTACTGGTTTTAAAGGCATGAAGGGGTCATGGAGAGCAGCTGTGGCTTGGCACTATGAAGAGAGCCTAGGAGAGGCTATTGGTGAAATGTAGGCCCAATTGCAGTAGAAGACCGCAGCATTCTGGAGATGCCAGTTCCATGGGATGACTGCCAAGAACAGCAGCAGCAGTGGGGTGGAGCCGGCCTGTCTAGAAGACAAGCTGTGTGTGCTGCAGAGAGCGGAGCCAGAGAAGTGACCAAGCCCTTTGGACGAGCCCAGAAGATCGTGATTCCCAGATATTGGACATTGTTTTGATCTGATTGTGGCTTGGTACTTCCCTCTTGAAGTCATTAAATATTTAATATTTTTGACTTTATAGGAACCCACACTTGAGAGACTGAATTTTTAAAAGTGATTTTTAGGTTTTTAAAAGAGACTTTGGATTTTTAAAGAGATTGAATTTGTAGAGACTAAAAGAACTTTTAAGTTTGTAAAATATTTTATATTGTAGTGTTATTAATGTGTGATCTTGGGGATGATCAAGAAAGGAAAGATTGCGGCTTAACAGTGATGTGTTTGTGTCACGTTGACAAAAGGTTAGCTGTGCTGGATAGTTTCATGTCTACTTTATACAAGCTAGAATTATCTGAAAGGAGGGAACCTCACATGAGAAAATGCCTTCATATGCTCTGGCTGTAGGCAAGCCTGTAGGGCATTTTCTTATTTAGTGGTTGATGGGGGAGGGCGCAGCCCGTTGTGGGTGGTGCCATCCCTGGACTGGTGGTCCTGGGTTCTATAAGAAAACAGACCAAGCAAGCCATGGGGAGCAAGCCAGTTTGCAGCACCCCTCCATGGCCTCTGCATCAGCTCCTGCCTCCAGGTTCCAGCCATGCTTGAGTTCCTGCCATGTCTTCCTTGATGAACTGTGACGTGGAAATGTAAGCCAAATCAATCCTTTCCTCCCAAGTTGCTTTGATCATGGTGTTTCATCACAGCGATAGTGACCCTAACTAAGGCAGCATTTGGAGGATGTGTCTTGTCCACGGCCCTTCTTAACCTCTGTTTCTTATTGCTGCCTTGCTGTGGCCTTTAGCCTGCCTTTGTGCCATGCCATTTCTACTAAAAGTGTAAAATTAACGGAGCCACCCAGTCATGCACCAAAGCCTCTATAACCATGAGCCAAAATAAAGATGGTCTCCCCCTCTGTCTCTTTTTGGTCATAATGACCCAAAACTGACTAACGTGACTCCATCTGCCTGACTTTCTGTGTGTCTCTGGGCTAATGAAGTCCTTGATTTTGTTTCCTCACTATTAAAAATGGCAGCCTATCTGCATGTGTCTGTGGAGAACAAAGATGAGATCTGTCTAGGGGTCACTATGTGGCATTGACCTGATGTGACACTTGTTGAGGGGGTGTGATGGTTTTAATAAGAATGGCTCTCATAGGCTCACATTTTTGAATGATTAGTCACAAGGAATTGGCATTATTTGTGTATTAGAAGGATTAGGAGGTGTGACCTGGTTGGAGGAAGTACGTTCCTTGGGGTGGGCTTTGAGGTTTCAAAAGCTCATGCAAGGACCAGGCTTTCACTCTCTGAGAACAAAAACAAATGGGACCTCATGAAAATGAAGAGCTTCTGTATGGCAAAGGACACCATCATTAGGACAAAGTGGTGGGCTACAGAATGGTGAAAGATCTTTACAAATGTATGCATCTGATAGTGGGTTAATAGCTAAAATTTATAAAGAACTAAAAGACTGAACACCAAGAAAACAAATCACCTAATTAAAATGGCATACAGAACAAGACGGAGAATTCTGAAAACCTGAAACAGAAATTGCTGAGTAACACTTAAGAAATGTTCAACATTTTTGGTTATTAGGGAATTGCAAATTAGATCTACTTTGATATTTCATCTTATACTAGTCAAAATGGCTAAGATCAATAAAACAAATGACAGCTCATGCTGGCAAAATGTAGGGGTAAGAGAACACTCATGCATTGCTGTTGGGAGTGCAAACTTGTACAGCCACTATGGAAATAAGTGTAGTGGTTCCTCAGGAAGTTGGGAATGGATATAACTCAAGATCCAGCTATACCACTCTTAAGCATATATCCAAAGGACTCTACATCCTACTACAGAGACACTTGCTCATCCATGTTCATTACTGCTTTATTCCTAATAGTCAGAAATTTGAAACAACCTAGATGTCCAAAAGTAGATGAATAAAGAAAATGTGGTACATTTACACAATGGAATATTGGTCAGCTGTTAAATAAAAGAAATCATGAAAATTTCAGGTAAGTGGATGAAGCTAGAAATAAAATCATCCCAAGTGAAATAGGTAACCCAGACCAAAAAAGACAACTATGGTATATATTCCTTTATATATGGATGTTAGCTTTTAAGCCTTTGATAGGAATGCTATTATTTGCATAATCATAGAAGTTGGATATACAGTAAAGGATTGGGTGAAGGGATCTCCCAAGGAAGGGGAAAAAGAACATATAGTTATGGAGAGATGGGAGGGGGACTGGAATGGGAGAATTAAACAGGAGGAAAGAAGTGGGTAAGGGAGGGAATATGGTGAGAGACAGCTAACAGGGCCATTGGAGAGGTCATATGGAGACCTGCTGCAGTAGAAGCTTCTTTATATATATATATATGAAAGAAATATAAATGGAATCACCAAATAATGGGGGAGAACAAAGCCCCAAATGGACATCTTTCACCACCAAATGCAACCTCCAGGGCCAGAAATGTTACAGCTAATTGAGTTATTATGCAACAAACAATTCAGTTTGCTGCTTGTTTGCTTGATTGCCAAGCCTCTTGGTTGCTCTCTACAAACTGCTAGTCCATACAGCCCTATTGCTGCAGACAACACCTACGTATCTCATTGAACCTGGAGAAGTTGAACTGGTGCCTACCTAGAGCCGTCACCCCTTCGGACTAGTGTTCGTGGTACTGGAAGGTAGTCCATGTGCTACCAGGGAGAAAGCTAAATGTCAGTCCAGTTACTGAAAGGAAAAAATCAGTAGCCATCTTGGGAGATGCTTCCCCGCCCACTCCTCCAAAGGTATTTGCTGACCAGCAGTTTTAGAAGTGACCAGAAGTTGAACTTATAAGGCTGGGACAATAAATCTATGTATCTTGGACTTGGCAAAACAAGATGTGCGGAGTAATAGGCTTAACTGACCAGAAGTTGACCTTAGAGGAGAGTAGGACTGGAACAATAAACCTGAATGTGTATATCCTGGGTTCAACAAAAGTAGGATATAGGGAGTAAAAATTTATGTCTCTGTAGATACCCTGAATCCTGTTAGCCATCAGTAACCTCATGCTTATAGTTCAGCCAGTAACTTCAAAGAACTACCTCACCCCTAGCCCCCTCGTCCAATCCCAAGCTGCATGTAAACCTTTCCTATATAAACCCCTTAAAGTGAGTGCTCAGGGCCGTTCTCCTCCACCCGCTGTGGTGGATGTTCGATGGCAGACCAAGCTTGTTTGTTTTGTTATTAAAAACCTCTGTGTGCTTGCATCGGATATTAGCTCTGTGGTGGTCTTGCTTGGGGGTCTTGCGACCTGGGCACAACACTACACACCCTGCACTCTACAATGGTGACCTGCCTGCATGATATGCTGGTGCAGAATGGCACAAAAGTTGTGGGAGTGACCAACCACACTGTCTGACTGTATTAAAGGCCCACTCTGTGAGATGGAACCTATGCCTGACACTGCTCAGGTGGCCAAGAATCTGAGACTACATAGGCCATAGACATAGGGGAAGACCAAATACTACTGTCCTCCTGAAGGAGCAGAGAATAGAATGACTCCTACTGACATTCTGTTATGTCCATGATTAGTGTGTCGCTCAGCCACCATCAGAGACACTTCCTCCTGTAGTCGATGGGAACAAAAACTGAGACTCAGAACTGGAAAATGTGCTGAGAGTGAGAAACCTTGAAACACTCCATTCTAAATGGAGTGTCTTTCTCAAACCTCTCCTCTCAGGGCCCAGGGAGCTGTGCAGAAGAGGAAGTGGAAAGACTCTAGGAGTCAGTAGGGATGGAAGTCCAGACACAGCAGGACTTGATGCACATCTGAACCCCCAGAGGCCGTGGCAGCGTGCACAGGTTTGCACAGGTGCAAGCCAGATGGGGCCTCAGTGCTGAGAGGGGAAGCAGACATGAATCCTCATTCCCTACCAAGAAGCTCTCACCGCTGACAACTGCTCACAAAGGAAAAATTAGTTGTCTCCAATGGAGTTTCACTGGGAAGACAAACCACACTTGAGGCCCCATGCCATCTGTAGATGGCCAACACAAAACAAGCTCAATTCAATGGTACTTTTGGAGATTTTTTTTTTTTTGGTCTTATAATGCTTTGGGTGGTTTTTTGTTTTGTTTTTTAGCCTTACTGGTATTTTGTTGTGGAATATTATTTTAACGAGGCAAAGATGTGTTACATTTGTTTATGCTGCACAATATTTCTTTAACTGTGTAAAGCTGTGTTACTTTTGTTTATGCCATAGTTACTTAATTATGTAAGGAAGCGTTGCTGTTTTACCTGGCCTGCCTAAGGCACCTGACTGGTCTAATAAAAAGCTGAATAACAATAGCTAGGTAGGAACATGACAGGCAGGGCTGCCAGGCACAGAGAATAAATAGGAGGAGAAATCTAGGATCAAGAAGAATGGGAGGAACGAGAGAGAGAGAGAGAGAGAGAGAGAGAGAGAGAGAGAGAGAGAGAGAGAGAGGAGAGAGAGAGAGAGAGGAGAGATGCTCAGGGCAAGAAACCAGGCACACACCAGCCAGCAGACATAGAGAAGCCGTGAAAGTAAGATACACAGAAGTAAGAAAGGTAATAAGACCCGAGCAAAAGGTAAAGAAAGAGGAACAGGTTAATTTAAAATAAAAGAGCTAGCCAGAAACTGCCTAAGCTAGGCTGATCATTCAAAACTAGTAAGTCTCTGTGTCATGATTTGAGAGCTGATTTGTGGCCTAAAAGAAAAAAGCCTGGTACAATCTCTTCTTATATATTATGGTTTTGATTTTGTGATTTTATGATGTGTGTGTGTGTGTGTGTGTATGTTTCTCATGCTTTTTCCTTTTTTTTTTTTTTTTGCTTTTTCCTTTTTAATTTTCTATTTTTTTTGTTTTTGTTTTATTGTGGGTCATTGTTTTCCATTTGTTTTCCAAAGATAGAGAGAAAAAAGATGAGGAGTTGGATGGGGGTGGGGGATGGGAAGGGTACGAGAACACATGGGGGAGCAGAAGCTGTGATCAGAATAAATGTATGAAAAATTATTTTCAATAAAAACATAAAACATAGGAGGGAAAAATTTAAAAAAGACCACACAGACACCAACAACACATATACAAATAAACAACAAAAAACCCCAAAGCTCTGAGCTTGGACCTAGGGCTCACTCTGGGTGGAGTTAGCAGGGAAAAGGCAGTTAAGAAAGAGGACACAGGGCAGGAGAGAAACTTCTCACACAGTGCTTGGACTATAAAGAGAGACAACACTCCTACTTGGGAGCTGGGAATATCTCTTAGAGTCAAGGACCATCCTGGCCAAGGAGATGTAGTGATGGGAGAAAGAAAAAACGGGAATCCAAAGAGGGGACGTCTAGGGCCCTACAAAAGACCAACCCAGAGTCCACTAGACAGTCCACCAACCCTGGAGACTCCACCCTTCTCGACAGAGAATGTTCTGCTCTTTGCTCTTTACCTCAGTAAACAGCTGTTCGAATTTTCTAAGTCCCTGGGTGTCTGGTTCTTTCTTTGTCTCAGGGAAAACCTGGACTCCTGGGCAGCTGCTCTATGGCACCGACACCCCTGTTACAGCTGGACTTGAGCTGCCCCACTACGTACTCCACCAGCTATGTTTACTTGGGGACCCCTCATTAATAGTCCTAGGTCTTGTCTTAGGAGCTTCTCAAAGTCTCCTGAGAGACAGGAGGCCACTAATCTCTGGCCAGAGCAAGGGTGAAGAGCCAGCAGCCAGAGTTCTGGGAGTGGACGCGGGGGGAGGGGGGAGGGCTGTGGATTCACCAAGCAGCTGTTCATTTAAAGATGGCTGGGAAGTACTGAAGCCTCCTTCCTGCCTAGGGACCACCAGTCAAGAGATTCTTGGCCCTACCCACTTTAAAAAACAGAACCCCCAAACCGCTGGGGCTCTGGGCTCTGCAGAGAGGAGAGTGGTCTTCAGTGTTGAAGGGGTACACACCTCAATGGCCTGGAGGGGCTCTGTTCACTTCCCCTCTGCAGGGTTGGGGTGGTTTGCAGCTTACCCCATCATTCCAGCTTGCATTTGCTTTTAACCCATTGGCTTATTTACCATGTACCTAATTTTTTCCCCCAAATTGCACAGAAATTAAAAGAAAGTAAAGAATACCTAAGCAAATGGGGCAATACCTGTGAGCAGTAGGACCACTAAAATGTTCTCCAGACTTGATCCAACCCCAATATGCTATGCAGGAGCAGCCTCAGTCAGGCTGGTGGTTCCAGACTTCCCTGACAGCATTCAGCTGAAATCTCTGTTGATTTCCAAGAAACTTGGTGCATCTGTGTGGCTTGGGAGTCCATCAGTGGGCCACTCAGCAAATGGGATTTCAACTTGAAGTTGAAGACTATAGTTTGGGTCATTTAACACTAACTACAGAACACAAATTTGTGCTCTTAGGCCTGTGTGTGTGCTTATGTGGACTGCAGAGTTTTCTGGCATAGGAAAGGCTTATATGTGGCCTTGGTCACACACATAAGGCTTCTTACCTTCCTCCCCAGTCCCCTGTCAAGTTAGATGAAGGCCATCAGAAAGTCAGATGCTGTTTCCTGTGGGTGGGGGTGGGAGTGGGGGCAGGTGTGGGATCAAGCAGACCTCTAGCCAACTTGTTCTGGAATCCCGAGCACTGTGCCTGCCTACTCCAGCATCCTTACTTCCCACTGGAAAGATGAGACCATCTGGCACCTCAGAGGTATTCGTCTGGAGGCCAGGTTTGCCCTCAGGCTCCACCTGTGAGATTGTGTACAACAGGCAGTGTGGGATGGAGCATGGCAGGCTCTGTGGCCTGCTGTGTGGGGCAGCTGGAAGCAAGAAAAAGTGCCTCCCATTTCACCTCCCATCCATGGCCTGAGCCCCTTGAGCAGGAGGCATGCCCAAGGCCATCCTACAATAGGGTTGCTGAGAAATCACTCATGTGGAGCACTGGAGCCAGGACTTTTGAGATGCGTCTGAATGTGATGGTCATGCATGGCCTCTCTGGCACTGGTCAGCTGACTATGGACTCCGGGTCACCTTTGGTGAAAGATTCTTATCACACTCCTGTCTCCAAGGTCTTCCTCTGAATAATATCTGTTCCAGGCAGGTCACTTTCTGGTCTGGGCTCCTTCCTCTCCCACCTTCAGGTGTCCAGGGTTAGGCCTGGGACGCTGGTCGTGTGACTTCCTCGGGGCTCTGACCTGGGTACTGCCTGCACATCTGCCCTCCAGTTTCCAACTCTGTAAGGCCACTCTGCCTTCGTAGGACTGGGCCCCCAGCCACGTCCTTGAATCTCCCAAGCCATTTAGCATCTAGTATCTGCCAAAATCTTGGCCCCTCAAGTCCAGGCAGCACTTGGGGCTGGTGTGGCTAAAAGGTTGGTCTGTGTTGTTCTTGCTTTATGGAGGTGCTGTGTCCTGGAGGAACAGACAGCTTGTAGAGGGGGAGAGGTACAAACACATCCCAGATACACTGAGGACCTACAGGCGAGTCCACCTCTCTGTGTTTTAGTTCTCTGATTTTAAATGCAGATAAAGAAGACTCTATCTCTAGTAGCTGTGAGGGTTAAATCATAATGTAGACACACTGATCCTGCTACCTGGATGCTACATCAGTCAGCTGAGATAAAATGCCCTGGGGATCAGTACTCAGACACTGGATTCTGTAAAGGTTTTGGGGGAGGAGGAAGCTCTCAGTTGTAGCCACTAGTGTGGAGTACTTGTTAATGGCCAGAGCTCTGGAGTTGGTCATCATGGATATAAAGTCTCCGTTACATGAACGACCTTTTGCAGCCTGCCAAAGCCCCCATTACTCATCAGTCAGCAGGTGAGTTCTGATTTTGTGTATCCGCACCAGAGGACACTCTGCAAGAAGCTGTGTGCCTGGCCCCTGGTGGTCACTTCAGAACAGGTGTCTGTAAGCAAGTGAGTGTTACTGTAGACAAGTGTGTGATGAGCAGCTATCGGTTACTGTGGTGACAAAGCTGCTCTCTGGCGTTTGAGCATAAAAACTGTATTTCCTATCATTCTTTACAGGCTGAAGTAGCCATGATGGTTCTTGTCCTTGGAAACTTGTGGAAGCCGCCACTTGGGTCACTCTCCTTCCATGCCCTTCTGAGCTCTCAAGTAAGATTATGGAATGGAAATAGGAAGACTGTGGTCCATGATGGCCTGGTGAGCACCATGACAGCCTATACTGCCCACCTTGGGGCTTGTTTTTCCAAAGGCAAGGAAAATCTCTGAGTTTTGGGTTGTTTTCCCTAGTGAAAGGAAACCAAGCATTCCATTTCCTCATTGCCCTCCATTTCTTTCTTAGTCCAAAGACTATAAATCTCTAGGCCAGAGGACTAACATTCGAGATCACTGATTCCCTTCAGAGGCTGGGAGAGAGGCACCACACCTGCCCAGCCATCTCCTGAGCCCTGTTCAGGCTGCTGTAACTCCTCAGAAGGCTCACACGCAGAGTCTCTCCTCCAGGTGCCAATGCCCAAGCCCAGGCTCCCCAGGCTTCTATGGCTCTCCTGAGCACTGTCTCTAGATCTGGCAAATGCTTCTCAGGATCTCCAAGCTGCTCTGATTTGCTGGGGGCATCTGAACATGGAACAGGCATTGCACTTCCCATCTATGAAGCAGAGCTGGACAACTAAGAGAGACCCAAAGAACTCAGACAGGGAAAGTCAAGGTCAGGATGGTGACAGTGCCTTCAAATGAACCAAGACCAGGATGACACGTCCAAGGGGAGGGGTATGGCAGAGCTGGGCATTGATGCCAAGTCCATTGAAGCAGTGTGTTGGGTGCAGGCATGGAAGAAGCAGGAGGGACTGGAGTTCCAAATCCTTCTGAACAGAGAGAGTAAGTGCTAAGATCAATCAGAACATGCAACCCAAGAAGGGAGAGGACTGATGTCTCTTAGTGTCCATCATCTTGGGGACATCTTGTGACAGGTGTGCAATTGGGTAACAAACCCGTGTAAAGTGAGTAACTGTTTCAGTCCACTCAAATTTGTTTATCTTGTATTAGATTCGAGTGAGAATAAGTTCCACACATTTAATTTTAAACCAGCACACTCAGCATAATCTTTGCTATTTTTCTTTTCCTTCCTCCCTTCCCCCTGCCCTTCTTGCCTCCCTCCTACCCTCACCCTCATCTTTTCATTCTCATCCTCTCTTCCTTCCATATTATGTCTATACACATGTTTGGAACGATACTGCTTAATACAAATTTGGGGGTTGAGGTAACGATTCCTTTTCCTGTTTCACGTTTGCAGTAGAGCTTGAATTATTTTTTAATTTTAATTTTTTATAAATACTTTTTATAAGATCTTTTTTCTTTTTTTATTAGTTCTGTGAGAATTCCTTACCCTTTATTTTGATCATATTCACCTCCCTCCCCTTACTCCACCCAGATCCAGCCCCTCCCCTTCTCACCCAACCACATGTTCTCTTTTTTTAAAATAAATTTTTTAATTAAAAATTATTTTATGTGTATGGATTTTTTGCTTGCATGCTTGTCTGTGCACTACATATGTATCTGGTACCCAAACTTTCCCCACGGAACTGGAATTACAGTTTGGATTTATCCTGTGGTGAGTGCTGAGAATCGAACCTGGGTCCTCTGGAAGAGCAGTCAGTTCTCTTAACCACTGAACCATCTCTCCTGCCCCTCTTTTTTTGTTTTTAAAGCCATCAAGCAGAATCTGTGCTGCATATACACTCGTAGATGTCTGGTCTTCCACTGGTTGGCCTACCTGGAGCTGCAGCCTTAAAGAAAACCGACTTTTCTTCTTCCGGCAGCTATCAGTTACCAAGCTCCTTAGCTAGTGCTGAGACTCCATGCCCATCTTCCCTCTCCATACGAGGATTTTGTCGGTTTGAGCTTGTAAAATCTTGTGCATGTTGTCCCAACTGCCAGGAGTTTGTGTGTGCAACCACTCTACAGCATAGGGAAAACCTTTAGTCATCCTGCCTCTTACTCTTACAGTCTTTCTTCACCTCCTTCTGCAATGGCCCCTGGCTCGTGGGAGAAAGGTGTGGATGTCCCATTTATCCATCTATCTATCTATCTATCTATCTATCTATCTATCTATCTATCTATCTATCTTTTTATTATTTTGGGTTTTTTTTTTGAGACAGGATTTCTTTTGCGTAGCTCTGGAGCCTGTCCTGGAACTCACTCTGTAGCCCAGGCTGGCCTCAAACTCACAGAGATCCACCTGCCTCTGCCTTCTCAGTGCTGGGATTAGAGGCATGTGCCACCACCTCCCGGCCAGATGTCCCATTTATAGCTGAGTATTCTGAAGTCTCTCATTCTCTTTATCTTGATCAGTTGTCTCTGTGTTAATCTCCATCTACTGCAACAAGAATGATGATTGTTGAGGGACGAGGTTTGAGTAGTACACTGATCTGTGGATAGTTGTCCTTAGGAAGTGATTTAAAATGCTCCTTTAGCACAGTAGTAGTATTAGATTCTCCCTCAGAGCCTATGACTTATCTACCTACAGTTTCGTTAGCCCTGATAATTGTGCTAGGTATAGATTTCAACTTGTGGAGTGGGCCTGAGTCTAATCAGGAAGTGGTGGGTTACTGTCATAGCATTTGTGCCGAAATTGCACCAGCAGGCATGTCTCCCTGGCCTGTGCATTGTAGTTTACAGGGTTCACAGCTATACAAAATTAGTGACTTTATCCTGTGGTGATGTGCATAGGCCTTTCCATATCCATGAAAGGTAGTCAGTCGGGATGAAACTTCTAGGTCAGTAACAGCTTGATTTCCCTACATTCTATGACTCAAGTATGTGGTGTCCTCAGCAACACAATGCTCAATGAAACAGAGTTGGTTCTTTGAAAAGATTAACAAGATTGGTAACACTTTAGCCAAATTCATTAAAAGAAAGAGGAAGGCTGGAGAGACGGCTCAGCAGTTGAGAGCGCTTGCTGCTCTTACAGAGTTCCTGGGTTCAATTCCCAAGATCCACATGTGGTTCACAACCATTTATAATTCCACTTCTAGAGAATCCAACAGCCTCTCCTGGCCTCCATACGCACCAGGAAACTCATATGATACATAGACATACATGCAGGTGCAATGTCCACACACATAAAATAAAGTTAAAAAATTAAAACTCTGTATTTCACCAAACTGAAAAATCTATAAGAAATGGATACATTTCTAGATATATACAGCTTACCAAAGGGAAATCAAGATGAAATAAAATTCAAATAGATTCATAACATCTAATGAGACAGAAGTGGTGATTAAAAACCTCTCAGTCCAAAAAAGCTCAGAGCCAGAGCTATTTGGTGTAGAATTCTACTAGATCATTAAAGAAGATCTAACACCAGTACTCCTCAAATTATTCCACAAAATAGAAAATGAGGGAACATTTCCAAATTCTTTTTACAAATCTGGTATTAACCTGATACCAAAACCAAAGGCCCAACAAAAAATTATAGGCCAATACTTTTGATGAATATGGATGCAAAAATTCTCAATAAAATACTTGCATACTAAACGCAAGAACACATCAAAAGGATTATCTACCATGACCAAGTTGGCTTCTTTCCAGAGATGCAGGAATGGTTCAACATTCATAAATCAATAAATGTAATTCACCACATAATTTGACTCATGGACAGAAACCACATGATCATTTCATTAGATGCAAAAAAAAAAAAAGAAGGAAGGAAGAAAGAAAGAAAAAAAAAGGCCTTTGACAAAATGCAACATCTTTTCACAATAAAAGTCCTGAAGAATCTAAGGATACAGAGGACACATCTCACAGAGTATATCTTGGAGAAAAATTCCAAAAATTTCACTAAAATCAGAAATAAGACAAAGATATTCACTCTGCCCCTCCCATTCAGCACAGGATTCAGAGTTTACTAAAGCAGTAAGGTAAGGAAAAGAAATCAAGGGGATACAAACATGAAAGAAAGAAGTCAAAATATCCTCATATGAAGATGATATGGTCCTACATATAATTCAATTCTTTATAATTGCTTCTGGCATTTTAATAAAATAATTCAACAAAATTTCAAGGAATTCTGTAATATCCACTTAGTTGGACGGGGACACTGAATTGCTGGACCAGGCAAGCACCTGGCCTAGCACGGCTTGCACAGTTCTAAGATGGCCGGGGCCCTTTTCTGGTGATGTACACGCTGTTCCTTCTGTCTGTAATATCCCTTCCTCCCTGCTTTATCAAATTTCTGTTCCTTTTAGACCTAGCTCAATGTGACACATATCCAAACCCCTACACCTGGCCAATCAGACCCTCTCTGGAGACTGAGAATCTGAGCAGTGACAGAGGAACAGCAGAAGGCTTAGCGGGCACTCACAGGCGGCAGTGTGCAGGAAACACTTCAGGGGTTGGCACCAAGTCCACATGGTGCAGCCCAGCTTCTGCTATCGGACGTGGCCCAGGGACTTCCCTTATCCCGGGCCCTCAAGTTAGTTTCCCGTGCTTGCTTGAGTGCCCACCTGCGGCCCTGACTTCCAGTGCTGCATGTGTGCTGCAAGAGAATTGCAGAACGGATTGAGGTTACCCAAAGATCATTATGAGAGGGCCAGTACTGTCAGCAGAGACATTTTGCAGATGGGACAGACTGGTCAGAGCTGAGAGGACAACCCCAAGTTTTGATGTGGGAGCCCAGGATTCCCCAAAGCCCAGGTTCTCTCAGCTGTTAGCAATCCCATGACACCTGTCCTGTGTCTTCTTTCTGGAAAGAGCTCCCAGGGAGGCTGATGGTGTGAGGGGGGCCAGGTGCATAGGTGGGCTTGGTTGACTGAAGAGGAAACAGAAGCAGTATTGGCTGGGCTGAGCTGTGTTGGATGTGATTCTAATTGTGCCCAGCAACACCATGCAAATGAGGCGGAAAAGAGATTTCAAGATGGGTGCAGGCAGCGAAAAAGCAGAAAAGATGGACAGGCTAGACAAGTGAGCAGGGCTATGAAGTGGGGTTAAGCGAGGGGCTCAGCTGAAGTAGTGGTTGTTTTCAAGGGATGGACAGGAAGAAGGAATGGGCAGAGCTAAGACGGGGTAGAGCTAAGATGGGGGGGCTTGAGGGAGGGCGGGGCTAAGGGGTGGGGGAGAAGGGATTGGCAGAGCTAAAGGGTGGGAAAAAGAAAGGATGGGCTAGAAGAAGGGTTGGAGAAGCCAGTTGAGCCAGCTAAAGAATGGGCAGGGCCCATAAATGGAGTAATAAGAGGTGCTGAGCCTGATGGGTGGACAGCGCTGGGAAGATGGACCAGTGGGAGTGGGCGGGGTCAGTTGGCTGTGGCAGCACGGGCTTCCGGTGGAAGTGTTGGAGGCTCAGCCTCCTAAACGCACCCGGTTGATCAACCTCTTGTCCGCTCAGTGGAGCTGTGAGACCTGAAGGCAAAGGTGCAGGGAACTGAGGGTGTCGAGGCCGCAAAGTCCCCTGAAGTAGCAGCTGGAACGGGCGGCTGTGCTTAAGTCACACGGTCATCTGAGAGAAGCAGCTGAGATGGGCGACCGCGCTGACGTCACGCGGTCATCTGGAGAGAACACTGGAACCCGCGCTGTCAGTCCTGAGGGGAGTAGCAGGACCGGCTGGGTAGATGTCACACACACCTCTCTTTAACAGCCCGGGCCGCGCGGACGGCGTCTTCTCTATGCCTTTTCAGCGTTTGGGATGGCTATGAAGAAGACGGTATCGGTTTCCAACCCGCTACACCGGTGTCTCTGTAGAAACCCGTGTCGCAGGCACAGCATCCCAGGTGACTCCTGTGAGAGGGCGCTGTCTGGTCTGACCCAAGAATCCCAGGGTGACAAGGCGTGGGGCTCAGACCCCATCAGAAGTCAGGCTGTTTCCACTGCAGAGTTACTCCACAAGTCACCTGCCACCTCACTGCCAGAAACGCATGGCTCTGATCGAGCCTCCATCAGGAGCTGGCCTCCCCTACTTCTCTATTGCACCACTCCATCCCTCTCCCTAAATTTCCAGAACCCTTAGGTATTCACTCCTCCCTGTGCGAACTTCTGCGGTGAGGTTTATTCCTTCTTAAAACTGCCGGCCTCCCATGTGACACTAGGTGGCGCCAGAATGTGCGTACTTAAGGTTCTGGCTAATATTCCCTTGCATGCTGGCCTGCTGGTCTACTGGCTTGGTTACAGGAACTTTTAGAAAGCCCCTGACGTTAATTTTTATAAGCAGCGTATACTTTAGTGCAGCTGTCAGTGAACACTGTGTGGAATTAATTTTCTAGGTATGACAACAGAGGAATCATTAAGGCATTCATCCCCATCATGCTTCAGTGCACCAGAGCCAACCACACGGTTTTTCTCAGAAGCCAGGTGAAGGTCTGAATTCACTTCTGGCTTTCCTACTATTATTGTTGAGATGTTTGGGGACCTCTCCTGAGGTGCAAGGTGTTTTGTTTCTTTCAATGGCTCTGAGTTTTATAAGCCTTGTAACAGAAAATTCAGTCAGTATTCCTCCACCAAAACTCCATTATTTTCTACCCAAGCTACTATTAGGTAAAAATCAGATACTCTGTTCTTGTTTCTCAGCAAAATTTCTTATAAATCAAATGTGTGAGGTTTCATTTTCTCCTCAGGCTTAGTTATATTCTTCCTGTGTGTGTGTGTGTGTGTGTGTGTGTGTGTGTGTGTGTGTGTGTGTAATCTCCATGTTTCACAAACTAGGAAAGAATGCCCATCATTACCAGCTGGGAAGGCATGGTGGCTGGAGCACCAGGCTAGCCCATCACATTGTGGCTGGAGCACCAGGCTAGCCCATCACATAGCATCGGATGTCTGGAAGCAGAGAGAGTGAATGCGCGTGTGTTTGCTCTTAGTTACTGTGCCCTCTGTTCTGCAGCTCGGGACCCCTTGCCCAGAGGAGGGTGGCAGCCACATTGGGAGGATTCTCCTAGCTCAGTTAATGAATCAAGATAAACTCCCACAGAGAGGCCCACAGGCCATCCTGATCTAGACAGTCCCTCACTGAGACCCAATCCTGCATGATTCTAGAGTGTGTCAAGTTGACAAAACTAACCATCCCAACTCTGCCATTTATCACCTTGACATAAAAACACATCACTTGTACCATTTTCCCCCAAGTGCTCATTTTTTATTATTAAAATTTAAAATTTATTTTACATACTGACCAGTTTCCCCTCTCTCCTCTCTTCCATTTCCCTCCCCAACTTCCTGTCTACTCCCCCCTCCCACTATCCACTCCTCTTCAGTTCAGAAAGGGGCAGGCCTCCCATGGGAGTCAACAACATGGCATATCACGTTGAGGCAGAACCAAGCTGCCTCAAGGCTGGGTGAGGCATACCAGCATGGGGAATAGATTCCAAAAAGCCAGCTCATGTGCCAGGGACAGATCCTGGTCCCACTGCTAGGGGCCCCACAGACCAAGCTACACAACTGTCTGCCACATGCAGAGGGCCTAAGTCAGTCCCATGCAGCTCCCTAGCTGTTGGTCCAGAGTCTGTTAGCTCCAAATGCTCATGTTTATTTCATAATGTAAAATATACTGCAACTTTAAAAGTCCCCACAGTTTTGGGCCGGGTGGTGGTGGCGCATGCCTTTAATCTCAGCACTTGGGAGGCAGAGACAGGTGGATCTCTGTTAAGTTTGAGGCCAGCCTGGGCTACAAAGTGAGTTCTAGGACAACTAGGACTGTTACATAGAGAAACCTTGTCTCAAAAAAATCAAAGAAAAAAAAGACCCCACAGTTTTTAAAATTCCAATACTTTAAAAATCCAAGGTCTCTTAACTGTGAGCTCCTATGAAATTAAAAACAAGTTATGTACTTCCAACATAAAATGGCACAGAATAAACATTATTATTTCAAAACAGACGAATCTGGGCATTAAGTAATAAGTCAGGCCCAAACTAAAAGGCAGCAGGATAAAGACAAAATCCTACACCTCCATGTCCAGCATCTGGGACTCACAGTGTAATAGGCTATCAACTTACCACAATCTAGAATCATCTGGGAAGGGTCTCAATGAAGGACTTCTCCAAGCAGGCTGTCTGTAGGCATGTCTGTAGGGTTTATATGGACTGTGTTAATTGAGGTGAGAAACCCTCCACCGCAGGTGGTGTCATTCTCTGTGCTGGAGATCCCAAACTATATGAATAGGGGAAGTGGCCTTCTTCATCTCTTCTAATTTTGAGGTCTACTTTATCAGATACCAAAAGGCTACAACAGCTTGTTTCCATCTTCTGCTTGCTTGATAAATTGGCTTCTATCATTTGGCCCTCATTCTGTGGATATTTGTCAGTCAAAATTTATTTCTATATATGTATATGGTGTTGTGAAATATTATTTTAAAGTGTGTTACATTTTTTCTACTGCTTTTGTTAACAATGCAAAGATGCGTTACATTTGTTTGATTAAATAAAATTAACCTGCGAGCAGGAGGCTGAGTCAGCAAGTAGCTGACAGGAAGTGGTAGGGAGGAACCACATATAGCTAAGGATCTTATTTTTTAAAGAAATTATTTTATTCATTTTAACATACCAGTCACAGATCCCCCCTTCCCTCTTCCCACCCCTCTAGCCCCCCCCCCACAAGAAGGTAAAGCCTCCCATGGGGAGTCAGCAGAACCTGGTACATTCAGTAGAGGTGGATCGAAGCCCCTCCCCCTGCCTCAAGGCTGTGTATGGTGTCCCACTATAGGCACTGGGCTCCAAAAAGCTAGCTCATGCACCAGGGATGGATTCTGATCCTACTCCCAGGGGGCCCTTAAGCAGATCAAGCTACACAACTGTCTCACTTATGCAGAGGGCCTAGTCCAGTCTTGTGGAGGTCTAAATTTCATGAGATTCCACTAGTTTGGATTGGTTGTCTGTGGGTTTCCCCATCATGATCTTGATGCCCCTTGTTCATAGAATCCCTCTTCTCTCTCTTCGACTGGACTCCTGGAGCTTGGCCTCCTGTTTGGCTGTGGAGCTCTACATCTGCTTCCATCAGTTGCTGGAGAAAGGCTCTATGGTGACAGTTAGGGCATTCACCAATCTGATTACTGAGATAAGTCAGTTCAGGTACCCTCTCTACTATTGCTAGTAGTCTAATCTGGGGTCATCCTTGTGGATTCCTGGAAACTTCTCTAGCAACCAGTTTCTCCCTATCCCCATGATATCTCTTTCATTGCTCTCCCACTCCATCCCTGTACCAGCTCCACCAACCCATTCCCTTATGTTCTCATTCCCCATTCCCTACCCTCCATTACCCACTCCTCATCCCCACTTTACTCATGGAGATCTCATCTATTTCCCCTTCCCAGGGAGATCCATATGTACCTCTTTGGGTCCTCCTTGTTAGCTAGCTTATCTGGAGCTGTGGGTTGTAGTCTGGTTATCCTTTATAGCTAAGGATCTTAAGTGGAGACTAAGAAGAAGGATGGTTGGGTTTTTTGGAAGACACCAGCAAAGGGAGAAAATTAGCTACTTGCTATTCAGCCTAGCTGAGCAAGCAGAATTCTACCTCAACCTTTGAATTGTGAGTTCTTTGGAGGGATAGAGACCTAGATAAAGTTTCCCTTGATAGCTTTGAGCCAGTGCCTGAGGGAACAGAATTCCCTCAGGCTTTGGCCCTTGCAGCTGAACTGCTGCTGGTAGTGGCAGAGTTGCAGTCTCTGATTAGGACAGCAGTTGCTTAAGGGGTCAGCTGTAGTCCAGTTTCACAAGGACAAAGTTGTCAGGTGTCTGATTTGTTGAACCAAAGTTATATGCACAAAGCGACTTTGGTGCCAGCTTCTCTCTTGCTAAAGTCTGGCTGATAACATAAGACCAATGATTAACTCCCTGCACAAATTCCTCAGCAATTAACTCTCTGCATGAACTCCTAATGTTAGTTTTATGATGCAAGACTCAAGGTTCAGCTAACTAACTGTTTATGCTAGGTCCTGAAATTTATGTGGGTGACAGGAAAAGCAATTAACCAGGTCCAGAGAGAAAAAGCTTTTGTCTAGATACACTGTGGGACAAGTTTTCTCAGCTAGCCAGGGCTACAGAGGATAATCTAACTTCACAGCCCTGAAAAGGAGTTACAAGTTTCCTTCCTTGTAATCTGGGGTTGCACACAGGCTAGGAGAATATACCTTAAGATTTGGGATGCTTTTTTTATTTTTATTTATTTTTTTTATTTTGCAATACAATTCAGTTCTACTTATCAGCCACGGATTCCCTTGTTCTCCCCCCTCCTGCCCCCCTCACCTTCCCCCCAGTCCACCCCCCACTCCCACCTCCTCCAGGTCAAAGCCTCCCCCGCGGACTGAGATCAACCTGGTAGACTCAGTCCAGGCAGGTCCAGTCCCCTCCTCCCAGGCCGAGCCAAGCGACCCTGCATAGGGATGCTTTTAATGTCACTGTCCCTTGGAAAGTGCTGAGCAAACCGCACCCTACCCTCACCTTTGCTGTACAGACTGCACACCAAGGAGCCTCCAAGCCAAGTGTTGCCATGGTTATTCACTCCCAGCCGCACCATCTGCAATCTGCATTTCTCTGTCAGCGAAGTGCTCCAAGTCTGAGAGAAATCAACACCTTTTCAATTTTTAATCTCAAAATGTTAGTTTAGAATGTTTATTACACTTAGATATATAGAACATAATGCACAATTTCTCTATTTTCTAGGCTCTCCAATAGTTTAACTTTATAACCCCATTTATAGGCTATCTACTTAGTAGATAATAAAATGACTGGATCTTCCTTCACAGCTGCAGCTGCCCCACTAGTTAGAAAGCTGACAGATTTATTTCATGTATTTTATCAGGATGACTCTGCTCCTTATCGTTTACTCAAGAAATGTAATGTGACCCTCAAATGTAACCTTTTTTTTATTGCCTAAAGCTTTCTGTTGGATGTATATAAGCAGTGTAGAACAAAGAAAGAGAGAATCCAACTTGAGAGAATTAAAGTGAGTGACCATCAATATTCGTGTGAGTCTTATTCCCCTAGATAGAGAAAAATTATTTCTTTTTTTTTTTTTTTTTTTTTTTTGGTTTTTCCGAGATAGGGTTTCTCTGTGTAGCTTTGCACCTTTCCTGGATCTCGCTCTGTAGACCAGGCTGGCCTCGAACTCACAGAGATCCTCCTGGCTTTGCCTCCCGAGTGCTGGGATTAAAGGCGTGTGCCACCACCGCCCGGCCGAGAAAAATTATTTCTAAGTCCCGCTACTCTGTGGTATTCTTTTTACCACCCTGGAGCAGCCCTGGGAGCTGGTCTCTTGGACTGCAATAAGTATGATTTCATATTCATATTTCAGGTGATAGTTCAGTACACTTAGGGCTTTAAACTTCCTTTGATTTTTGCTCTTCCACTCTCCAACAATGAGAGTACTTCTTCATGTTCTTCTTGTCACCACCATCCACCTGTTGTTCAACCGTGGCGGCAACCTTGAGCATTAACTCCTACCTCTGTAAGAAACGCATTTGCTGCCGAGAATCCATGTTGGTATGGAGTCTCACAGCTTAGGTTAATTATAGGTTTATAATTTTCAGGAAAAGCATAATTATCAATGATTCTTATGTCTGTTTCTTTTTTTAAAGATTAAAACCTTGAAAATCACTCTTTGTAATATAAAATTGTATGTGTTTTTAACAAATATATATACTTGTCCCCATGTCCTTATCAAATACAGAACAGTCTATCACCTTGAGATTTTTTGACTGCACCTCCTTTTATCAACCCATCTATCCCTGCCCTGACCCTCACATCATTCATCCTTTGTCTACCGTATAATGCTCCTCATAAAGAATGTTATATGAGTGAAATAAACCACAGTCTTTGCAGTCTGCAACCCTTCACTTGGTGCATGTAAGATGCATTTTGTTTTGTAGGCATTCAATGTCAACTCTATCTGCCTGTGTGTTCCTGTGCTGAAGGCCATTATTACTCACACTTGACAGTGACTGTGAAGAGTGCTGCTGGCAACACTCACATATGGGGGGGGAGAGGGTAAACATGTTTTTAGAGAGTTTGGGTGCAACCTAGACCATCTGTTTGTTTATTATTTAGCCAAAGGAGTTATTTTAGAATTATTAATTCTAATAATAATTTATTTATTACCCAGGTATACAGGCACAAGCCTGTAATCTTAGCACTTAGGAGGTAGAGACAGGAGAATCAGGAGTTCAAAGCCATCCTTGACTACACAGGAAGTCTGATGCCAGTCTGAGCTACTTGAGACACTCTCTAAAACAAACAAACAAACAAACAAGTAATCAAGCCAACAGCCAAGATCTTGCTGCTGAGAGTACACTGCTTATATGGAACTGCACAGTGTTCTTCACCTTTGACCTCATCATTTCTACAGGAAACATCACTTATAGTTGGCATTTTCTTTGGGCCATCAACCAGCTCCCAAATAAAGATACAGAGACTTATTATTAATCATGAATCAGCATTAGCTTAGGCTTGTTCCTCTAGCTCTTTTTACTTAATTTAACCTGTTTTTATTAATCTACATTTTGCCTCAGGACTTTTTAACTTTCATTCTGTATATCCTGCTTCCTGCTTCCTATGTGTCTGTCTGGCCCTGGTGTCCACCTGTCATCTCTTTTTCTTTCTCCCCTGAGCCTAAATTCTTTCTCCTCATTACTTTCCCTGCCTGGAAGTGCCGCCTATACCTCATACCTCACCACTGGCCATTCAGCTTTTTTTTTTTTTTTTTTTTTTTGGTTTTTCGAGACAGGGTTTCTCTGTGTAGCTTTGCGCCTTTTTCCTGGAACTCACTTGGTAGCCCAGGCTGGCCTCGAACTCACAGAGATCCACCTGGCTCTGCCTCCCGAGTGCTGGGATTAAAGGCGTGCGCCACCACCGCCCGGCTATGCGCCACCACCGCCCGGCTATGCGCCACCACCGCCCGGCTCCATTCAGCTTTTTATTAGACCAATCAGGTACCTTAGGCAAGCAAGGTAAAACAGCAACACATCTTTACATAGTTAAACAAATATTCCACAATATAAACAAATGCAACACATCTATGCATAGTTAAACAAATATTCCGCAGCATAAGCAAATGCAACACATTTTTACATAGTTAAACAAATATTCTGCAACAAAACTTACTAAAGATTCTTTTTTAGAGTTTATAAATGCTGAGGTTCACCCTCTGTGATAGGAAATTCTATGTGTTTGGACAAGTGTATAGTTATGGACCCATCTCCCTGTCAAATACAGAACAGTCCTTCACCTTGAAAGTCCCTGGATACACCCCTTTTTCTTCATTCATGCACCTCCCTTGCATCTGCCATCAACACTCACTTATCTGTTGCCTGCCCACCAATGTTCCTTTTAAGAACTATCTTATGAAGTGACCCAGTAAACACTGCCTTTTCAGTCTCCTTCCACCTAATAAGATGTATTTAAAGTTAATTTGTGTTGATTTATCACCAGACTACTCTTCTCTCTTGCTGCACAGGAACTTGTTGTATCATCTGTCCTTCTATTCCTGTGCTGGGGCATCATCACTCTTCACACTTTTCAGTGACTGCAAAGAATGCTGCTGGAAACACTAGCATGCAGGACTGTGAGGGTGTATATTCTCATATGATTTATGTAGAACTGGGAGTGTGATTGCTGGTTCATATGTACTGGGGGCACAAAGGTCTTTGTATCCACAAATCACCAGGGAAACCAGGAATGTTAAGTACTCAAGGTTGTCTTTTCAAAGAAACATATGTGTAACCTGTTTTTACACCCAGAAGGCTGGGAATTAGGGGTTACTAATAGCACAGTGTGGTGGTTTGAAAGAAAATGACCCTCAAAGGGAGTGGCACTATCAGGAGATGTGGCCTTGTTGGAGTAGATATGACCTTGTTGGAGGAAGTGTGTCACTGTGAAGAGGGGCTTTGAGGTCTCATATATGCTGAAGCCATGCCCAGTGAGAGAGACCACTTCCTGTTGCCTGTGAGTCAAGATGTAAGAACTCTCAGCTCCTTCTCTAGCACCAGGCTGCCTTGCTTTCTGCCATGTTGATAATGGACTAAACCTCTGAACTGTAAGTGAGCCACCACAGTTAAATGTTTCCTTTATAAGGGTTGCCATGGAAATGATGTCTCTGTCTCTAAGACAGAAGTTAGTCCCAGGGACTGGAGTATTGCTGTGAAAGGCCTGACTATGTTTTTGAGTGAAGGAATATGGACCTTGGGACTATGGATTAGAAAAGCAGATGAATGCTTTAAGTGCTGCTTAATGGGCCATATCAGTAGGAGCATGGAAGACATTCTAAGAGTGATTTAAACTGTGTGTGGGGGCTTGCTCAAGAGGTTCAGAGGAGAAGAATTTTAGCATGTTGCCTAGAAATCGTTCTTGTGATATTTTGGTGAAGAATGTGGCTGCTTTTTGCCCTTGCCCGAAAAGTTTGCCCAAGGCTAAGGTGAAGAGTTTTGGATTAGTTCCCTTGGCAGAGGAAATCTCAAAACAGCCTAGTATAGGCCCTGTTGTGTGGTTACTGGTGTCAACTCTAATGAAGATTTATAATGAAAAGGAACAATCAGGGCAAGGAAAAACATTTGAGGAGAAAAGAAGCACCAGGAAGTGGGATGGAGCTAAGTCCTGTGTTCAAGGAGAAAAACAGATTAAGAAATGGAATAAAGGGAGTGGTGACCTCAGGGCAAGATCCTGCCCAGCTAAGTTTCCAAATTGTGAAAAGGAATTAAAGAAAAGCTTAGAGCTGGGTGTGGTGGTGCACACCTTTAATTTCAGCACTCAGAAGGCAGAGGCTGGCAGATCTCTGAGTCTGAGGACAGCCTGGTCTATAGATCCAGTTTCAGGACAGCTAAGCTTAGGCAGTGAAGGAAGCCATTGAAAACAGAAAGTTGGTGGAGGTATAATTGAACAAGGGGGCCATGTTCCAGACCCAGTAAGTAGCAGAACTTGGCAGCTTCAGCCATGTGATATTGGCTTTAGAGTTAAGGATAGAAGAGTCTATGGAATTTGCCTCCACAACTAAGGAAAGCTGCTGAGGCCAGGCATATGTCAAGAGTGTCCTTGAATGGAGGCCTAAAGAGGTCATTGGATGAAGCTGTGAAGTTGAAGCCTGGATTGCCTTGGAGACCCCAAGATGTTAGAGATGCCAGAGTCATGGGATACTTGCTGAGGAGAGCTGCTGATAAGGAGTGGAACCAGCCCAAGAGAAAGAAGTATGTCGCAGTCAACAAAGCTGAAAGGTGTTGGAGATCTGAAGAGCACTTTGACATCAGACATGGGGATGTATAGTTTGGAGTTTGCCCAGCTGGTTTTCAGTCTTGCTTTGGTCCAGTATTTCCTCACTATGCTCCCTTCCTGTAGCACAAATTCTAATTGGTCTTAATAATAAAAACCCAGAGCCAGATATTGGGGTAAATGCTGAAAGATCAGAGAAGTGAAGGAGCCATCCACTAGAGAGACTTCTTACCTCTAGGCATCTTCAGACTGAGCTCCTGCCTCCTGCCTTACAGTCCTCTCTCCACCCAGCCATATCACTTCCTGTCTCCAACTCCCAAGTGCTGGGATTAAAGGTGTGTGCCACAACTGCCTGGCCTCTATGGTTAACTAGTGGCTAGCTCCACACTCTGATCTCCAGACAAGCTTTGTTTGTTAGATCACAAACAAAATATCATCACACCTTCCCTATGTTTTGGAACGGTAATGTATATCCTGTGCCGTTATATCTTGGAAGTATGTGATCTACTTTTTACTTTTATTTTTAGGGGATTGCAGTCAAGAGATTGCATGAATCTCAGAAGAGGCTTTGAACTTTAGAGTTTTAACTAAGTATGAAACTGTAATAGACTATAGTGATTTTTGAAGATGGATTGAATGCATTTTTGCACTATGATATGGCTACAAGTCTTTGGGGACCAGGGAGTGGAATGTGGTGGTTTGAAAGAAAGTAGCCCCCAAAGGAAATGGCACAATTAGGAGGTGTGGCTTTGTTTGAGTAGTTGTGGCCTTGTTGGAAGAAGGGTGCCATTGTGGAGATGGGCTTTGAGGTCTCATATATGCTCAAGCTAATCCCAGTGAGAGAGACCACTTCCTGCTGCCTGTGAGTCAAGATGTAAAAATTCTCAGTTCCTTCTCTAGCACCATGTCTGCCTACATGCTGCCTTGTTGCACCATGATGATAATGCACCAAACTTCTAAACTGTAAGTGAGCCACCACAATTAAGTGTTTTCCTTTATAGGAATTACCATGGTCATGGTGTCTCTCCACAGGAATGGAAACCCTAACTAAGACACACAGTGATCTTCATTATCTGAGGGGACAGGCCATATCAAGCTCCCACAACTAGCACAAGAGATACTTAATAGTCTAGACCCTTACATTATCTGTATAGCCAAGGCCTCCCCGAGACTCTCACAACCAGGACCAGAGGCGGCTAATAGACTATCTGTATGACCAAGACCACACCAGAACCTTCTCAGGGCCCTTAAGTTAATACATGTACCCTATCTCTAGAACCATCTTCTTGGAAGAAATGACATGTACTTTGAGTTGAGTTTCAATGTAATTCTGCTTCCTTGTGCACTGGGGATTGTATTACATCGGAAAACTTTAACCAAATTGTGCTGTGCTTAAATATGTTTATCATAAACCGCCTGGTATCAGACTCCAGAAGTTTGAGCTATCCTGCCTGACTACACCAGGCTGAACTAAGTTTTCCTTTTTGCCTCTCTGTGCATTATTTTCCTGCTGGCTATGACACTTGCAGAGACCCCCTATACTAATGCAACCCCGGAGTCCAGTTCCCTGAACTGCTTCAGGGTTGTGAACAGAAGACCTCAGAGTAGCGGGATTTTAGGAAATGTTTTTATCTGAGGGTCTTTAGAAATAAATGTCTGAGGGGAAAATAAGGAAACACACTGTTAGGGAATGTTGTCATTCAGACCCACCCTTTGGGGACCCGCCCAGCATCCTGACCACATCATCCCCTTTAAGAGAAAACTCGTCCTCCCTGCTTCTCTTTCTCTCAATTCCCATGAGGTGTGCACCTCCTCCCTCCCCTTCCTCTCCCTCCCCCCCCCTCCTTTTTTCCTTCCCTCCCTCCCCTTCTCCCTTTCCCCCAATAAAACTTTCCATGTGGATGCTGTGTGTGCATGGTGTGAGTAACTTTCTGCCATGCCCCCTTGACCACTGCCTGCATGGCATGTCTCCTCTACTCAAACCTGCCAAGGCCTCTGGCATGTGGTTTCACAACATTGGTGCTCCACGACTTGGCAGGCCCTCCTGACGTTTCCTCCTACCTGCCGGCCGTCGGAGAAACGCTGGGACCTGCACCTCCCCACACCATCACTTTTCCAATTGGAGGAGGATCGCCGAGATCCTTCATCCTGTCGATAAGCCCCTCCCTTTTCCACTAGTGAGGATTCGTCTTGTCTCCACCGTGGTTTCTCACCTTTCGACCCTGTTGGTGAGCCCTGGTACCGGGCACATGTCTCTTGGGCTTAGCTTAGCCCTGGCCCCTGCTCTCTGACGGAACTTTGAGCAGCTTGCACCACTTCAAACGATCCTTGCATAATCTCCAGGATGCCAGAGATCAAAAAACCACTGGATCGTGTATTTCTCTTCCTCACTCATGGAAAATTCGCCTAACACCACATTCAGACTTGGTCCCATGCCCTTTACCCATTGGTCTCCCACGGCTTTGGAAGCATCTACCCCTCCCCCTTTCTATTGTGCTTATCTGTCCTGTTCTCTCCTGCCCAGCTCTAGCCCACTGGAGGCCTCTCTACAGCCTGCTCCCTGCTTCTGTGTCTGCTGGCATCTCATGCTCTTGCTCAAAATGTCCTGTTCTCCTGTTCTGTTCCTATCCACACCCCAACCCCCAAGGCTGCCACCACCCACACCTTCTTGCTCCAATTCGTTCTGTTAAAAGTTTATTTCACATGTGTGAATGGAAATGTGTGACTGACGTGGCCACATAGCTATGTTTTTGACTGATTTTGAACCCTTGAGATTATGTGTTCCATATCTCCTGTGTCTCCTGTGCCAATGGGTTTGAGATTATTTCCCACTTTCTCTTCTATCAGGTTCATTGGGCTGATTTCCAAAATATATAAAGAACTCAAGAAACTAGATATCAACAAACCAAATAATTCAATTAAAAAGGGGTGCAGATCTAAATAGAGAATTCTCAACAGAAGAATATCAAATGGCTGAGAAACACTAAAGGAGATGTTCAACATCCTTAGCCATCAGGAATATGCAAATCAAAATGAATCTGAGATTCCATCTTACATCTGTCAGAATGGCTAAGATAAAAAACACAAACCACATTGGCACAGGAGACCACTTCTTAAATATAACACCAGTAGCGCAGACACTGAGAGCATCAATTAATAAATGGGACCACCTGAAACTAAGAAGCTTCTGTAAGGCAAAGGACACCATAAATAAGACCAAATTGCAACCTTCAGAATGGGAAGAGATCTTCACCAACTCTACATCTGACAGAGGGCTGATCTCCAAAATATATAAAGAACTCAATAAACTAGACTTTGAAATACCAAATGATCCAGTTAAAAATGGGGTATAGATCTAAACAGAGAATTCTCAACTAGAAGAATCTCAAATGGCCAGAAGACATTTAAAGAATAGCTCATTGTCCTTAGCCATCAGGAAAATTCAAATTAAAACAACTCTGAGATACCATCTTACACCTGCCAGAATGGCTAAGACAAAAAACACTGATGACAGCCTATGCTGGAGAGGATGTGGAGTAAAGTTAACATTCCTCCATTGCTGGTCGGAGTGCAAACTTGGACAACCACTTTTGAAATCAGTATGGCAGTTTCTCAGAAAACTGGGAAAGAATCTACTTCATGATCTAGCAATACCACTGTTGGGCATATGCCCAAAGAATGCATATTCACACCACAAGAACATTTGCTCAACTATGTTCATAGCAGCATTATTTGTAATAGCCAGAACCTGGAAACAACCTAGATGCCCCTCAACTGGCGAATGGATAAAGAAAATGTGGTATTTACACAATGGAGTGCTACTCAGCTGTTAAAATCAATGACATCATGAAATTTGCAGGCAAATGGATGGAACTAGAAAAAACCATCCTGAGTGAGGTAACACAAGCCCAGAAAGACAAACACAGTATGTGCTCACTCATAAGTGGATATTAGACATAAAGCAAAGGATAAACAGGCTACAATCCACAACCCTAGAGAAGCTAGATAAAAAGGAGGACCCTAAGAGAGACATGTACAGATTCCCCTAGAAAGGAAAAATAGATAAGATTTCCTGAGTAAATTGGGAGCCTAGGGGAGAAATGGGAGGAGATAAGGGGAGATGGCAGGAGAACATGAGGGAACAGGATTGTTGAGTTGGAGAAGGGACAGAGAAGGAGAGCAAGGAAAGAGATGCCTTGATAGAGAGAGCCATTATGGAGTTAGGGAGAATCCTGGTGCTAGGGAAGGAAATTCCTAGGAACCCACAATGATGACCCCAGGTAAGACTCCAAGCAATAGTGGAGAGGATCCCTGAACTGGTCTTCCCCTGTAATGAGATAGATGACTACCTAATTGTCATCATAGAACCTTCATCCAGTAACTGATGGAAGCGGATGCAGAGATCCACAGCTAAGCACTGGGTGGAGCTCCTGGAGTCCAGTGGAAGAGAGGGAGGAGGGATTTTATGAGCAAAGGGGTCAAGATCATGATTGGGAAACACACAGAGACAGCTAACCTGAGCTAGTGGAAGCTCACTGACTCTGGACTGATGGCTGGGGAACCTGCATGGGACTGAACTAGGACCTCTGAATGTGAGTGACAGTTGTGTGACTTGGGCAGTTTGTGGGGCTACTGGCAGTGGGACCAATATTTATCCCTAGTGCATGAATTGGCTTTTTGGAGTCCATTCCCTATGAAGGGATACCTTGCTCAGCCTTGATACAGGGAGAGGGGCTTGCTCCTGCCTCAACTTTATATGCCAGACTTGGTTCACTCCCCATGGGAGGCCTTACCCTCTCTGAGGAGTGGATGGGGGGTGGGGTGGGGGAAAGATGGGGGTGAGTGGGAGAAGTGGAGGGAGGGAACTGTGGTTGGTATGTAAAGGGAAAAAAACTTGTAAATAAAAAGAAAACTCAAATGACAGCTTATGCTGGAGAGGGTATGGAACAAGGGGAACACTCCTCCATTGCTAGTGGGAATGTAAACTTGTACAGTCACTTTGTATGGCGATAGTGTGTTACCCAAAATATTGTGCACCCTAATAAACTTATCTGGGGTCAGAGAACAGAACAGCCACTAGATAAACATAGAGGCCAGCAAATGGTGACACACATGCCTTTAATCCTAGCATTCCAGAGGCAGATATCCATCTGGATCTCTGTGAGTTCAGAGCCACAGTGGAAACAGCCAGGTATGGTGACACACGCCTTTAATCCCAGGAAGTGATGGCAGGAGTCAGAAAGGCAGAAAGAATAAGTTGTGAGGACCAGGAACTAGAGCTGGTTAAGCTTTTAGGCTTCTAGTAGCAGTTCAGCTGAGATCCATTTGGATGAGGACTCAGAGGTTTCCAGTCTGAGGAAACAGGATCAGCTGAGGAACTGGCAAGGTAAGGTGGCTGTGGTTTGTTCTGCTTCTCTGATCTTCCAGCATTCACCCCAATAACTGGCTCCAGGTTTGATTTTATTAATAAGACCTTTTAAGATTCATGTTACATCTGGCGCCAAACATGGGGTGGTACGAATTCACAAAAAAGGTACTTACCTGTGGCCTTGTGGGCTTCAGCTCAGACCTGAGCTACACGTTGCTGGTTGTGGTGGCACACTGGTTGGATTTGCTTTAGGAGGCAGAGGCAGGAGGATCCCAAGTTTGAGGCCAGCCTGGGAGGCTTACTAAGGAGAAGCTGTGGCCAGGGCAGAGCCACAAACAGTGGCGGTGGGACCATGGAGGCAGCAGCTGCTGTTCTGAGTTGCTGGCTCCTTCTCATCATGTTGGTGACTGTGGTGATGCTGCTACCTGGGATGAAGGGTTTACTGTTGCTTGTTCAGAGAAGAATTGCCAGGACCATTGTGTTATAAGAAAGCATCAGCAAAGGTCAGTTTGGAAAATTTGGCAAGACAAATGGTGGGGAGAAATTCCTATGAAGATTTTCTCTTCTAGGGAAGAACATTCATGGTCCTGAGACAGACATTTATTAGACTGTGATTGCTCCAAACCACAGAGGAGGCACAAAAAAAAAATTCTGCAGAGAACCATGATCACGCTGAACAGCAACTTTAAAATCTTCAGAAGACTGATGGAACCCCACAAAGATGATTCTACATGGACTATTGTAAAGCCATTAAGCTGATTAACACCTCGGAAAGATTGACTTTGGACTACAAATTGCTCAGGACAATTTCAAGATGGCTAGCTGAGATGATCCATATTCACAGACTACTTGAGCAAGGACTTGAGCCAAGCCCTGCACTTTCCCATTATGCAGATACTGAACAAATGATACAATTAACTCTCTCAGGACTTGACAATTAACCCCAAGAATTTCAGGATTTCCTAAAGATGTCTTCACCTCCAGAAAGCCAGGAGTAATTTTAAGAACATGATGCCCACATTCCCAAGAGGTGGGGTGGGTGTTTCTTGGTCGTTCAATGGCTTATGGATAATTGTCATTGTTTACGATGGTTGGTTACAAGTTATTAATTGTTAAAGGTCCAAAAAAAAGCTAAACAATGATTAGACACAGGGTTCTTGTTTAAAAAGAAAAAGAAAAAAGAAGATACAGAAAAGGGTAGATCATTGAATCTACTCTGAAAAAAAGGGAAGATATAGAAATGATAAGATAAAAGGTAGATTTTTAGATCTACTCAGAAAAGAAAAAAAGAGAATATGGATATGATAAGATAAAAAGGGAGATTATTGAATCTACTTTTAAAAAGGAACTACTAGTTTTTTTTTAATTTTAGAAATCTATATTACTTTTTTTGCAATACAATTCAGTTCTACATATCAGCCACAGATTCCCTTGTTCTCCCCCCTCCTGCCCCCCTCACCTTCCCCCCAGCCCATCCCCCATTCCCACCTCCTCCAGGGCAAAGCCTCCCCTGAGGACTGAGATCAACCTGGTAGACTCAGTCCAAGCAGGTCCAGTCCCCTCCTCCCAGGCCGAGCCAAGCAACCCTGCATAGGCCCCAGGTTTCAAACAGTCAACTCATGCAATGAGCACAGGACCCGGTCCCACTGCCTGGATGCCTCCCAAACAGATCAAACCAATCAACTGTCTCACCCATTCAGAGAGCCTGATCCAGTTGGGGACCCCTCAGCCATTGGTTCATAGTTCATGTGTTTCCATTCGTTTGGCTATTTGCCCCTGTGCTTTATCCAACCTCGGTCTCAACAATTCTCGCTCATATAAACCCTCCTCTTTCTTGCTAATTGGACTCCCAGAGCTCCACCCGGGGCCTAGCCATGGATCTCTGCATCCGGATCCCTCAGTCATTGGATGGGGTTTCTAGCACGACAATTAGGGTTTTTGGCCATCCCATCACCAGAGTAGGTCAGTTCGAACTGTCTCTCGACCATTGCCAGCAGTCTGTTGTGGGGGTATCTTTGTGGATTTCTGTGGGCCTCTCAGCTATACCACTCTTGGGCATAGACCCAAGGAATGCTCAATCATGCCACAAGAGCACTTGTTCAGCTATGTTCATATCAGCATTGTTTGTAATAGCCAGAACATGGAAACAACCTAGATGCCCTTCAACTGAAGAATGGATAAACAAAATGTGGTACATATACACAATGGAATACTACTCAGCAGAGAAAAACAATGACATCATGGGGTTTGCAGGCAAATGGATGGATCTAGAAAAAATCATCCTGAGTGAGGTAACCCAGACTCAGAAAGACAAACATGGTATGTACTCACTCATAGGAGGATACTAGATGTGGAACAAGGATGACTGGACTGCTACTCACATCACCAGGGAGTCTACCTGGAAAACAGGACCCCAAGAAAGACACGGGGATCGCCCAATGACGGAGAAATGGAAGAGATCTGCATGAACAGCCTGGACATGAGTGGGGGTAATGAAGGGCGAGGGTCGAGGGAAAGAGAGCTTGGGGGAGCGGGAGATCCCAGCTGGATCAAGAACAGAGAGGGAGAACAAGGAATAGGAGACCACGGTAAATGAAGAACTACTAGTTTAAAATAGGAAAAGTAATGAATTTGTCAAATGTTAATGGACTGGACGTTGTTAATATATATATAATTGAGTTTTTTGTCTGAATCTGTCAAATGTTAATGGACTAGACATTGTTAATGTAATTTTTGACTGTATATATTGTATATACTTACTGGATATAGTTTTTCTTGTATTAGTTTTAAGCTTTTTTTGGCTTTTTTAACTGGCTCCAGGTTTGTTTTTATTAATAAGACCTTTTAAGATTCATGTTACAACTTTGGAAGTCAGTGTGGCAGTTCCTCAGAAAACTGGAAATCAACTTACCACAAGACCCAGTTATACCACCCTTGGCCATATACCCAAAGGTTGCTCAATCATACAACAAGGACACTTACTCAACTACGTTCATAGCAGCTTTATTTGTAATAACCACAACCTGGGAACAACCTAGATGTCCCTTTTTCAAGGAATGGGTAAAGAAAATGTGGTACATGTGCACAATGGAGTATTACTCAGCTGTTAAAAACAAGAACACCAGGAAATTTGATGACAATGAATGGAATTAGAAAAAAAATCATCCTGAATGAGGTAACCCAGACCAAGAAAGACAAAAATGGTATGTACTCACTCATAAGTGGATATTAGCTGTAAAATAAAGGATAACTATGCTACAATCCACAGACTCAGGCAACAAGGAGAATTCATTGGGGGACATCTAGATCTCCCTTGGAAGGAGAAATAAGAGATTTTGAGAGTGGACTGAGGGCAGGTGGGTATGGGAACATAAGAAATCAGGTTGGGGGACATGGAGGGAAAGAATGCTGTGGGGGGACTGCTTGGAGGGTATTATGGGGTCAGGTGGAAGCCTGGTGCAGGCGAATCTGCCAGGAGTCTATGGTGAGGACTCCATCTTAGACTCCTAGCAATACTGGGTAAGCAGCCTGAACTGGCTGTTTTCTGTGATCAGATTTGTGTCTGACCGAGTTGTCATTAGAGAGGTTTCATCCAGTAACTGATAGAGGCAGATGCAGAGACCCACTGGCAAACATTAGACAGGACTTCAGATACTTGCCAAAAAGGAGGAAAGAGGAGTGTAGGAGCAGAGAGGTCAAGGACTCCACAGGAAGGCTCACACAGTCAACTAATCTGGGCTCATAGGGGCTCACAGAGACTGAAAACCAGGAAGCCTGTATGAGACTGACCTAGGTGCTGTGTGTATAAGTTACAGTTGTGTAGCTTGGTCCTCTTGCGGGACTCCTCACAGTGGGAACAGGGGCTGTCTCTGACTCTTTTTCTGGCTTTTGGGACCCTACTCCTCATACTGGGTCACTTTGCCCAATTTTAATACATAGGGAGGTGCTTAGTCTTACTGCAACTTGATATGCCATGTTTTATTGATATAGGAGATCTGCCCTTTCCTGGATGGAGACAGAAGAGGAGGTGTTTGGGGGCTGTGAGAATAGAATGGGGGAGAGGGACTAGGAGGAGGGAGAGGGGGGAAGGTTGCTAGCTAGGATGTAAAATAAATAGATGAATAAAAAAAATAAAGATGTGCTTTTTCCAATCTTGGTCTCAACAATTCTCGCTCATACAATCCCTCCTCTTTCTCACCAATTGGACTCTGGAGCTCCACCTGGGGCCTGGCCGTGGATCTCTGCATCTGCTTCCATCAGTCATTGGTTGAGATTTCTAGCACGACAGTTAGGGTGTTTGGCCATCCTATCACCAGAGTAGGTCAGTTCAGGCTTTCTCTCGACCATTGCCAGTAGTCTCTTGTGGAGGTATCTTTATGGATTTCTGGGGACCTCTCTAGCACTTTGTTTCTTCCTATTCCCATGTGGTCTTCATTTATCATGGTCTCTTTTTCCTTGTTCTCCCTCTCTGTTCTTGATCCAGCTGGGGTCTCCTGCTTCCCTAAGCTCTCTTTCCCTTGACCCTTGCCCTTCATTACCCGCCCCCCCACCACATCCAGGTTGCTCATGTAGATCTCATCCATTTCTCTGTCATTGGGTGATCCCTGTGTCTTTCTTAGGGTCTGTTTTCTAGGTAGCCTCCCTGGAGTTTTGAGTAGCAGTCCAGTCATCCTGTGTTTTACACCTAGTATCCTCCTATGAGTGAGTACATACCATATTTGTCTTTCTGAGTCTGAGTTACCTCACTCAGGGTGATTTTTTCTAGATCCATCCATTTGCCAAATAGCCAAACTAGTGGAAACACATGAACTATGAACCAATAGCTGAGGAGCCCCCAGCTGGATCAGGCCCTCTGGATAAGTGAGACAGTCGATTAGCTTGAACTGTTTGGGAGGCACCCAGGCAGTGGGACCAGGACCTGTCCTTAGTGCATGAGCTGGCTGTTTGGAACCTGGGGCTTATGCAGGGACACTTTGCTCAGCCTGGGAGGAGGGGACTGGACCTGCCTCGACTGAATCTACCAGGCTGAGCTGAATCCCCAGGGGAGTCCTTGCCCTGGAGGAGATGGGAATGGGGGGTGGACTGGGGGGAGGGCGGGGGGGCACGGGAGGAGGGAGGACAGGGAATCCGTGGCTGATATGTAATATTAAATCAAATTATAAAAAAAAAAATAAAAAAATAAAGATGTGTGTAAATTTTAAATGTGAATCTAAAAAATGAAATGAAATACAGAGAAGTAGAGACACAGTTCAGAGCTGGTGTCACAGGCAGATGGAGCACAGCTCAGAGCTGAGGTGTCACAGGCAGATGGAGCACAGCTCAGAGCTGGTATCACAGGCTGATGGAGCACAGCTCAGAGCTGAGGTGTCACAGGTGGATGGGGCACAGCTCAGAGCTGAGGTGTCACGGGCAGATGGAGCACAGCTCAGAGCTGGCGTCACGGGCAGATGGAGCACAGCTCAGAGCTGGTATCACGGGCTGATGGAGCACAGCTCAGAGCTGGCATCACGGGCAGATGGAGCACAGCTCAGAGCTGGTGTCACGGGCAGATGGAGCACAGCTCAGAGCTGGCGTCACGGGCAGATGGAGCACAGCTCAGAGCTGAGGTGTCACAGGCAGATGGAGCACAGCTCAGAGCTGGTGTCATGAGCAGATGGAGCATAGCTCAGAGCTGGTGTCATGAGCAGATGGAGCACAGCTCAGAGCTGGTGTCACGGGCGGATGGAGCACAGCTGAGGCTGACCCATGCCTGAGCTGGACTCCGTTCCCTGAGGAGCAGGAATGGCCAGCCTCATTCTCCCTGATGAGACAGGAAGAGGCCATGCTTTGTCTGAGTGGAACACTGATAGGCCCTGTGCTTCAGTCTCCTGTGCAGACATGGTGCACATACCTGCACCCAGGACTCAGGAGAGGGAGGCAGGAGCGTGTTTAGTTCAGGAGCAGCCTGGGCTACTCGGAGACCTTGTTGAGAAAAGAAGTCATTTCAGGGAGACCCTCAAATAGGTATGAGAATCAGAAAACAATACTTTTTTTTGTTGGTAGCAAATTTATTTAGTGCTTTTTCCATTCCACATCACCAGAAGGACTGGTCCAGCTACATTAGACCAGCTGTTTACATGACTTGTCTAAACCTGCATCACCCCAAGCTTCTCATTCTTTTCTTTATCTCACCAGGCACTGCATCCCTGGATAATGAGATGATGAATGCAGGTACTTTTCATCAGCTGTGAACTATTTCTGTGTGGGCTCATCTCCTTTTCTGCTTCTGGCTTTTTCATTTCTGTTTCAATCTCTGTTGAAAGTACTTTAACTGGGCTCTGCTCTGGTTTATAGGACAAAACCATCTCACTTTTAAGTTGTAATCTTCTCCAGAATGCAGTTTTACTAAAGCCAACAATGCCTCTCTGGAAAATTCTGAATTTACAATATTTTTATGAACATTCTGATTGTAAGTGTGACCATCACTCGATATTCCAGTTGATACCAGTCCTTGATTTTTGACTGAGTCCTCTGAGAAGCAGACACACACACACACACACACACACACACACACACACACACACACACACACACACACACACACACTTAGGAAAAGAAGACCTGGAGAGGTAGACTCTCCTGCCTGTAATCACACAGCAAGTCATAGTAGAGCTGGCATGTGTGTTCAGACCTCTCCAGCTTCTCCAAAGAGCAATTCTTGGCTCCTCCAAATAGTAGTCTCACCTACAGATCCCCATCTCCAGAGTTTCCCAGGGACTGTATGGGGACAGAGTACCAGATGTAAATGGGTGATCTACATGCCACACCATACCAGAGGGTAAGACAGAAGTCTTATCTGCTACAGGCAGAGAAGTGCAGGGTCCGGGATGAGGCTGGACTATGGTGACCCTGTTTTCCCAGTAACAACAGGCTGTGGGCTTCCTCCTTCCTGGATGAACCCTTCCTGATTACATGGGTTCAAAGGGTTGTTCAACAGCTTACTCTCACTTCACATTCAAAAGCTTCCATTTAATCCTCTCTTCCCGACAATGGGCACTTGCCACCTTGGTTAGAAGATCTCTGGCGCTTTCTTCTAGAGTTTCCAATCCTCCCAGACCCATCCACGGGCAATTTTAAACTGTAGATGTACAGTCTTTGGTCCTTATATTTCCTTTTAGTTCCTCCTAGGTCTGCAGTTCTCTCTGGAAGTTACTAATCATTCCATCCATTATGTCTGTATTAACATCAAACATTAAGAAGAGTTGTATTCATGTATTGTTTTCTAGGAAGTTTCAGTAATTCCTAGGCAGTGACTCTCAACCTTCCTAATGCTGCCACCCTCTAATACAGTTCCTCCTGTTGTGGGGACCCCCAACCATAAAATTATTTTGTTGCTACTTCATAACCATAATTTCGCTGTTATGAATCAAAATGTAATTATCTGATATAGGACCCTAGGGGGTCATGACCCACAGGTTGAGAACCACTGCAGTCTTGGGGCTAGTGGTGTTGTATCAGGACCTACAGTGACCCAGCAGTTTTTCCAGAGCTTCTCTGATGCTCTGACTGATCAGGACCCTAGCTGGTATTAGAGGAGCCAAGTTAGGCTTTGGAATGGGATGTTGGCTGTCAAAGAGTTTATTGTCATTTTCCTCTTGGTGAATACTCTAATGCTATTGCCTATGTGAAGAAGTCTCTTGAATTCAATCCAAATAATTCCATTGTGAACCCAAGGAAAAGGATGCATGAATGCCGTGTGTGTGTGTGTGTGTGTGTGTGTGTGTGTGTGTGTGTGTGTGTGTGAATATAGACATCTATGTTGCATGGTATATAGAAGTCAGAGTTATGATGATCGAGACTTTCCACTTGGTTTAAGGCTGGGTCTCTTGTCATCTCCGTGGTGTGGGCCAGGCTAGCTGCAGTGGAGAGTCTGGGAATCTCCTCCTTTCCAGCCATAAGAACTCTGGAATGGAAGATGTCCAGTGCCCTGTTGTCTGGTGTTATGTGAATGCTGGATATCTGTATTCAGGACCTTGTTCTGCAGTGAATCCTATATCCACTGAACCTCACGGGGACTAGAGAGAATGCTGTGTTAGCTGCATGAAGATAATATGTCTTTTATTATGAGGAAGCACACAAAACATAAGATGATGTCTTTGGATATTCTAGCCACACAATTGAGTGCTAGTGAGCATGAAACTTCGTTGTGTACCAAAACTGCACATATCTGCATTTGTTTACCCCTTAATTGAAATTCTGTCAATCAAGGAAAACCAAAAAACAAAAAACCAAACAAACAAAACAAAACTCAAAAAATCTCTATTTGTACCCTTTCTTTGAACCTCCAAAATGACATTCATTGTATTTTGTCTCTCTGAGTCTCACTACTGTGTTCCACCCTCTCTCAGGCAATCCACATAATACTTGTTTTTCTCTCACTGTGTTATCTTACTTTGCACAGCAACATCATGGTTTGTCTGTGTTCCATTGTTGCAGAAAACAACCAAGGACTGAGACACCCAAGCTGAAGCCAGGAAGCATTTATTCTATGGAAACAATATACCCACTGGATAACAGTCCAAAGCTGAGCCCCAAGTGAATTTAAACGAATCTTTTTATGCTCCCTATGTTCCTGTGTCCCCCTGCATAGCAATCTACAGTGACACATATTTGATTGGCTTATTAAGCTTCTGTAATAGAGTTTGCTAAACTGCCTCATAAGCAGAAATGTTTGCCCAAGCAACAGAATTTACCACAAGCCATTTAAAGTGCAGACAGGAGGGAGGAGATTGGGTTTTGTAAGAGATGTGGGGTAGAGTCTTGAACCTCAAGGGAGCTGATCAGTATGGTGTGGCTATTTCTTGTTTTTCAGGGTCCCAAATCACAGCACCCTGTGTTGGAATGGCCTTGTTACTTGAACAGTATCCCACACCATGCAAAGGCTGTGTTTTGTCATATGTTCTGATAACTCTAGACAGTTGTTTCCATCTCTGAGAATTGGAAATCCTGTTACTGTTAGCATCGCTGAACAATGTGTCATTGTATGGTTTCTTGAACATAGTTCTATTTAGAAAGTTATGTGTGTAATTCCCTTTCTTTTGGATCATATGACTATTTATGGCAAGAAATGCTTTCTTATTTAATTTGTAAAAAGAGTTATAACAGAGGAAATTGAAATATTGAAAAGAGTTAGAAGAGGTCACATACTTAAAAGTAGTATGGGCTATCCTAGGCCATGGTGTGTGAGAGACACCTCACAGGACTCCCTTTAAGACTCACTGTTATGTACATATAAATTGATGAGTATAATAATGAGTTAAATATCATATGGATCATATATATATATAAGATATATATATATAAGATATATAACTTGCCGGGCGGTAGTGGCGCACGCCTTTAATCCCAGCACTCGGGAGGCAGAGCCAGGCGGATCTCTGTGAGTTCGAGGCCAGCCTGGGCTACCAAGTGAGTCCCAGGAAAGGCGCAAAGCTACACAGAGAAACCCTGTCTCGAAAAACCAAAAAAAAAAAAAAAAAAAAAGATATATAACTTACCATTTCTCAAAGGGCATATGGTTTAATTTTCTGTTACATGTTTGATAGCACATAGGTTAAAATAAATAATATTAAGAGAAAAAACACAACTTCATATTTTCATGCACACCAAAGCACATAGACACTATGCCATGATTGACAGTTCTAATGCCAGCACATTGGCTCTTCTTAAAGGAACTTGTCCATCATTAAATATTCAAACATTTATCACCCTCTTTTACACATAGACCTCAACAAGTTACCTATATGTTTTTCAGTGCTCATAAATACAAAAGGACTGATTGTGGCATAGATATGGACCACAAAGAGTTGGATACAGTGACATGTAGGATCATTCAGGAACATAGTTCTTGAGCAGGAGATAATGCTGTCCAGGATGGACATCAGCAAAAAGAAGCTCATGAGCATCAGGATGGTCCGGGTGGCCCTTTGCTCTGGAGATGCTTTTGGAGAAAGGCTGGTGCTGTGAAGATGTTGGGACTGCTTCTTGTGCCTGAACAGGAGGGTCATCATGTAGCAAGTCGAGAGGACCATAAGACTAATAAGAAAGGCTTCCCTGAGGGCCAGCAGTGTGGAAAATGTGCTTTGCATGAGGTAACTCATGGGTAGAATAGAGCAGGATTGAGTAACATACATAACATTATTCAAGGTCAGATTGGGTGTGGCAATAATCGATACTAAGAGGTGACTGCTAATGAACATATAGAAGATACTCAGGAAAAGAAGGGCACATGACATGTGATAGGGAGATATACGCTTGAAATTTGCCAAACAGGAGTTTCTGGGACTGAGGATGATAGCCTGGAGGACACTCAACAGACTAGTGGTACAAAGGGAGAGACCTCTAAAAATTCTGTACATGTATATAATGAATTTACATGTGCTGTCATTCCATTCCCTCTGAGTAATAAAAATATCTGTAGCTATGAATGCTGTGATCAGTAGCATCAGTAGGTGGATTAGGGCCAATAGACCAATGGGCAGGTCAGTGGGTTTGGACCTGTACCCAGAAGTGAACTTGAGGATGTGGAAGAGAAGAAGGATGCTGTTGGCTGAGATCCCAATGCCAATTTCAGAGAAAAAGGTGTTCCTTAAGTGGGAATTAGTGTGGTGTTGGTGGTTCTTATTCATCTTATGTGGGAACAAGCAGTGGCTGAGGAGGAAAGTAGATCAATGACTCATCACGGACACAACCCTGGAACCACTGCAGACAGCTTGGCAGCCTCAGGGAAACACGCAGATGCCCACACACACTTATTCCCCTGAAGACTCAGTTCCACCTCATGTTCCACAGACCATCTTCATGTTAGCACTTGTCTTAGTCTTCAGAGCCAAGGCTGGATCCTGTGTCCCAGGGTGGCTGCATCCATGTGTGAGTTCCTTCGACATTAAAAATTGCCTCCATCAGAAATGATGTCTTTTCATATTTCACATGTTTGGGTTTTACTGGAGCAGGAGCAGCTTCTTACTGGGTTTTTATCCACGACATCTTGATTTCCAGGTACATAATAGACAGAGTTTTACTATTTAGGGTGAGTTTGGATGAGGATGATTGTGTAATAGAAGAAACCAGCCCTTTGCACTGAAAGAGGTCCCATGCATCGGGCATGCACTTAATCTATTCAGGGCTGCCTTTACTCTATTTGTTGTAAAACTGAATTTCTTAATACATTTCTATGGAAATGATGGTAATTGTGAACTATCAGTCCAGACAATTCACATTCCACCCATGATGTGCTGTTTCCTCTGAGTGTGACATTTTGCACTCTAAGGCTGAGTTCCAGTCACCTCCACTGGAACATATGAATTGTCATGTGCCTGTTTGATGAGACACTAGGTGTGGAAGAACATGCTTTATGCACACAAATCATGGCAGGATCCAGTTCTTGATGGTTTCTATAAATGTTTTGCCTCCTGTTTTTTCGATGCAGAGCATATGTTTGTGCTCAGGGAGAGTTAAGGTAGCTCACAGTGGCTGTTCAGCTCCATCCCTGCCTGAAACAGAAGAGAAATGATAAATTACACAACAGTAGCACATTGGAGTGGAGTCCTTTCCAGAGACTCTGACAGACAATTCAGTCACTGAGCTCTGCTCTGTAACTGCATCTTGCCTGCTTCTAATCTCATTCCAGAGCCTCCTCCATGAGAACAGCAAAGTGGGCATATGTCAGCAGGAGCACATTCCACGTCCTTCCTCAGCATGTGAAGTCAGGGGGCAAATGTCAGCAGGAGCACATTCCACGTCCTTCCTCAGCATGTGAAGTCAGGGGGCAAATAGAACTACAGTTATAGCAGACTCCTGGCTATCCTACCCCATTTTATAAAATTAGTTAAAGGAAAATGGTCCAGCTCAGTCTTTAATGATGGGCTCCAGAGGATTCTAAGGTTCTCTCTAACCTTCACTGAGCTGAGATACTTTTCCAGATTCCAGATATGCCAACTCCAAGTTTATATTAAGAAATATGATGTATATGTTTTTAAATAATTGCAGTTTATTTTATTAGACACTGACTAATTAAAATACCATAACCAAAAATAAGTTGAGGAGGAAAGTCTTCTTTTCATGTTATAGCTAATAGTCCAGGAAAGGTGGGGAAGGAGCTTAAGGCAATTACTGGGAGGCAGGATCTGATATGCAGGCCATGGAAGAGTGCTCTTTACTGGCTTGTGCCTCATGGCTTTCTCACTCTGTGTTCTCAAGCACCCAGGACTACTAATTCAGGACATGCACCCACAGTGAGTTTGGCCCTCTTCCATTGATCATCAACCAAGAAAACGCACCACAAAGCTTGCCCATAGGCCAATCTGGTGAGTGTATTTTCTCAGTTGACTTTCCCTCTTCACAAATGGCTCTAGCTTGTGTCAACTTGACACACAAACACACCACTGTTACAGTATAACTTTTCTTCTCTTATTGTTCCCAAGATGTCGTTTTAATATCAACATCACAATATAAAACAGATTCCAAAATTTAAGAGTTCCACATTCTTTAAAAGTTAACTCTCCTGAAAACATCCAAAGTCTCTTCTGACGTTCAAAGCCTCTCCAAAATAGTCGAGTCTCTAAAACACCAAAGTCTCTCTAAAATAGCCATCATCTTTCTAGAACAACATGTCTCTGTAAAACACCCAGTCCTTACCTTCTATGAGGAGTGGATGGGGTTGAGATGGGGATAGGTGGGTCGGGAGAGCTGGAGAAGAGGAGGGAGGAGGAACAGAGGTTGGTATGTTAAAGGAAAGAAACTTTTTTAAAATAAAAAATAAAAAAAGAAGAAAAAAGTTCAAAATCTCTTAACTGTGTAGTCCTGTAAAATAAAAATGATTTAAATGTTTTTGTATCCCAAAAGGTAAGAACAAGGGTACAGGGAAAATCAAGTTCAACAAAGTCCAACATTGTGAGTCTCAGTGTCAGACTTCTGGGCTCCTTGACAGTGCTTGGAAAGCCATCATAGCACACACAGCTGTCTTCTAGGCTAAAAAAGGCTTCACCCCACAGGAGCTGCTGTACTTGTTAGTTGTTCCACGATACTGGCATCTCCACCTGGGTTGAACCTTCATCAGTAGCCTCTCCTTGCTCCCTGAAGGGACACTAACCCTTCCACATGGTGCCAATCCACCACTCCACTCCATGATCCCTTCATGCCTTCAAAACCAATACCACCTAAGAGACTCTTAAGCTGCCAGCTTCAGCTGCCTGCATGAGATGCAGCCTCAGCAGTATCTGGACCACAGTGTCTGTTTGCTGAACTCAAGGAAAATGCCTCTCAGCAGATTTTAATTGTTTCAGCATGGCAAAGGTTTTGATTTATTGGTTCTTATTTCAAAATATGAATGACCCTCATAGGGAGTCTCAAACTTCCCTCTGGAACTTCTTAAGTCAAGCCTCCATCATCTGCACTGCTCTCAGCATTATATTTTAAGATCACACAGGCCAACCCTCTAAGATATCAGCGTCCTATGGATTTTCCAGTCCAAAGTTTCAAAATCCTTCCACAGTCCTCCAAAAACACATGGTCATGTCTATCAAAGTAATACCTCATGACCTAGTACCAATTTCTTTCTGTCTTTGTTAGGATTTCTGTTGCTGTGAGAAAACACCATGACAAGAAGTAAGTTGGCCAGAAAAGGGAACATTTCACCATGCAGCTCGTTCATCCTCCAGGGAAGTTGGGGAATGTAATTGGAGGTTTCTGTCTTGTCAGCAAGTCCCAAATACCCAAGAACTGCTTCCCAAATAATTGATTCAGAGACTTAATATTACTTAAAAATACTCAGTGAGTAGCTCAGTCTCATTAGTAGCTATCTCTTGCACTTAAATTAGCACATAATTCTTATGTATGTTCAGCCACAGGCTTGGTACCTTTTCTCAGTATGATAGTCTCATCTTGCTTCTTCTATATCTGACTGGTGACTCTCTGACTCTGCCCTTCTTCTTCCCATCATTTTTAATTTGGCTTTCCCACTTAAATTCCTGGCCAGCTACCAGCCAATCAGTGTTTTATTAAACCAATTTGAGTGACAAATCTTTACAGTATACATTAGGATTATTCCACAGCACTTCCCCACTTTTGTCTAATTAAAAGGATGGCTTTATCTTTAACATAGTAAGATTATATATAACAAAAAACATTTATTAAATAAGAATTACTGTAGCACTATCTAATCCATTTGCATTTGGCAAAATTAGAGTAAATACTTATCTATTTTATCTTTGTGAGTCTAAAGTTTTGTATCTAATTTATCTTTTATTATAACTAAAATAAGCTATAACTATCTATTCTTCAACTCCATCAAAGACCCCAGAAGGATGAAATGTTAACTAATGACAGGACCTTAAGCTTCCTGGACAGTCACCCAAGGTTCTTCTGCAACATTGGGGCATCCAACTCTGGTCTACAGGCCTTACATGTCTGACAGACTTTCCTTATGAAGCAGGGAATTCTGAAGGACTGTCCTATTTTGTCTTGGCAAAGTTCAGCAGTCACCTTTTTTGTGTCCTGCTGGTCCAGTTTGGACAGTAACTGTCAGCAATTGAGACAAGAGTATTTTCTTTGCCCACATGGCTAACTTTTGCCATAAAGGAAAAAAACTCCATATGGATTTTCTTCAGTGCCCATCATCATTTTTGAAGTAATTGATGCTTCTAGGAGCAGATGTGTCTAACTGTCAAGAAAAGTCTAAGTTCTTAAAACATTTCAAATGCCATATTCTGTAGGTCTTTGAAGTGCTTGAAGATTACCTACCTAGAAAACCTAACTAACATGACTGTAAGTTTGCTATTATAGATGACTAACAATTAATCTGTATTTTTAAATTAAACATTATATTTAAGATGAGCTGTATAAAAATAATATGTTAAACAAAAGTAGAAATATACATACAGTATAACAAAATTGAATTTAAATTTGTAATAATAAACTAAAATCCATAACAACATAAAATATTTTGAGATTAACAGTTGTTTGTTTGGATTAAAGTAGCTTCAATAATCTACCTTTTTTTCTATCATAATTCCCCCTTTCTTCTTTTAGAAAGAGATTGACTATGACCACTAATAACTTATAACCAACCCCCCTTAAATGAAAACAAACATTCATGAGAAATTTTTTTTGGCAATTTGGGCATAGGTCTCTAGACTATTCCCTGCCAATGGGGTGCTGGTAATCTCATGGGGACCCTGAAGAAATTTGGAATTATGGTCAAGTTCTGACTGGGGTATTTTGTGAGGTTGGTCCATCTTAGTCTGGATCCTTGAAGCTGTTTTGGATGCTTGATCATCTGGGCCATCATTTTTATTGGTGTCTGGTTCCCTTGCTCTGAAAATATATAACCTTTTAAAGGTAACATACATATCTGTAGTAATACAAATATAAATTGTGCATTGTATACAAGTCAGTCAAAGATAATTTTTTGTTTTATTTCTGAGCAGGTAAAATATATATCACATGTCTTGTAGTTACTTTAGGTTTATTTTCCCATGTCTGTAGTCAGGATTTCAGGGCGTCTTCATCTATCAAACCTGATTTTTCTTAACCCAGAATGAATTGATAGCCTCTCATTTTCTGTAGAAATAAAATAGAACCTCTTTCCCCATGTACTATATCTAATTTAGCAGCTTTTATAATCAAATGTCTCTCAGCAGTTAGCTCATTAACAGTGAAAAAATCCAAAGAAAACACAATAGCATACATAATGCAGACTCTCTGTGTATTTTCCATCCTTACATGGCTCATTTCCTTTATATTACTTTGCCCCCTTTATAAGGACTTTATTATTTTAAATGTATATTTTTAATCTAAGGCTTTAAAAATATATCCTTTTTCTTTTCTCTCTCAAGCCTATTGTAATCCACTTAGAGGTTTTTTTTTTTTATCTGAATCTGTCTTTACAGAGTATCTGTAATCCTTTTCTGACCAAATGAGTCTTTAAACTGTTAAGCAGGTGTGGCTATGAACAAAGCCAATAGCTTTGGTAGCTGACTCTGCCCCAGTAGGCTTACAAAGTGTCTAGTTTCATGATGGAAGTACCAGTGAGAGTCACAGTTAATGTCCCAAATCTGGGAAGCTGTTGGGTCCATGCTGCCACCAAGTAGCATGTAGCCCACCACCCACAAACCCCATTCAAGTGCTCTGTAGCAGGACCTCCTAAAAGAGCCGGCCATGCTGCCAGCAAGAACCAGGAAACCATGTCATAAAGGAGCCTTGCCTCTGCTTGCCAGTAGCAAACAGAGCCTACCCAAGAAAATGTTGCTACCAAGAAGCTGTGCTTGACTCTGTTCTTTTGTGTGTTTAGAATCCTTTTTAAAAGCTTTCTCAGGTTTTATGTAGAAATTCTTACTGAACATTTGGGTGTCATATGTAATCATAAATTTCTGTCCCACCAGCAACTCCCTAATCCCCCACAGCTCCTTTCAAATAATTGACTTGGAGGCTTAATGTTACTTAAAAATGCTCAGCCAGTAGCTCAGGCTTATTACTAACTAGCTCTTACACTTAAATTAACCCAAAATTCTTATTTATGTTTAGCCACCTGGCTTGGTAACATTTCTCAGTACAACATTCTCATTTTGCCTCCTCTAAGTCTGACTGGTGACTCTCTGACTCCACCCCCTTCTTCCCATTGTTCTCAGTTTGCCTTTCCTACCTAACTTCCTGCCCAACTACCAGCCAATCAGCATTTCATTAAACCAATTTGAGTGACAAATCTTTACAGTGTACAAGAGGATTATTCCACAACAGGGGAAAGAACTCAAGACAGGAACCTGGAGGCAGAAACTGATGGAGAGGCCATGGAGTAGTGTTGTTTACCAGCTTGCTTCTTATAGCTTGCTCTACCTACTTTCTTATAGCATCTAAGACCACCAGCCCAGTGGAGTCACTGTCCATAGTGAGCTGGGCCCTCCTATATCAAATCAATCATCAATCACGAAAATGTACCAGGTGCTTGTCCACTGGCCAGTCTGGTGGGGACATTTTCTTAGTTGAGGGTTTTTGTTCTACAATGATTGTAACTTGTGTCAAGAAGACATAAAACTAGAAAGCACATAGCTGGGTGTGGTGGCACACACCTTTAGTCCCATCACTTGGAAGGCAGAGACAAGTGGATCTCTGAGTTCGAGGCCAGCCTGGACTGCAGAGTGAGTTCCAGGACAGGCTCCAAAAGCCATAGAGAAACCCTGTCTCAAAAAACAATAAATAAATAAATAAATAAATAAATAGACCTAGCAAGCACAGACACCATGCATATGGAGCATATAATTTTGAAAACAAATTCCTGTTACATAGTAAAAATATATTACTAAAAGTCAAAAGTGTAGGTTGAAATTGTTTGATACTTATTTAGACCATGTAACGTGTATTGGAAGATAATAAGGAAAGGCAAAAGGTGATAAAATTCACAAGTACAGGGTGCCTTTTAAGGACTTAGACCTAGGTCAGATAGTTGGTGAAAACATTTCACAAAGCAAATTTTCTGAAATAAAAATTCTATAGCATTGTTAGAAAGGGTTAATCCTTTATAAGGTTATGGACCATGTATTTTAGATAGCAGCAGAGTGTTGATAAAAATAAGTGGTGCTTAATTATTCCCATTGAATTGTGAAGTTCTTTATAAAGTTTATGGGTTGTTTTTTTTCCAAATCCCTGTCCCAAGGATGAGAACACAGTAAGGACGGAGGGGGAGAGGAAGAGGCAGTGTGACATTTTCCAGTGATCAGGGAAAATGGCAGTTTTCTCCACTTTGAACAATTCAAGCCTTTGTGTTGTGTGTTGATAACCCAGGTAACCAAAGGAGAGAGTAAGAGAGCTTCATTGTCTCCAAGCTTTAAGGGACAGATGTCATCAGAGAACATGATCTGAATGGCGTTTTGTGATCTGTGGGCACTGAGTAGCAGGTGCGTGTGTTATACACTCATTTCATGGAAGAAAACACACTCCTGTAGAGTTTGAAATAGTAGTTTCCATCATATGCATATTAACACAGGCTAAGAAGTAAAATAGTTCAAAAATGTTTTCTCCTGTCATTTCTGGAAATGTGTGTTTTTCCTTAATTCCACTGAACTAGCCAGAAAAGAAAAGAAAGGGAACTTGGTCTTTATGAACACAACACATTGTGAGACTGCCCAGGCTGTGTGTGTCAGCTCAGTAGAGCAGGTCATGGGCAGTTTTCAGCATCCCTTCACAAACTGTAGCTCTGAAAAATGAGGCAGGTGCAGAGGCCATGAACCCTCAGTGGTGTTCTCAACATCATGACTTCAGAAATCCCTGCTTTGATTCTATTAGAAAACCTGATTTTCTGAAAGTGGAATTCCATAGTAGCAAAAGAGAAAATTTACAGTGACATGACTATTTGTCATGAACACTAGCTTGCAAGGAGAGACAGAGACAGCATTTCTGGAGTCATCTTGCCAACTCCAAATTACATGCACCATACAAATACATGTAAATTTAATATAAGAACCAGTAAGACACATAGAGTCTGGACTGTTGTATAATTTTTATAGAAAATGTTCTATTGAGTATGAACCCTTCTTAAGTACAAGCCACAAGGAATCCTCTAGCTTGTCCACTCCTAGCTGAACTGCAAAAGCTCTCACCTCCCTAGTTGAGAATGGTTAGGAGACCAGAAGATAAGACTGATACTCTCAGATCTACAGAATGGATCAAAGGACACTTGTCTAACAGAGAAGACAGGGGAGAATGAACTGTGACACTGGAATAGCCTAAAATAGCCTATCACATCATGCACTGTGATGGATTTTACACAAGGTAACAAAACAGGCTGATTTCCAGAGACTTGAAAATCTGTCCATAGCACCAGGAAAGGTCACAGATTCTGGAATAGCTCCCATTGGAAGAGGCTGTATTGGAGAAGAGGAAGGGAAGACATTTGAAAGATTAGGAAAAGAAAACCTGCACAGAGCAAGAAATGACAAGAGTCGAAGCATTCCTCAGTTAAATCCGATTGTGAAGGCTGCAGCTGCTCAGGACAGAGGAACTGAAACCCCCTGTCTGTCTGAATCAAGGAAGTCATGACTTTAGACTTTCTGTCATCCCACACTTACCCAACCATGGACAACCCACAACCACAGGCTCAGCAAAGAGAGGTTTGGTAGGCGACACTGGTCCTGCTCCATGCAAGTGACTGAGGATGAGGTTACTCAGTCAGGATGTTTACCTTTGGCAAAACTCTAACTTTAAAACCAGAAAGACAGTAGGGAGAAATGGCTGGCATATGAGGAAGAGGAAAACCATGACCAAGGACATGACAGAGCTGTTTCCAGAGATGCCAAAAATAAATGAACTGTGAGAATGTGATGGGCAAATCACAAACAGCCTGGGGGCTAAGGAATGGCAGTTGTGTCTGAAAAACTGATAATTGTATTTTTAAATTTTGAAACCTTTGAAGCTGTTTCTCTGGGCTCAGACTGGCAGCAAGAATGTCACCCAGTGTTTCCAAATCAACCTCCAGAAATGGCAGGAGCGGATGTCCCAGAGGAGCAGCATGGTACAGACTCCAGCCACCAACACCAGACCCCACACAGTGCTGCAGCACAACCTGCTTCCCTCATCACCTGAGAGTCTCGGCTTTGCTGCTAAGGGGCTGTGACCTCCCTGACAGAGTGCTCATTGCCTCAGAGAGAAGAGAAGGGAGTCGGTCCCTGCCCGTCTCCTCACATAAAATCATGAAAAGATTTGGTTTGGGAGAAACCTGAAAACCAAGTAGAGGCAGCAGAACAGGATGAGGTTCAGGTTTTCAAAAATTTACCAAAAGAAAATGAGATTCAGGTTTCTCCACTATAAAAAATTATATACCGTGCATGTGAAGAACATAGAGAAAAGGTAAAACATGTAAACATTCTTCCCAGGATGTCCTATTCCTGAGTCTCAATAAGTCTGGTAAAAGGAACCTGCCACTGTGTCCACTGTAATTTAATAACGATTCTCCTGGCAACCTCATCATCATGGCCACTAGTGACAGTTCCTACCAGGCTGGCAGAGGCTAAGGACCAACAGCACAAATTCATGATTTCTGAGATTGAATTGGAATGAATAGTGACCATGAGCAAACATTAGCAGGCAATTTGCAATCCTGTGAGGTAATGTTGTTTAGAATCCTCTGTGTAATATTGTTTAGAATCCTCAGGCTCCATTCTTTACAGAGATTTTTTTTAAGCTTTGAAAACTCAAACTCAGAAAAACTTACACCAAAATGGTACTGCTGTGTGTGCCAAAGTGAAAATTGCACAGCTGAGGACATTTAATTAAAGTGAGTATTACCCCTTTCAATTCTATGATAGCTTTTCTTAGGAATAGGTAAGTCAGTAAAATGTTTGTAACTTGATAACTTATCCAACTATTCACTGTGAGTTATTTACTTCATAGGGATAAATTTGGATCCTAAATTAATCTTAGTTTGGAGACACTCCAAACTAAGGAAATGAATACTCTAAGAAGAAAACATCCTCGTTCTCCATTGTGCAGAACACAGTTCCTGTGCCGATGGGCTGTCAGAGCTCAGCATCTCCTCTGCACATGCTGAAAACCTCCCTGAGACCCACTGCTCCTCCTCCCTCAGCCTACCTGGGACCTGACCACCTGTTGATTCTGCACTTGGGTGCAGAGCACTTACCCAGATGGAAGGAGCAGAGGAGGACTCTGCCTGAGGAGATCTGCACAGGCAGGTACAGGGTTTTCTTAATGCATCTCTGTGGCATGTAATTTTAGTGTCTGTTAAAAGTGACAGGTTCCCAATGGGGAGCATGGAAATGTGGCATCCCAGTGGAGCACCATACCTGTCTGCCACAGAGCTTACTCTGCCCTGAATGACAACATCTGGGGAGGGCTGAGTGCAAACTTTATCTGAAATCCCTTGCCACACTTTAGAGAAGAGTCAGAAAATTTGCACCATTGGACAACCCTAACTTTTCTCACTTTACTGCTTAGACTTAATTTGGAACAATTCCATCACCGTAATGCCTCTCTTCTTCGATGTGGGCTTCTGGGGCTCCTATGAGTTCCCTGTCATAGGGGGGTTCTCCCTCTATAGTTCATGACATCAGCCTCTCCCTGGGTCAGTCTTTCCAGGGAGCAGAAAGTTTGCACCAAATAGACAACCCTAACTTTGCTCACTTTACTCCTTAGACTTGATTCAGACCAATTTCATTCACAGTGTTTCCTTTCTGGGCTGTGGGACTCCTGGGCCTCACATGACTTCCCATGGCTTTGAGGGTCCTCTTCCAACAGTGTAGACTGACAGCCAGTTCCAGGGTCAGTCCTCCCATGGAACACCTGGTTTCCAGGTGGTGTTGATTCTTTGTTCCCTGATTTCTAAAATCTGTTTGAGCATTCAAGATGTGATTAAATTTTGGATTTAAACCCCTCTGCCAGAAGTTGGTTTGGTGAAGATCTTTTCCCATTCTGTAGGCTGCCATTTGTCCTATTCATGGTATCTTCTGCCTTACAGAAGTTTTCAGTTTCATGAGATCCCATTTATTAATTGTCAATTTTAGTGGATATGCTATTGGTGTTCTGTTCAGGAAGTTGCCTCCTGTGCCAATGGGTTTGAGATTATTCCCTACTTTCTCTTCTACCAGGTTCACTGGAAGGATTCCCAAAATATATAAATAACTCAAGAATCTAGATATCAACAAACCAAATGATCCAATTAAAAAATGGGGTGTAGATCCAAACAAAGAATTCTCATCAGAAGACTATCAACTGGCTAAGAAACACTAAAGGAGATGCTCAACATCCTTAGCCACCGGGGGAAATGCAAATCAAAAGGACTCTGAGCTTCCATCTTACATCTGTTAGAATAACTAATATCAGAAACACTGATGACAGCCTATGCTGGAGAGGATGTGGAGTAAGGGTAACACTCCTCCATTGCTGGTCAGAGTGCAAACTTGGACAACCACTTTGGAAATCAGTATGGCAATTTTTCAGAAACCTGGAATGAATCTACCTCATGATCTAGCAATAACACTCTTGGGCATATACCCAAAGGATACACACTCATACCACAAGAGCATTTGCTCAACTATGTTCATAGCAGCATTATTTGTAATAGCCAGAACCTGGAAACAACCTAGATGCCCCTCAACTGAAGAATGGATAAAGAAAATGTGGTACATTTACACAATGGAGTATGACTCAGCTGTACAAAAAAGGATGACAGCATGAAATTTGCAGGCAAATGGATGGAACTAGAAAAAGCCACCCTGAGTGAGGTAACAAAGACACAGAAAGACAAACACAGTATTTCCTCACTCATAAGTGGATATTAGACTTAAAGCAAAGGATAATCTGGCTAGAATCCACAAACACAGAGAAGCTAGGTAATAAGGAGGACCCTGAGAGAGACATGCATGGATTCCCCCAGAAGAGAAAATACATAAGATCTCCAGAGTATATTGGGAGCCTGGGGGAGGAATGGGAGGAGATAAAGGGAGGTGGCAAGAGAACAAAAGGGAATGGGATGGTCAGGTTGGGGGAGAGACAGAGAGGAAGTCAAGGAAAGAGATGCCTTGATAGAGAGAGCCATTATGGAGTTAGGGAGAATCCTGGTGCTAGGGAAATTCCTAGAAACCCACAAGGATGACCCCAGGTAAGACTCCAAGCAATAATGGAGAGGATCCCTGAACTGGCCTTCCCCTGTAATGAGACAGATGACTACCAAGTTATCATCATAGGACCTTCATCCAGTAACTGATGGAAACAGGTGCAGAGATCCACAGCTAAGCACTGGGTGGAGCTCCTGGAGTCCAGTGGAAGAGAGGGAGGAGGGATTCTATGATCAACCAATGGGGTCAAGACCAGCATGGGGAAACTAGATCATTGTTTCCATTAGATTAGTGGGGCAGTGAGTTCCCCTCTTAGTGCTTGTATTACAAGCATGTGCACTATGATGATACTTTATTTGTGCTGAAATGTAATTTCATTTGTATGTTAATAAATAAAGTTGCCTGGTAGTCAGAGGTAATAGCAAGCCATTTAGCAGAATTCTGGTAGTGGTAATACATGCCCTTAATCCCGATCACATGGCAGGCAAAGTCTCTGTGTGTTCAAGGACACAGCTAGCATGGTGACACACACCTTTAATCTGAGTACCAACCATAGAGACCTGGAGGTCTGTATAGACAGGCAGTGACAAAGAAGTCATGAGGTTGGGTTTAGAGCCAATGAGAAGGCAGAACAGAAAGGCAATAAAAATACAGACACACAGGAAGTGGTCTCTTTATCAGGGGAAGGACAGCAGTGAGTGGTAAGAAGGTGGTCTTAGATCTTGGCTATTGCTCTCTGATCTCTGGGTTTTAACTCTGCATTTGGCTCTGTGTTTCTTATTTAATAAGACCTTTTAAATCACATGTACAGTGCACACATACCTGAATTTCCTTGTATGTTGAAGATCTGTCCTCTGAACCACAAGATGTATAATAATCATTTTACCCAGTGAGCCATCTCTCAACTCGCTCCCTGATGTAAATACAGGAAAAGCACTCCATTCTAATTAACACCGAGGATAAAACAAGGTGGATGGCACAGTATACTAATGTCTGGACTCTACCACCTCTGGATTAAATAAGATTCTGTGGAGAACAATATGTCATTCACAGATGTTGGGTTTCGTAGAAGCTTTCAGAGAAGTCCTAGAGTGTAGCCATTAGGACTTGTTAATGGCCAGAGCTGTGGAGTCAGTCAGCATGGATATAATGTCTCTTCTGTTACCTAATGATGGAACCGTGAACAGATCTGCAGCATGTCAGGTCCCTCTCATCTGTGAGATGAGTAGGACAGGGATTACTCCCTGGTTGTTGTGGGATTAAGGAAATTGTAGATAGTAGGTTCTTTGTACCCAGAGTGCTCCCTAAGTAATCCTTGGGAGATCTGACTTTGTGTATCCTCACCAGAGGACCCCCTGCAGGAATCTGTGTGCCTGGTCCATAGTAGACAGTGTAAAAGATATCTGTGTGAGAGAATATGAGGCTGTTATCATTGCAGACAAAGCTGTGGTGAGAAATATCAGTTCTGAGATGACAGAGCTGCTCTCTGGCTTTTGACCGAGCATAAAAACTACATTTCCCAATACCCTTTGCAGATCTGAGGAGGCATGAATGTTGAGACCAATGCTAACTAGGCTGAGGCCAATTGGGCTTTGGGTTCTCTTCATTCCCCTGCCCCCAGCATCACTCTTGACATTTTAGTACTTTAGTGGTCAAATCCCATTTTATTGTGTTGACATGTGACCTGTTGTCAGGCAACAAGACTCATTAAACATATAGAAAGTACATGGTAACCTAATCTTCCACCAGCTTGTGTCTCTCATCACCCATTGTTTGAGTTATTTCCTCAAGTAAAAATCCTAAAAACTGGTGATATACAAGTATAAACAGTGGCTTATCCAGGTGTAGAATGTGAGTTTAGCAGTGCCACATTTCTGTGACTTGATCTTTTAAAACATTCAGTGACTCACAGTACTGACACCTGTGGAGATATATTTTGTACCCTAATAAAGCTTGCTTGAGGATCAGAGGACAGACCCAGCCACTAGATTAGACATAGAGGCCAGACAGTGGTGGCACACACCCTTAATCCTATCACTCGGGATGCACAGATTCATCTGGATCTCTGTGAGTTCAAGGCCACACTGCTAACAGAGCCAGGCAGTGTTGGCAGATACATTTTATCACAGTACTGGGAATCACACACGCTTTTAATCCCAGGAAGTGTTGGCAGGGCAGAGTAAGGTATATAAGGTGTGAAGAAGCAGAACTTCAGCAGTTCAGTTGAGGCCCTTTCAGGTGAGGACTCAGACGCTTTCAGTCTGAGGATTCATGGAAACAGGATTGGCTGAGGAGCAGGTGAGGTGAGGTTGGCTGTGGCTTGCTCTGCTTCTCTGATCATTCAGCTTTCACCCCTATATCTGATACTAGGTTTTTTATTATAACACCATTTAAGATTCGAACAACATGTGGTATCCAACTTGTGGGGCATGAAGTCACAAAAAAGCTGCTTGCCTGTGGCCTTGCAGTCCCTAGCTCAAGCCGGAGCTACAAGCAGCCAGAGTCTCCACCCTTATTGTGTCAGAGTCCTTAACCAACTAAGTTTCTGTTGCAGCCTCTCTGCAGCAAGCTCCCCAGGCTGAAGGTCCAAACACCCCAGAATTAGCTGCTTTCCCATATTTCCCTGTGCAGAAAGCTGGCTTTTTGGCTTCTTTCCATTCCTGGTGCGTTCTGGCCTTCCTTTGGCCCCCTCCTCAGGCTGCTGCCACACTGTCATCTGAATCATGATTATCAGCAGCTTTGATGAGTCAATTAAGATTTCTTTCTTTTCTTTTCTTTTTTTCCCCCCTGAGACAGGGTTTCTCTATGTAGTTTTCGTGTCTGTCGTGGATCTCACTGGGTAGACCAGGCTGGCCTTGAACTCACAGAGATCTGCCTGGCTCTACCTCTTGAGTGCTGGGATTAAAGGTGTGTGCCACCACTGCCTGGCCAATTAAGATTTCTTAAAGGGAGGAATTAGTTAAAAAAAGTTTTTTCCCACATTTAAAAATTGGAATCATTTTTACAATGGAGAATGTATGGTCTCTGTTTGATAGTATGATTGACATTTTGAAAATGGAGTAATTAAATGAGAGGATAATTAATGTTGATGGGATAGATGTAATGTCAATTATAAATATTTTTGTTTTATCATTAAAAAAGTTGGTTAATATAAATGCCAAGACAAAAGATTGGAAAAACTTGTTAAAGCAGATCATAGAGATATTCAGACACAGACAAAACAATTTTTAGGTGAACCAATCTCAGCATTGTATTATACTGTTACAGAGAAAACAGCCTAAGGTTTTTAAAGAGCCAACCTTAATCTATCCAGTAACCTTACAGGAACTGTCAAATGCCCAAGGCTGTAGCTAGAGTTTTCCTGCCTGGCCCACAGTCAGGACAAATCTCTCTCACCTTCTAGTCCCACAGCCAGTGAGACCTGACCTAGTAAACACAGAGACTTGTATTGGTTATAAACTGTATGGCCGTGGCAGGCCTCTTGCTAACTGTTCTTACAGCCTAAATTAATCCATTTCTATAAATCTATACCTTGCCACATGGCTCGTGGCTTACCAGCATCTTCACATGCTGTTTCTCATTGTGGCGGCTGGCAGTGTCTCTCTGACTCAGCCTTCCACTTCCCAGCTTTATTCTCCTCCTTGTCCCGCCTACACTTACTGCTTAGCCAATGGTCAATCAGTGTTTTATTTATTGATTAATCAGCAATACATTTGCCATACAGAACATCCCACAGCACAAGGCTATGTAAGAGGTGACTGGACTTTTATGCAAATGTTGGACTTGAGGAGATTCAAAGAAGCTATGGTGTCATATGGTATATATTCCCTGTTTGTGAAGCAGATGTTAAACTCATGGTCAGTTTTTAATAGAATTATGCCTCAAGACTGGAGAGATTTGATTACTGCTATCTTAGAAGCTGGTCCCTAACTGCAATGGAGGACCTGGTGGAAGGATGAGTCTAAGACCAATGAACAACAAAGTAGGGCTAGAGTCATGGAAGTCTCCCAAGATGGACTTCTTAGAGAGGGAGATTAGGCTAATAAAAAATGCAATCTCTATATGATGACCACACCCTAGCTTTATTCCAAATGGCAACCTTGAATGCTTGGGACAGAATTGAAGAAGGAGGAAAGAAAATAGAGTCATTTACAAAATTTATACAGTGCCCAAATAAACCTTCACTGTTTTCTTACAAAGGCTGTCTTCAACAGTAAATAGAATAATACCAAATTCAGAAGCTAGAAAGATAATAATTTAATCTCTGGTTTTTGAAAATGCTAATGCACAATCAAACAGGGTAATCAGACTGTTAAAGGCAAGAATAGCACCCTCGGAGGAATGGATCCGAGAGATAATGAATATTGAATCTCATGACCATGATGTTACTTGGATAGGAGAGGTGAATTCCAGAGGTTTGAAGAAAAAAATAGTAATGTCAGATGTTTCAGTTGTGGTAAACAAGGTCAACCTAGAAAGGGGCATAAGCAGGGCGTTCCTAGAAACATTGTTTTTTCAAGGAACAATGGCAACAGAATGTTCCTCTCCTGGATTATGCAGAAGGTATGGCAAAGGCAAACACTGGACTAATAATTTAGATAAACAAGGGACAGACAAGGTAATCCTTTGCCTTTGCCATTGGGAAACTTCCTGAGGGGCCTCTCAGTTGGCCCCATGACAAATTCAGTTCATTCCTTTCCTGTCATTATGGAAGAAACTCCTTCCCAGAGCAGTTAATGAACCTAATGCCTATTGTAAAGTATCATACTGCTTAGGGTGATAAAACAGCTACAGATGAGAGAACAAAAAATTCAGGAGAAACCATAAAGCAACTTTTTTTGGTAAACTTGTATAAATTAACAAAGACCAAAATTAAAAATATGAATAAATGATGTATTCATTGAAGGTATAGTAGACAGAGGTGTGGACATAACAATAATTGTACCAGAATATTGGCATCCAAACTGGCCTCTTCAGGAGTTAAATGTTTATCTTATAGGGATTGGAACATTGTCTCAAGTGAAACAGAACACAAGATGGGCTGAATGTATAGGGCCAGAAGGACAGAGAGGAAAATTAAAGCCATATGTGGTTAATATAGTTATGAATCTATGGAGCTGTGATTTATTACAACTATGGAATACCCAGATTAACAGTCCTCCAATCTCAGAAACAAACCATAAACTAACATTTGTTTCTGAGAAAAATATCAGAGGGTATTATAAAGAACAGTCACCAACCATCCAGATTTTACAAGAACAGGGTACAACAACTGCTGATCTTTCAAAGTCACCAAAGCCCTACCTTTAAAATGGTTAACAGACAAGCCTGTATGGGTTCATCAATGGCCTTTAACAAAAGAGAAACTACGGCCCTTAGAACAGCTGGTACAAGAGCAGTTAAATGCTCAGTTGAAGAATCAACAAGCCCTTGGAATTTTACTGTATTTGTTATTAAAAAGAAATCTGGTAAGTAAATAATGGTAACAGATCTAAGAGCTTTAACAAGGTAATTGAGCTAATGGGTCCTCTCATAATCTGGAATTCCTTTGCTTACTGTGTTACCTAAAGGATGGCCTCTTATAGTTATTGATTTAAAAATTGTTTCTTCTCAATACTCTTACAAGAAAAAGACAGAGAAAAATTTGCCCTCACAGTGCCTACTTAAAATAATTCTCAGCTGGCAAGGGATATCAATGGAAGTTTATCCCACAGGGAATGTTAAATAGCCCAATCCCATGCCAATATTTTTATGACAGCCATTGAAAGTAATATATAAACAAGTTCCTCAATCTATGGTTTACTATTACATGGATAACATTTTATTAGCTGATTCAAATGTAGATACTTAGAAAGAATGTTTGAAGAAATAAAAAAAAATTCTGTCTTGTTTGTGATTACAAATTGCTCCTGAGAAGATACAAAGAGGAGATTCTATTAATTATTTAGGATATAAAATAGGTCTACAAAAAATTATACCCCAAAAGTGCAAATTAGGAGAGGTTGATTACGGACTCTTAATGACTTTCAAAGATTATTAGGAGACATTTCTAATCTATGGACCACTATTGGGGTAAAAAATGATGACCTGAGTAATATGTTCAAAATCTTAGAGGGTGACAAGGACTTAAATAGTCCAAGAGTATCATCAGCTGAAGCTGGAAGAGAACTGGCTTTGGTGGAAAAGAAAATACAGGATGCACATGTGGATTGTTTGGACTCAAAGCTTGATTGCATTTTGGTTATTTTAATCTCTAAGCATTCTCTTACAGGAATTTTAATGCAGAGGGAAGATATCTTATTGGAATGGATATTTCTACCAAATAAACAGAGTAAAAATTAAAAGCTTATGTGGAAAAGATCTCTGAGTTGATTTTAAAAGGAAAATTGAGACTTTGTCAATTAGCAGGAATAGACCCAGCAGAAATTGTAGTACCTTTAATGAATGATGAAATTGACAAATTATGGGCAAAAAGTGAACTTTGTCAAAGAGTTTGCAGTAATTTTTTGGGAGAGATTAATAACGAATATCCCAAAAGCAATAGAATTAAACTTACAAATAGAGCTATCTGGATCCTGTCCTCATTGTATGGGAAACACCGATATCTGGAGCCCCTACATTTTATGCAGATGCAAACCAAAAAGGAAAGGCAGGTTACAAATCAGAAAATCCAAGTAAAGTGGTTCAAGTTCCTTATAATTCTGTCCAAAAATTGGAATTATATGCCGTTCTGATGATATTAATGGATTTTTGGAAACGCTCAACATAGTTACTGACTCTCAGTATGCCTAAAGAGTGGTCTTACACATTGAAACTGCTAAATTTATCTGTAATGAGTCAAAATTCACTTCATTATTTATTCAGTTACAAGAAATAATCAGGAATAGGAGTCATCAATTATATATAACTCACATGTGATACCACATGGGACTGCCAGGTTCTCTAGCACAAGATAATGATGAGATTGACCAACTATTGATAGGAAGTGTGCTAGAGGCCTCAGAATTGCATAAGAAACATCATGTCAACAGTAAGGGTTTAAAAAATGATTTTTCCATAACCTGGCAACAAGCCAAGATTTTATAAGGAGATGTCCTACTTGTTCTTTATACAACCAAACTCCACTACCAGCAGGATATAACCCAAAGGGTACTTACAAGAATGAAATATGGCAGATGGATATGTTTCATTTTGTAGAATTTGAAAAATTTAAATGTGTACACCACATCATTGATACCTATTCAGGATTTCAATGGACAACTTCTCTGAGTTCTGAAAAGGCTGATTCTGTAATCACATATTTGTTAGAAGTTATGGCCATCATGGGTATACCTGTGCAAATTAAGACTGATAATCATCCATCATATGTCTCTGGTCCAATAAAACAGTTTTTTGCTCATTATAATATAAAGGATATTACAGGTATACCACATCATCCTACAAACCAACCAATCATAGAAAGATCAAATCAAACTCTAAAGTTTATGCTAAATAAACAGAAAGGGGAACAACCCCCCCAAGTAGATTACATAATGCTTTATTAACTTTGAATTTTTTCAATGCTAATGAGAAAGGAACAACAGCTGTGGAGAGACATTGGATAATCGAAAAAAATTACAGGGTTAAATTAGCCTATATACTTTAAAGATGTGCTGACCCCAGAATGGAAACCAGGATATGTTTTACATTGTGGAAGAGCTTTTGATTTTGCTTCCAAAGGAGAAGAAAAGCTATGGATAATGGCAATATTGATAATGGTTCAATTTGAGCAAGAAAGACCTCTTAATTAGAAGAAGTGATAGCTTATCAACCATCGTGACCATACAATTTAAATTAACTTATACAACTAACAAATGCTTGTCATTTGATCAGATATAACTTGCCAAAAGGAAACCTCCCAAAAGTTAGGGTTGGGGAAGGGTTTTGCTTTTGTCTTTCAGGAAAATAAAAACAACCATCTTTAAGAATTTAAAGACCTTTTAACAAATAAGCATCCAAAGAAAAAGTGAGAACTACATGGAAAAAATTACCAAGAGAAGGAATAATCTGACCTAATTTGATCTCTGTAGTCTCCAAAATGATGATGGCATCCCACAATGACAATTCCACACAGACTATGATAATGCCATTAAGCTGACAAACATCACCCAAAGATCAGTTTTGGACTACAAACTGCTCAGGACAATTTTGAGATGGCTAGTTGAGATGATCCAGCCTCACAGAATACTCAAATAAGTACTTGAGACTAGCTTTGCGTTTTCCTATTATGCAGAGACTGGACAGCAAATGATACAGCTACCTCTCCCGGGACCTGACAATTAACCTAAAATTTTTATTTTCAGGATCCTCTAAAGGTACTGTCACCCATAGACAGAAGAAGTAATTTTAAGAACATGATGCCCACATTCCCAAGAGGTGGAGTGTGTGGTTTTTAGTCATTCAGGGTGTTATGGATGATTGTTATTGTTTAGGATGGTTGGTTACAAGTTGTTAGCTGATAATTGTCAGGAAAAAAAGCTAAAAAAGGAGATTAGATTCAGGGTTTCTGTTAAAAAGAAAAAGAAAGAGAAAAAAGAGGATATAGGTAAGAGGTAGATTATTGAATCTACTTTGAAAAAAGATATAGAAATGATGGATAAAGGGTAGATTATTGAATCTACACTGAAAAGAAAAAAGAGAGAATATGGATATGAAAAGATAAGGTAGATTATTGAATCTGCTTTGAGAAAGCAACTACTAGTTTTAATATTTTACATTGGATTGGATTTTTGTATATTGTATACAAGTTTTGTATATTGATACAAATTTGAGATTAGTTTTGTTAGAAAATACTGTACACATATTTCCAATCTTGTTCAATGTATTGTACCTATACAGCTCATTTACCAATGTAATGAAAATTGCTAATCCTTGAAAGTTATTATTACCAACTAATTAGGATATAAAGAAATGCAAGTTAGTATTTAGTCACCTATTACAATCAAAAGTGTAGTTATATTAGGTTTGTTTTCAAGGTCAAACAGAAATATATTTTAGATAAACAGGTCATCTTCAAACACTTCAGAGATCTACAGAATATGGCATTGAAGATGTTTTAATAACATAGGTTCTTCTTTATGACTATGAGACATATCTGCTCCTGGCAGAACCAATCTACTTCAGGGGAGAGGATGGGCATCAAAGAAACTCTATATGGAGTATACTTTCATTCTGGTAAATTTCCCAGTGGGCAAGAAACTTCCCTTGCCTCGTCTGCTGACACGATGTTGTCCAAATAAACAAGCAGGACACAAAAGAAAGGATTGCTGAACCTTCTGAAGACAAGGTAAGAAGGCTTTTTAGAAAATCCTGCTTCACAAATGAGTCTGTCAGATATGCTAAGCCTGTAGGCCAAAGATGGATGCCCCAACATTGCAGAGGAATCCTGTGTGACTGTCTAGGCAGCCAGTTGTTTCTTTCATTTCTCACAATTTTTAAGTCATTTTATTGCACTTCCTGCTTACTTAGGTAATATTATTTCATTCCCAGGTCTCTGAGGGAATTAAAGATTAGATATAGTTTTCCTTGTAACTCACTGAAGAGTTATAAAGGGTATAAGATTGAAAGACATGAGAAGATGTTTTTGGTTGGTAATGCAAGTAAGGATAAAACATGAATTAGGTACAACACTTTAGACTCGCAAAAATAGGATAGACAATGGAGTATTTTCTTGGAATTTGTCAAATGTTTATGGACTGGACACTGTTAATGTAACTTTGGATTGCTTATATTTTATATAGTTATTGTACTTACTATATATAGTTTTTCTTATATTAGTTAAAAACTTTTATTATTTTAGACACAAAAGGGGAAATGTGGTGATATATTGAGTACCCTAATAAAGCTTGCGTGAGGATCAGAGCACAGAGCTAGCCACTAGATTAGACATAGAGGCCAGACATGGTGGCACACACCCTTAGTCCTATCACTCAGGAGGCACACATCCATCCTTGAACAGACTTCAAGGCCACACTGGAAACAGAGCCAGGCAGAGGTGGCACAAGCCTTTAATCCCAGTACTTGGAACCAACCCGCCTTTAATTCCAGGAAGTGCCAGCAGGACAGAGAAAGGTATATAAGGCATGAGGAAACAGGATCTACAGCAGTTCAGTTGAGGCCCTTTCAGGTGAGGACTCAGAGGCTTTCAGTCTGAGGATTCATGGAAACAGGATTGGTTGAGGAGCTGGTGATTTGAGGTTGGCTGTGGCTTGCTCTGTTTCTCTGATCTTCCAGGTTTCACCCCAGTATCTGGTACCAGGATTTTTATTAAAAGATCATCTAAGATTCGAACAACAGACATCTATTTGAAACGCACATGTGACAGAAATTGGTATTTGATTTCATGTTTAAAGTGAAAGCATACTACAAACCCATGGATTTATGGCGTTGGTTAATATAGAAGATTTTCATGTCTGATCTGCGCTTCACAATTGCAGTTTTGCATTCACAGGAAACTTCATCCAGGAGCTACCTATAGGGCTGAGTGCCAGAGCTGAGCAGCACATGGCACTGGCAGGTTCTCCAGCAAGGGCTTTGCTTTCCCAGGAGAGTCTGAGAGCAAGATTCAGATCAGCAGAGAACTGACTTCAAACGAATGTTTGGGACACATTTGTCAAAAGATTTTATTATTGAACAATTACATTCTGGTGTATTCAGATTTTTTTTACTTTTTAACTTTATGTGTGTGTGTGTGTGTGTGTATGTGTGTATGTGTGTGTGTGTGTGTGTGTGTGTGTGTGTGTGTGTGTGTGTGTATAGACATCTATGTTGCATGGTATATAGAAGTCAGAGTTCAACTGGTTTTGCTGGTCAAACTTTCCACTTGGTCTAAGGCTGGGTCTCTTGTCATCTCCATGGTGTGGGCCAGGCAAGCTGCAGTGGAGAGTCTGGGAATCCCCTCCTTTCCAGCCATAAGAACTCTGGGATGGAAGATGTCCAGTGCCCTGTTGTCTGGTGTTATATGAATGCTGGATATCTGTACTCAGGACCTTGTTCTGCAGTGAATCCTATATCCACTGAACCTCTCGGCTACTAGAGAGAATGCTGTGTTAGCTGCATGAAGATAATATGTCTTTTATTATGAGGAAGCACACAAAACATAAGAAGATGTCTTTGGATATTCTAGCCACACAATGAGTGCTAGTGAGCACATACACATCATTCTGTCCCATAATTGCACATACCTGCATTTGATTATCCCTTAATTGAAATTCTGTCAATCAAGAAAAAACAAAAACCCAGAAAAAAAACAACAACAACAAAAAAATAAATCTCAGCGGTGCTGTGGTGGCGCACGCCTTTAATTCCAGCACTTGGGAGGCAGAGCCAGGTGGATCTCTGTGAGTTCGAGGCTAGCCTGGGCTACCAAGTGAGTTCCAGGAAAAGGCGCAAAGCTACACAGAGAAACCCTGTCTCGAAAAACCAAAAAAAAAAAAAAAATCTCTATTTGGACCCTTTCTTTGAACCTCCAAAACAACATTCCTTGTGTTTTGTCTCTCTGAGTCTCACTACTGTGTTCCACCCTCTCTCTGGCAATCCACATAATACTTGTTTTTCTCTCACTGTGTTATCTTACTTTGCACAGCAACATCATAGTTTGTCTGTGTTCCATTGTTGCAGAAAACAACCAAGGACTGAGACAACCAAGCTGAAGCCAGGAAGCATTTATTCTATGGAAACAATACTCCCACTGGATAACAGTCCAAAACTGAGACCCAAGTTAATTTAAACAAAGTTTTTATGCTCCTTGTGTTCCTGTCTCCCCCTGCATAGCAATCTACAGTGACACATATTTGATTGGCTTATTAAGCTTCCATAATAGAATTTGCTATACTGCCTCATAAGCAGAAATGTTTGCCCAAGCAACAGAATTTACCACAAGCCATTTAAAGTGCAGACAGGAGGGAGGAGATTGGGTTTCACAAGAGATGTGGGGTGGAGTCTTGAACCTCTAGGGAGCTGACCAGTATGGTGTGGCTATTTCTTGTTTTTCAGGGCCCCAAATCACAGCAGCCTGTGCTGGAATGGTCTTGCACTTGAACAGTATCCCACACCATGCAAGGGTGTGTTTTGTCATATGTTCTGATAATTTTAGACAATTGTTTCCATGTCTGAGAATTTTAAATCCTATAAGTGTTAGCATTGCTGGACAAGTCACTGTGTGGTTCTTTGCACATAGTTCAGTTTTGAAAGTGATGTTTGTAATTCCTTTTCTTTTGGATTACATAACTATTTTTGATGAGAAATGCTTTCTTATTTAATTTGTAAATATGGATATAAGAGAGGAAATTGAAATATTGAAAAGAGTTAGAAGAGATCACGTACATAAAAGAAGTATGGGCTATCCTAGGCCATGATGTGTGAGACACCACACAGGACTCCCTTAAAGACTCAATGTTATATATCTATATATATAAATTGATGTGTATTACAATGAGTTAAATGTCATATGGATTATATATATATGTATGATATAAGATATATATCTTACCATATCTCAAATGACATATGGTTTAATTTTCTGTTACATGTTTGCTACCACATGGGTTAAAATAAATAATATTAAGAGAAAAAACACAACTTCATATTTTCATGCACACCAAAGCATAGAGACACTATGCCATGATTGACAGTTCTAATGCCAGCACATTGGATCTTCTTAAAGGAACTTTTCCATCAATGAATGTTCAAACATTTATCACCCTATCACACACAGACCTCAACAAGTTACCTATATGTTTTTCAGTGCTCATAAGTACAAAAGGACTGATTGTGGCATAGATATGGACCACAAAGAGATGGATACAGTGACATGTAGGATCATTCAGGAACATAGTTCTTGAGCAGGAGATAATGCTGTCCAGGATGGACATCACCACAAAGAAGCTCATGAGCATCAGGATGGTCCGGGTGGCCCTTTGCTCTGGAGATGCTTTTGGAGAAAGGCTGGTGCTGTGAAGATTCTGGGACTGCTTCTTGTGCCTGCACAGGAGGGTCATCATGTAGCAAGTCGAGAGGACCATAAGACTAATAAGAAAGGCTTCCCTGAGGGCCAGCAGTGTGGAAAATGTGCTTTGCATGAGGTAACTCATGGGTAGAATAGAGCAGGATTGAGTAACATACATATAGTTATTCAAGGTCAAATTGGGTGTGGCGATAATCGATACTAAGAGGTGACCGCTAATGAACATATAGAAGATACTCAGGAAAAGAAGGGCACATGACATGTGATAGGGAGATATAAGCTTGAAATTTGCCAAACAGGAGTTTCTGGGACTGAGGATGATAGCCTGGAGGACACTCAACAGGCTGGTGGTACAAAGAGAGAGACCTCTAAAAATTCTGTGCAAGTAGACAAGGAATTTACATGTGATGTCATTCCATCCACTTCGAGATATAAAAAAGTCTTTAGCTATGAATGCCATGACCAATAGCATCAGTAGGTGGGTTAGGGCCAATAGACCAATGGGCAGGTCAGTGGGTTTGGGCCTGTGCCCAGAAGTGAACTTGAGGATGTGGAAGAGAAGAAGGATGCTGTTGGCTGAGATCCCAATGCCAATTTCAGAGAAAAAGGTGTTCCTTAAGTAGGAATTAGTTTGGTGGTGGTGGTTCTTATTCATCTTATGTGGGAACAAACAGTGGCTGAGGAGGAAAGTAGATCAATGACTCATCACAGACTCAACCCCAGGAACCACTGCAGACAGCTCTGCTGCCTCAGGGAAACACGCAGATGTCCACACACACTTATTCCACTGAAGACTCAGTTCCACCTCATGTTCCCCAGACCATCCTCATGCTAGCACTTGTCTTAGTCTTCAGAGCCAAGGCTGGATCCTGTGTCCCAGGGTGGCTGCATCCATGTGCGAGCTTCTTCAACACTAAAAACTGCCTCCATCAGAAATGATGTCTTTTCATATTTCACCTGTTTGGGTTTTACTGGAGCAGGAGCAGCTTCTTCCTGGGTTTTCATTCACAACCTCTTGATTTCCAGGTACATTATAGATAGAGTTTTACTATTTAGGGTGAATTTTGAAAGAGGATGATTGTGTAAAATAAGAAATTATCTCTTCACAATGAAAGAGGTCCCATGGATGAAGCATGCACTTAATCTATTCAGAGCTATCTCTACTCTTTATTTATTGTGAAACCAAATTTCTTAATACATTTCTATGGCAAATGATGATAATTGTGAAGTATGAATCCAGACATTTCACAATCCACCCACTATCTGCTGTTTTTTTGAGTGTGATCTTTTGCACTCTAAGGCTGAGTTCCAGTCACCTCCTCTGGAACATATGGATAGTCAGTCATGTGCCTGTGTCAGGGAGACAGTGGGTGTGCAAGAACATGCTTTATACACACAAAACATGACAGTGTTCCAGCACATAACGGTTTCTGTCAGTGTTTCTACTGCTGATTTTCCCATGCAGAGCGTATGTTTTTGCTCAGGGAGAGTTAAGGTAGCTCACTGTGGCTGTTCGGCTCCATCCCTGCCTGAAACAGAAGAGAAATGATAAATTACACAACAGTAGCACATTGGAGTGGAGTCCTTTCCAGAGACTCTGACGGACAATTCAGTCACTGAGCTCTGCTCTGTAACTGCATCTTCCCTGCTTCTAATCTCATTCCAGAGCCTCCTCCATGAGAAGAGCAAAGTGGGCATATGTCAGCAGGAGCACATTCCACGTCCTTCCTCAGCATGTGAAGTCAGGGGGCAAATGTCAGCAGGAGCACATTCCACGTCCTTCCTCAGCATGTGAAGTCAGGGGGTAAATGGAACTACAGTTATAGCAGACTCCTGGCTATCCTTTCCCATTTTATAAAATTAGTTAAAGAAAATGGTCCAGCTCAGTCTTTAATGATGGGCTCCAGAGGATTCTAAGGTTCTCTCTAACCTTCATTGAGCTGAGATACTTTTCCAGATTCCAGATATGCCAACTCCAAGTTTATATTAAGAAATGTGGTGTATATGTTTTTGAATTGTTGCCATTTATTTGTTTAGACAATGACTAATTAAAATACCATAACCAAAACCAACTAGGGAAGAAAGCCTTTATTTCATGTTATAGCTGATAGTCCATTGTCCAGGAAAGATGAGGGAGGAGCTAAGGCAAGTACTGGGAGGCAGGATCTGATGTGCAGGCCATGGAAGAGTGCTCTTTACTGGCTTGTGCCTCATGACTTTCTAAGTCTGTGTTTTCAAGCACCCAGGACTATTAATCCAGGGGATGCACCTACAGCGAGTTGGGCCCTCACACATTGATCATCAACCAAGAAAACGCACCACAAAGCTTGCCCACAGGCCAATCTGGTGAGCCAATCTGGGTTGACTTCCCCTCTTCCCAAATGGCTCTAGCTTGTGTCGACTTGACACACAAACACACCACTGTTACAGTATAACTTTTCTCCTCTTGTTGGTCCCAAGATGTCATTCTAATATCAACATCATATTATAAAACAGATCCCAAAATTTTGAAGTTCTACATTCTTTAAAATTCCATAAACATTCCTTAAAACATCCAAAGTCTCTTCTGACATTCAAAGCCTTTCCAAAGTAGTCAAGTCTTTAAAATACCAAAGTCTCTCTAAAATAGCCATTGTAAATCTAGAATTCCAAAGTCTCTGTAAAATACCTAGATCCCTTTAAACATCTGAATTCTTTTAACTATGTACTCCTGTAAAATAAAAAAAAATTATTTAATCTTGTGCTCATTGCATGAGTTGGCTGTTTGAAACCTGGGGCCTATGCAGGATTGTTTGGCTTGGCCTGGGAGGAGGGGACTAGACCTACCTGGACTGAGTCTACCAGGTTGACCTCAGTCTGTGGGGAAGGCTTTGCCCTGGAGGAGATGGGAATGGGGGGGGGCGTTGGGGGGAAGGTGAGGGGGACGGGAGGGGGGAGAACAAGGGAATCCGTGACCGATATGTAGAACTGAATTGTATTGCAAAATATATTAAAATAAATTTAAAAAAAAAATTATTTAAATGTTTTTGTATCCTAAAAGGGAAGAACCAGGGCACAGTGAAAATCAAGTTCACCAAAGTCCAACCTTGTGAGTCTCAGTGTCAGACTTCTGGGATTCAGTCACAGTCTTCTGGCTCCTCTGAAGTGCTTGGAAAGCCATCATAGCACACACAGCTGTCTTCTCTGCTCAAACTGGCTTCACTCCACAGCAGCTGTTGTCCTTGGTAGTTGTCCCATGATACTGGCATCTCCAACTGGACTGAACATTCATCAGTAGCCTCTCCTTGTTCTCTGATGAGACGCTAACCCTGCCACATGGTGCCAATCCACCACTCCACTCCGTGATTCCTTCAAAACCAATACCACCTAAGAGACTCTTAACACTACCAACTTTGACTACCAATGTTAGATGCAGCCGCAACAATACCTGGACCACAGTGTCTGTGTGCTGAACCAGAGAAAAATGTTTATCAGTGATTTAAATGTTCAAGCAAGGCAACGGTTTCACTTTAGTGGTTTTTAATTCAAAATATGAATGACCCTCATAGGAACTCTCAAACTTCTCTCTGGAACTTCATAAGTCAAGCCCCTGTCATCTGTACTCTCTCAGCATTATATTTTAAGATCATACAAATAACCCACTAAGATACCAGTATTCTAATGATTTTCCAGCCCAAAGTTTCAAAGTCCTTCCACAATCTTCCAAAAAACACATGGTCATGTCTATCAAAGTAACACCTAAGGACCTAGTACCTATTTCTATCTTTATTAGGATTTCTGTCTACTGCTGTGTGAAAATACCATGACAAGAAGTTAGTTTGGGAGGAGAGGGTTCATTTAACCATGCAGCTTGTAGTTCATCCTCCAGGGCATTTGGGGAATGTAATCGGAGGTTTCTGTCCTGCCAGCAAGTCCCAAATACCCAAGAGCTGCTATCCCAATAATTGACTCAGAGGCTTAATATTACTTATAAATGCTCAGCCTTATTACTTACCAGCTCTTACACTTAAATTAACCCATCCTTATATTTTTGGTTGTGAGCCTAGCCTTTAATGGCTGAGCCATCTCTCCAGCCCAAGACATTCCATGACAAAGCCAGATTTAAACAATACTTATCCACAAACCCAGCCCTACAGAAAGCACTAGAAGGAAAATTCCAACCTAAGGAAGTCAGATACACCCTCGAAAACACAGGCAATAGATAAAGCCACAGCAGTAAACCCCAATGAAGAGAAGTACACACACATCACCAACAAAAAATAACAGGAATGAACAATCACTGGTCATTAATATCCCTCAATATCAATGGACTTAATTCACCTATAAAAAGACATAGGCTTACAGAATGGATATGAAAGCAGGACCCATCTTTCTGCTGCATACAAGAATCACATCTCAAATTCAAAGATAGACACTACCTAAAAATAAAAGGCTGGGAAAAGACTTTCCAATCAAACTGTCTTAAGAAATAAGCGGGTGTAGCCATCCTGATATCCAGCAAAATAGACTTCAAACTAAAATCAATCAAAAGAGATCAAGAAGGGCATTACAAACTCATCACAGGAAAGATCCACCAAGATGAAGTCTCAATTCTGAACATTTATGCCCCAAACACAAAGGCACCCACATATGTAAAAGAAACATTACTAAAGCTTAAATCACATATAAAACCCCACACATTAATAGTGGGAGACCTCATCACCCCACTTTCAACACTGGACAGATCTACCAAATTGAAACTTAACAGAGAAATAAAGGACTTAACTGATGTCATGACTCAAATGGACTTAACCGATATCTACAGAACATTCCATCCTAACAAAAAAGAATATACCTTCTTCTCAGCACCCCATGGAACCTTCTCTAAAATCGACCACATACTTGGCCACAAAGCAAATCTCAACAGATGCAAAACAATTGGAATAACCTCCTGTGTTCTATCAGACCACCATGGTCTAAAGTTGGATTTCAACAAAAACAAAAACTACAGAAAACCTACAATCTCATGGAAACTGAATAATACTCAACTGAATCACCAATGGGTTAAGGAAGAAATAAAGAAGGAAATTAAAGACTTCCTAGAGATCAACGAAAATGAAGACACCACATATCCAAACCTATGGGACACTATGAAAGCAGTACTAAGAGGGAAATTCATAACACTAAATGCCCACATAAATAAGTTGGAGAAATCTCACACTAGAGACTTAACAGCATACCTGAAAGCTCTAGAACAAGAAGAAGCACAGTCTCCCAGGAAAAATAGACGCCAGGAAATTATCAAAGTGAGAGCTGAAATCAATAAAATAGAAACAAAGAGAACAATGCAAAAAATTAATGAAACAAAGAGTTGGTTCTTTGAGAAAATCAACAAGATAGACAAGCCCTTATCCAAACTAACCAAAAGACAGAGAGAGAGCATCCAAATCAACAAAATCAGAAATGAAAAGGGGGACATAACAACAGACATTGAGGAAATCCAGAGAATCATCAGGTCATACTTCAAAAACCTCTACTCCACAAAACTAGAAAACCTAAAAGAAATGGATAACTTTCTGGATAGGTACCACATACCTAAGTTAAATGAAGACCAGATAAACTATTTAAATAGTCCAATAACCCCTAACGAAATAGAAACAGTCATTAGAAGTCTCCCAAGCAAAAAAAGCCCAGGACCAGATGGTTTCAGCGCAGAATTCTACCAGATCTTCAAAGAAGACTTAATACCAATACTCTCTAAATTGTTCCACACAATAGAAACAGAAGGAACATTACCAAACTCCTTCTATGAGGCTACAATTACCCTGATTCCTAAACCAAACAAGGATACAACAAAGAAAGAGAACTACAGACCGATCTCCCTCATGAACATTGATGCAAAAATACTCAATAAAACACTGGCAAACAGACTCCAAGAACACATCAAAACAATTATCCACCATGATCAAGTAGGCTTCATTCCAGGGATGCAAGGGTGGTTCAACATACGAAAGTCTGTCAATGTAATACACCATATAAACAAACTCAAAAAAACCACATGGCCATCTCACTAGATGCAGAAAAGGCATTTGACAAAATCCAACACCCCTTCATGATAAAGGTCTTGGAGCGATCAGGAATACAGGGAACATACCTAAACATAATAAAGGCAATTTACAGCAAGCCAACAGCCAATATCAAATTAAATGGAGAGAAACTCAAAGCAGTTCCACTAAAATCAAGAATGAGGCAAGGCTGTCCGCTCTCCCCATACTTATTCAATATAGTACTTGAAGTTCTAGCCAGAGCAATAAGACAACATAAGGAGATTAAGGGGATACAAATTGGAAAGGAAGAAGTCAAGCTTTCCCTATTTGCAGATGACATGATAGTATACTTGAGCGACCCCAAAGATTCAACCAAGGAACTGATACAGCTTATAAACACCTTCAGCAACATAGCAGGATACAAGATCAACTCAAAAAAATCAGTAGCCCTCCTATATACAATGGACAAAGAAGCTGAGAAGGAAATCAGAGATATATCACCCTTTACAATAGCCACAAATGACATAAAATACCTTGGGGTAACACTAACCAAGCAAATGAAGGACCTATATGACAATAACTTTAAGTCCCTGAAAAAAGAAACTGATGATGTCAGAAAATGGAAAGATCTCCCATGCTCATGGATAGGCAGGACTAACATAGTAAAAATGGCAATCTTACCAAAAGCAATCTACAGATTCAATGCAATCCCCATCAAAATACCAACACAATTCTTCACAGACCTGGAAAGAATAATACTCAACTTCATATGGAAAAACAAAAAACCCAGGATAGCCAAAAGAATCCTGTACAATAATACAACCTCTGGAGGCATCACGATCCCTGACTTCAAGCTCTACTATAGAGCTACAGTAATAAAAACAGCTTGGTACTGGCATAAAAACTGACATGTGGACCAATGGAATCTAATTGAAGACCCTGACATTAATCCGCACACCTATGAACATATAATTTTTGACAAAGAAGCCAAAAGTGCACAATGGAAAAAAGAAAGCATCTTCAACAAATGGTGCTGGCATAACTGGATATCAACATGTAGAAGGCTGCAAATAGATCCATATCTATCACCGTGCACAAAACTTAAGTCCAAGTGGATCAAGGACCTCAACATAAATCCAGCTACTCTGAACCTGCTAGAAGAGAAAGTAGGAAGTAGTATTGAATGCATTGGCATAGGAGATCACTTCCTAAATATAACACCAGTAGCACAGACACTGAGAGAAACAATCAATCAATGGGACCTCTTGAAACTGAGAAGCTTTTGTAGAGCAAAGGATTCAGTCAACAAGGCAAAGCCACAGCCTACAGAATGGGAAAAGATCTTCACCAACCCCACATCTGACAGAGGACTGATATCCAGAATATATAAGGAACTCAAGAAATTAGACATCAAAATGCCCAACAGTCCAATTAAGAAATGGGCTATAGAACTAAACAGAGAATTCTCAACAGAGGAAACTCAAATGGCTGAAAGACATTGAAGGAATTGCTCAACATCCCTAATCATCAGGGAAATGCAAATCAAAACAACTCTGAGATACCACCTTATGCCTGTCAGAATGGCTAAGATCAAAAACACTGAAGACACCTTATGCTGGAGAGGATGTGGAGCTAGGGGAACTCTACTCCACTGCTGGTGGGAATGCAAGCTTGTACAACCACTTTGGAAATCAATATGGTGCTTTCTTAGAAAATTGGGAATCCATCTCCCCCAAGATCCAGCTATACGACTCTTGGGCATGCATATACCCAAGGAATGCTCAACCACACCACAAGAACACTTGTTCAGCTATGTAAATATCAGCATTGTTTGTAATAGCCAGAACATGGAAACAACCTAGATGCCCTTCAACTGAAGAATGGATAAACAAAATGTGGTACATATACACAATGGAATACTACTCAGCAGAGAAAAACAATGACATCATGAGGTTTGCAGGCAAATGGATGGATCTAGAAAAAATCATCCTGAGTTAGGTAACCCAGACTCAGAAAGACAAACATGGTATGTACTCACTCATAGGAGGATACTAGATGTGGAACAAGGATGACTGGACTGCTACTCACATCACCAGGGAGTCTACCTGGGAAACAGGACCCCAAGAAAGACGCGGGGATCACCCAATGATGGAGAAATGGAAGAGATCTACATGAACAGCCTGGACATGAGTGTTGGTAATGAAGGGCGAGGGTTGAGGGAAAAAGAGCTTGGGGGAGCAGGAGATCCCAGCTGGATAAAGAACAGAGAGGGAGAACAAGGAATAGGAGACCATGGTAAATGAAGACCACATGAGAATAGGAAGAAACAAAGTGCTAGAGAGGCCCACAGAAATCCACAAAGATACCCCACAACAGACTGCTGGCAATAGTCGAGAGACAGCCCGAACTGACCTACTCTGGTGATGGGATGGCCAAACACCCTAATTGTCGTGCTAGAAACCCCATCCAACTACTGAGGGATCTGGATGCAGAGATCCATGGCTAGGCCCCGAGTGGAGCTCTGGGAGTCCATTTAGCGAGCATGAGGAGGGTTTATATGAGCGAGAATTGTTGAGACCAAGGTTGGATAAAGCACAGGGACAAATAGCCAAACAAATGGAAACACATGAACTATGTACCAATAGCTGAGGGGTCACCAACTGGATCAGGCCCTCTGAATGGGTGAGACAGTTGATTGGCTTGATCTGTTTGGGAGGCATCCAGGCAGTGGGACCGGGTCCTGTGCTCATTGCATGAGTTGGCTGTTTGAAACCTGGGGCCTATGCAGGATCACTTGGCTCGGCCTGGGAGGAGGTGACTGGACCTACCTGGACTGAGTCTACCAGGTTGATCTCAGTCCATAGGGGAGGCTTTGCCCTGGAGGAGGTGGGAATGGGGGGTGGGCTGGGGGGAAGGTGAGGGGGGCTGGAGCGGGGAGAACAAGGGAATCTGTGGCTGATATGTAGAACTGAATTGTATTGCAAAATAAAAATAAAAAAAATAAAAAAAAATAAATAAATTAACCCATCCTTCTTATCAGTGTTTAGCCTCTCATGGCTTTGCTCCTTTTCTCAGTACTACATTCTCATCTTGCTTCCTCTACATCTGGCTGGCAACTCTCTGAATCCACCCTCCATTTTCCCATCATTCTTAGTTTGGCTTTCCTGCCTAATTTCCTGCCCAGCTACCAGCCAACCAGAATTTTATTAAACCAATTTGAGTGATAAATCTTTACATTGTACAATAGGATTATCCCACAGGATTTCCCCCTTTTTGTCTAATTTAAATGGAAAGTTTTAACTTTAACATAGTAAGATTATATACAACATAAACATCTATTAAGTAAGAATTACAGTAACACTATCTAATCCATTTGCATTTGGCAAAATTAGAGTAAATACTTATCTATTTTTTCTTGGTGAGTCTAAAGTTTTGTATCTAATTTATCTTTTATTTTAAGTAAAGAAAACTATAATCATGTAGTCTTCAACTCCATCAAAGACCCCAGAAGGATGAAATGTTACCTAATGACAGGACCTTAAGCTTACTGGACAGTCACCCCAGGTTCTTCTGCAACATTGGGGCATCCAACTCTGTGCTACAGGCCTTACATGTCTGACAGACTTTCCTTATGAAGCAGGGAATTCTGAAGGACTGTCCTATTTTGTCTTGGTAAAGTTCAGCAGTCACCTTTTTTGTGTCCTGCTGGTCCAGTTTGGACAGTAACTGTCAGCAACTGAGACAAGAGTATTTTCTTTGCCCACGTGGCTAACTTTTGCCATAAAGAAAAAAACTCCATATGGATTTTCTTCAGTGCCCATCATCATTTTTCAAGTAATTGATGCTTCTAGGAGCAGATGTGTCTAACTGTCAAGAAAAGTCTAAGTTCTTAAAACATTTTAAATGTCATATTCTGTAGGTCTTTGAAGTGTTTGAAGATTACCTATTTAGAAAACCTAACTAACATGAATATAGGATTGCTATTATAGATGACTAACTATTAATATGTATTTTTAAATTATACATTACATTTTAAATGAGCTAGCATAAACACAATACCTTAAACAAGAATAGAAATATACATACAGTATACCAAAATGACTTTAAATTTGTAATAATAAACTAAAATCCATAACAACACAAAATATTTTGTGATTAACAGTTGTTTATGGATTAAAGTAGATTCAACAATCTACCCTTTTTCTATCAAAATAACATACCCTTATTTCCCATCATTTCTTTATCATATTCCCTCTTTCCTCCTTTAGAAAGAGATTGACTATGACCAATAACAATTTATAACTAGCCCTCTTAAATGAAAACAAACATTCATAAACAATATTTTGGGAAATTGAGCATAGTTAACTAGAGTACTCCCTGCTAAATGGGAGTGCTGGTAATCTTATGCTGAGCAAATTTAGAATGATTGTCAGTCCTGACAGGGTATTTTGTGAGGCTGGTCTATCTAAGTCAGGATCTTTGAAGCTGTTTTGGATGCTAGATCATCTGGGCCATTGTTTTTATTGGTGTCTGGTCCCCTTGCTCTGAAAATATATAAACTTTTAAAGGAAAACATACATACCTGATTATTCCACAATAGAGGAAAGAACTCAACAGGGACCTGGAGGCAGAAACTGATGGAGAGGCCATGGAATAGCGTTGTTTACCAGCTTGTTCCTTATAGCTTGTTCCATCTACCTTCTTATAGCATCTAAGACCACCAGCCCAGTGGTGTCACTGTCCATAGAGAGCTGGGCCCTCCCATTTCCAATCAGTCATAAATCAAGAAAATGTACCAGGTGCTTGTCCACAGGTGAGTCTGGAGGGGCATATGGGGCATATAATGTTGAAAACAAATTCCTGTTACATAGTAAAATTTATCACTGAAAATCAAAGGTGTAGGTTCAAACCGCATTAAACTTATTTGGACTATGTAACATGTAATGGAAGATAATAAGGAGAGGCAACAGGGATAAAATTCACAGGTACAGGATACCTTTTAAGAAATTAGACCTAGAACACATAGTTGGTGAAAACATTTCACAAAGCAGATTTTCTGAAGTAAAAATTCTATAGCATTGTTAGAAAGGGTTAATAAGGTTATGGACCATGTATTCTAGATAGTAGCAGAACGTTGATTAAATAAGTTGTGCTTAATTATTCCCATTTAATTGTGATGTTCTTCATACAGTTTATGGAATTGTTTTCTAAATCCCAGTCACAAAAATGAGAACACAGTAAGGATTAGGGGAGGAAGAGGAAGAGGCAGTGTGACATTTTCCAGTGATCAGGTAAAATTTCAGTTTTCTCCACTTTGAACAACTCAAGCCTCTGCGTTGTGTGTTGATAACCCAGGTAACCAAAGGAGAGAGTAAGAGAGCTTCATTGTCTCCAAGCTTTAAGGGACAGATGTCATCGGAGAACATGATCTGAATGGCGTTTTGTGATCTGTGGGCACTGGGTAGGAGGTCCGTGTTTTATACACCTACTTCATGGAAGAAAAATCACACCTGTATAGTTTGAAATAGTAGTTTCTATCATATGCATATTAGCACTGGCTAACTAAAAAATAAAATAATTCTAAAATATGTTCTCTCATGTCATTTCCAGAAACGTGCATTTTTCCTTAATTCCACTCAACTAGCCAGGAAAGAAAAGGAAGGGAACTAGTTTTGTTTTGTTTTGCTTTGCTTTGCTTTCCTTTGCTTTGCTTTGCTTTGCTTTGCTTTGCTTTGCTTTGCTTTGTTTTGTTTTTTTGAGTCAGGGTTTCTCTGTGTAGCTTTTGTGCCTTTCCTGGAACTCACTTGGTAGCCCAGGCTGGCCTCAAACTCACTGAGATTCGCCTGGTTCTGCCTCCCAAGTGCTGGGATTAAAGGCGTGTGCCAACACCGCCCAGCGGTAACTAGGTCTTTATGAACACAACACATTGTGAGACTGCCCACAGGCAGTGTGTGTCAGCTCAGTAGAGCAGGGCTTGGGCTCTTTTCAGCATCCCTTCAGAAACTGCAGCTGTGCAAACATAAAGCACTTAGGAAAGTCAGGCAGGTGCAGATGCCATGAACCCTCAGTGATATCCTCAACACCATGGCTTCAGAAATCCCTTCTTTAAAACCACTGGAAAGCATTGTTTTCTGAATGTGTAATTCCATAGTAGCAAAGGAGAAAATTTACAGTAACATGACTGCTTGTCATCATGAACCCCAGCTTGCCGGGAGAGACAGAGACAGCATTTCTGTAGTCATCCCACTACTCCCAAATTACAGGCACCATACAAATATATCTAAATTTTATATGATAATAAACAGTAATGTACATGGATTCTAGGTGGTTGTATAATTTCTACCAAAAACATTCTGTTGAGTATGAACCCTTCTCAATTTCAAGCCACAATGCATCCTCTAGCTTCTCCCCTCCCAGCTGAACCTCGACAGCTCACACCTTCCTAGCTGAGCATCATTAGGAGACCAAGAGACAAGACTGACACTCTCAGATCTGCAGAATGGACTAAAGGACAGTCATCTAACAGTGGACAGGAGAAAGTGAGCTGTGACAGCCTGGAATAGCCTGGGATAGCCTGTTGTGTCATGCACTGTGGTTGATTTTACACAATGTAACAAAACAGGCTGCTTTCCAGAGACATGAAAATCTGTCCATAGCACCAGGAAAGGTCACAGATTCTGGAATAGCTCCCATTGGAAGAGGCTGTATTGGAGAAGAGGAAGGGAAGACATTTGGAAAATTAGGAAAAGAAAATATGCATGGAGCAAGAAATGACAAAGGAGTCGAAGCATTCCTCAGTTAAACCCGATTGTGAAGGCTGCAGCTGCTCAGGACAGAGGAACTGAAACCCCCTGTCTGTCTGAATCAAGGAAGTCATGACTTTAGACTTTGTGTCACCCCACACTTACCCAAACCATGGACAACCCACAGGCTCAGCATAGAGAGGTTTGTTAGGCGACACTGGTCTTGCTCCATGCAAGTGACTGAGGATGAGGTTACTCAGTCAGGATGTTTACCTTTGGCAAAACCCTAACTTTAAAACTAGGAAGACACTGGGTAGAAATGGCTGGCACAGCAGGGAGGGGAAAACCATGACCAAGGACATGACAGAGCTGTTTCCAGAGATGCCAGAAATAAATAAACTGTGGGAATGTGATGGTCAAATCACAAACAGCCTGGGGGCTAAGGAATGGCAGTTGTGTCTGAAAGACTGAGAATTGTATTTTTAAATTTTGAAACCTTTGAAGCTGAGTCTCTGGGCTCAGACTGGCAGCAGGAATGCCACCCAGTGTTTCCAAATCAACCTCCAGAAATGGCAGGAGCGGATGTCCCAGAGGAGCAGCATGGTACAGACTCCAGCCACCAACACTGGACCCCACACAGTGCTGCAGCACAACCTGCTTCCCTCATCACCTGAGAGTCTCGGCTTTACTGCTAAGGGGCTGTGACCTCCCTGCCAGAGTGTTCATTGCCTCAGGGATAAGAGAAGGGAGTCGGTTCCTGTCTCTTCACATAAGTTCATGAAAAGATGAGGTTTGGGAGTAACCTGAAAACCAAGTAGAGGCAGCAGAACAGGATGAGGTTCAGGTTTTCAAAAATTTACCAAAAGAAAATGAGATTCAGGTTTCTCCACTATAAAAAATTATATACAGTGCATGTGAAGAACATAGAGAAAAGGTAAAACATGTAAACATTCTTCCCAGGATGTCCTATTCCTGAGTCTCAATAAATCTGGTAAAAGGAACCTGTCACTGTGTCCACTGTAATTTAATAATGATTCTCCTGGCAACCTCATCACCATGGCCACTAGTGTCAGTTCCTACCAGGCTGGCAGAGGCTAAGGGCCAACAGCACAAATTCATGATTTCTGAGATTGAATTGGAATGAATAGTGACCATGAGCCAACATTAGCAGGCAATTTGCAATCTTGTGAGGTGGTCCTCTGTGAGATGTGGTTTAGAATCTACAGCCTCCATTCTTTACAGAGACTTTTTAAGCTTTGATAACTCAAACTCAGAAGAACTTACACCAAAATGGTACTGTTGTGTGTGCCAAAGTGAAAATTGCACAACTGAGGACATTTAATTAAAGTGAGAATTCCCAACCTTTCAATTCTATGATAGTTTATTTTAGGAATAGGTAAGCGAGTAAAATGTTTGTAGCTTGATAACTTATCCAACTATTCACTGTGAGCTATTTACTTCATAGGAATAAATTTGGATCCTAAATTAATCTTGAGAGACTTCAAACTAAGGAAATGAATATTCTAAGAAGAAAACATCCTTGTTCTCCATTGTGCAGCACACAGTTCCTGTGCCGATGGGCTGTCAGAGCTCAGCATCTCCTCTGCACATGCTGAAAACCTCCCTGAGCCCCACTGCTCCTCCTCCCTCAGCCTTCCTGGGACCGGACCACCTGTTGATTCTGCACTTGGGTGCAGAGCACTTACCCAGATGGAAGGGGCAGCGAGGACTCTGCCTGAGGAGATCTGCACAGGCAGGTACAGGGTTTTCTTAATGCATCTCTGTGGCATGTAATTTTAGTGTCTGTTAAAAGTGACAGGTTCCCAATGGGGAGCATGGAAATGTGGCATCCCAGTGGAGCACCATACCTGTCTGCCACAGAGCTTACTCTGCCCTGAATGACAACATCTGGGGAGGGCTGAGTGCAAACTTTATCTGAAATCCCTTGCCACACTTTAGAGAAGAGTCAGAAAATTTGCACCATTGGACAACCCTAACTTTTCTCACTTTATGGCTTAGACTTAATTTGGAACAATTCCATCACCGTAATGCCTCTCTTCTTCGATGTGGGCTTCTGGGGCTCCTATGAGTTCCCTGTCATAGGGGGGTTCTCCCTCTATAGTTCATGACATCAGCCTCTCCCTGGGTCAGTCTTTCCAGGGAGCAGAAAGTTTGCACCAAATAGACAACCCTAACTTTGCTCACTTTACTCCTTAGACTTGATTCAGACCAATTTCATTCACAGTGTTTCCTTTCTGGGCTGTGGGACTCCTGGGCCTCACATGACTTCCCATGGCTTTGAGGGTCCTCTTCCAACAGTGTAGACTGACAGCCAGTTCCAGGGTCAGTCCTCCCATGGAACACCTGGTTTCCAGGTGGTGTTGATTCTTTGTTCCCTGATTTCTAAAATCTGTTTGAGCATTCAAGATGTGATTAAATTTTGGATATCTTCCCTCGGCCAGAAGTTGGTTTGGTGAAGATCTTTTCCCATTCTGTAGGCTGCCATTTGTCCTATTCATGGTATCTTCTGCCTTACAGAAGTTTTCAGTTTCATGAGATCCCATTTATTAACTGTCGATTTTAGTGGATATGCTATTGGTGTTCTGTTCAGGAAGTTGCCTCCTGTGCCAATGGGTTTGAGATTATTCCCTACTTTCTCTTCTACCAGGTTCACTGGAAGGATTCCCAAAATATATAAATAACTCAAGAATCTAGATATCAACAAACCAAATGATCCAATTAAAAAATGGGGTGTAGATCCAAACAAAGAATTCTCATCAGAAGACTATCAACTGGCCAAGAAACACTAAAGGAGATGCTCAACATCCTTAGCCACCGGGGGAAATGCAAATCAAAAGGACTCTGAGCTTTCATCTTACATCTGTTAGAATAACTAATATCAGAAATACTGATGACAGCCTATGCTGGAGAGGATGTGGAGTAAGGGTAACACTCCTCCATTGCTGGTCAGAGTGCAAACTTGGACAACCACTTTGGAAATCAGTATGGCAATTTTTCAGAAACCTGGAATGAATCTACCTCATGATCTAGCAATAACACTCTTAGGCATATACCCAAAGGATACACACTCATATCACAAGAGCATTTGCTCAACTATGTTCATAGCAGCATTATTTGTAATAGCCAGAACCTGGAAACAACCTAGATGCCCCTCAACTGAAGAATGGATAAAGAAAATGTGGTACATTTACACAATGGAGTATGACTCAGCTGTACAAAAAAGGATGACAGCATGAAATTTGCAGGCAAATGGATGGAACTAGAAAAAGCCACCCTGAGTGAGGTAACAAAGACACAGAAAGACAAACACAGTATTTCCTCACTCATAAGTGGATATTAGACATAAAGCAAAGGATAACCTAGCTACAATCCACAAACGCAGAGAAGCTAGGTAATAAGGAGGACCCTGAGAGAGACATGCATGGATTCCCCCAGAAGAGAAAATACATAAGATCTCCAGAGTATATTGGGAGCCTGGGGGAGGAATGGGAGGAGATAAAGGGAGGTGGCAAGAGAACAAAAGGGAATGGGATGGTCAGGTTGGGGGAGAGACAGAGAGGAAGTCAAGGAAAGAGATGCCTTGATAGAGAGAGCCATTATGGAGTTAGGGAGAATCCTGGTGCTAGGGAAATTCCTAGAAACCCACAAGGATGACCCCAGGTAAGACTCCAAGCAATAGTGGAGAGGATCCCTGAACTGGCCTTCCCCTGTAATGAGACAGATGACTACCAAGTTATAATCATAGGACCTTCATCCAGTAACTGATGGAAACAGGTGCAGAGATCCACAGCTAAGCACTGGGTGGAGCTCCTGGAGTCCAGTGGAAGAGAGGGAGGAGGGATTCTATGATCAACCAATGGGGTCAAGACCAGCATGGGGAAACAAGATCATTGTTTCCACTAGATTAGTGGGGCAGTGAGGTCCCCTCTTATTGCTTGGATTACAAGCATGTGCACTATGATGATATTTTATTTGTGCTGAAATGTAATTTCATTTGTATGTTAATAAATAAAGTTGCCTGGTAGTCAGAGGTAATAGAAAGCCATTTAGCAGAAGTTTGGTAGTGGTAACACATAACCTTAATCCCGATCACATGGCAGGCAAAGTCTCTGTGTGTTCAAGGACACAGCTAGCATGGTGACACACACCTTTAATCTGAGTACCAACCATAGAGACCTGGAGGTCTGTATAGACAGGCAGTGACAAAGAAGTCATGAGGTTGGGTTTAGAGCCAATGAGAAGGCAGAACAGAAAGGCAATAAAAATACAGACACACAGGAAGTGGTCTCTTTATCGGGGAAGGACGGCAGTGAGTGGTAAGAAGGTGGTCTTAGATCTTGGCTATTGCTCTCTGATCTCTGAGCTTTTAACTCTGCATTTGGCTCTGTGTTTCTTATTTAATAAGACCTTTTAAATCACATGTACAGTGCACACATACCTGAATTTCCTTGTATGTTGAAGATCTGTCCTCTGAACCACATGATGTATAATAATCATTTTACCCAGTGAGCCATCTCTCAATTCACCCCCTGATGTACATACAGGAAAAGCACTCCATTCTAATTAACACCGAGGATAAAACAAGGTGGATGGCACAGTATACTAATGTCTGGACTCTACCACCTCTGGATTAAATAAGATTCTGAAGAGAACAATATGTCATTCACAGATGTTGGGTTTCATAGAAGCTTTCAGAGAAGTCCTAGAGTGTAGCCATTAGGACTTGTTAATGACCAGAGCTGTGGAGTCAGTCAGCATGGATATAATGTCTCCTCTGTTACATAATGATCGAGCCGTGAACAGATCTGCAGCATGTCAGGTCCCCATTTCTCATCTGTGAGATGAGTAGGACAGGGATTACTCCCAGGGTGTTGTGGGATTAAGGAAATTGTAGATAGTAGGTTCTTTGTACCCAGAGTGCTCCCTAAGTAATCCTTGGGAGATCTGACTTTGTGTATCCTCACCAGAGGATCCCCTGCAGGAATCTGTGTGCCTGGTCCATAGTAGACAGTGTAAAAGATATCTGTGTGAGAGAACATGAGGCTGTTATAATTGCAGACAAAGCTGTGGTGAGAAATATCAGTTCTGAGATGACAGAGCTGCTCGCTGGCTTTTGACCGAGCATAAAAACTACATTTCCCAATACCCTTTGCAGATCTGAGGAGGCATGAATGTTGAGACCAATGCTAACTAGGCTGAGGCCAATTGGGCTTTGAGTTCTTTTCATTCCCCTGCTCCCAGCATCACTCTTGACATTTTAGTACTTTAGTGGTTAAATCCCATTTCATTGTGTTGACATGTGACCTGTTGTCAGGCAACAAGACTCATTAAACATGGAGAAAGTACATGGTAACCTAATCTTCCACCAGCTTGTGTCCTCTCATCACCCAATGTTTGAGTTATTTCCTCAAGTAAAAATCCTAAAAACTGGTGATATACAAGTATAAACAGTGGCTTATCCAGGTGTAGAATGTGAGTTTAGCATTGCTACATTTCTGTGACTTGGTCTTTTAAAACATTCAGTGACTCACAGTACTGACACCTGTGGAGATATATTTTGTACCCTAATAAAGCTTGCTTGAGGATCAGAGGACAGACCCAGCCACTAGATTAGACATAGAGGCCAGACAGTGGTGGCACACACCCTTAATCCTGTCACTCGGGATGCACAGATTCATCTGGATCTCTGTGAGTTCAAGGCCACACTGGAAACAGAGCCAGGCAGTGTTGGCAGATATATTTTATCACAGTACTGGGAATCACACACGCCTTTAATCCCAGGAAGTGATGGCAGGGCAGAGTAAGGTATATAAGGTGTGAAGAAGCAGAACTTCAGCAGTTCAGTTGAGGCCCTTTCAGGTGAGGACTCAGACGCTTTCAGTCTGAGGATTCATGGAAACAGGATTGGCTGAGGAGCAGGTGAGGTGAGGTTGGCTGTGGCTTGCCCTGCTTCTCTGATCATTTAGCTTTCACCCCTATATCTGATACCAGGTTTTTTATTATAACACCATTTAAGATTCGAACAACATGTGGTATCCAACTTGTGGGGCATGAAGTCACAAAAAAGCTGCTTGCCTGTAGCCTTGCAGTCCCTAGCTCAAGCCGGAGCTACAAGCAGCCAGAGTCTCCACCCTTATTGTGTCAGAGTCCTTAACCAACTAAGTTTCTGTTGCAGCCTCTCTGCAGCAAGCTCCCCAGGCTGAAGGTCCAAACACCCCAGAATTAGCTGCTTTCACATATTTCGCTGTGCAGAAAGCTGGCTTTTTGGCTTCTTTCCTCTCCTGGTGCGTTCTGGCCTTCCTTTGGCCCCCTCCTCAGGCTGCTGCCACACTGTCATCTGAATCATGATTATCAACAGCTTTGATGAGTCAATTAAGATTTCTTTCTTTTCTTTTCTTTTTTTCCCCCCTGAGACAGGGTTTCTCTATGTAGTTTTCGTGTCTGTCGTGGATCTCACTGGGTAGACCAGGCTGGCCTTGAACTCACAGAGATCTGCCTGGCTCTACCTCTTGAGTGCTGGGATTAAAGGTGTGTGCCACCACTGCCTGGCCAATTAAGATTTCTTAAAGGGAGGAATTAGTTAAAAAAAGTTTTTTCCCACATTTAAAAATTGGAATCATTTTTACAATGGAGAATATATGGTCTCTGTTTGATAGTACGATTGACATTTTGAAAATGGAGTCATTAAATGAGAGGATAATTAATGTTGATGGGATAGATGTAATGTCAATTATAAATATTTTTGTTTTATCATTAAAAAAGTTGGTTAATATGAATGCCAAGACAAAAGATTGGAAAAACTTGTTAAAGCAGATCATAGAGATATTCAGACACAGACAAAACAATTTTTAGGTGAACCAATCTCAGCATTGCATTATACTGTTACAGAGAAAACAGCCTAAGGTTGTTAAAGAGCCAACCTTAATCTATCCAGTAACCTTACAGGAACTGTCAAATGCCCAAGGCTGTAGCTAGAGTTTTCCTGCCTGGCCCACAGTCAGGGCAAATCTCTCTCACCTTCTAGTCCCACAGCCAGTGAGACCTGACCAAGTAAACACAGAGACTTGTATTGGTTATAAACTGTATGGCCATGGCAGGCTTCTTGCTAACTGTTCTTACAGCCTAAATTAAGCCACATGGCTCGTGGCTTACCAGCATCTTCACATGCTGTTTCTCATCGTGGAGGCTGGCAGTGTCTCTCTGACTCAGCCTTCCACTTCCCAGCTTTATTCTCCTCCTTGTCCCGCCTACACTTACTGCTTAGCCAATGGCCAATCAGTGTTTTATTTATTGATTAATCAGCAATACATTTGCCATACAGAACATCCCACAGCACAAGGCTATGTAAGAGGTGCCTGGACTTTTATGCAAATGTTGGACTTGAGGAGATTCAAAGAAGCTATGGTGTCATATGGTATATATTCCCTGTTTGTGAAGCAGATGTTAAACTCATGGTCAGTTTTTAATAGAATTATGCCTCAAGACTGGAGAGATTTGATTACTGCTGTCTTAGAAGCTGGTCCCTAACTGCAATGGAGGACCTGGTGGAAGGATGAGGCTAAGACCAATGAACAACAAAGTAGGGCTAGAGTTATGGAAGTCTCCCAAGATGGACTTCTTAGAGAGGGAGATTAGGCTAATAAAGAAAGGCAATCTCTATATGATGACCACACCCTAGCTTTATTCCAAATGGCAACCTTGAATGCTTGGGACAGAATTGAAGAAGGAGGAAAGAAAATTGAGTCATTTACAAAATTTATACAGTGCCCAAATAAACCTTCACTGTTTTCTAACAAAGGCTGTCTTCAACAGTAAATAGAATAATACCAAATTCAGAAGCTAGAAAGATAATAATTTAATCTCTGGTTTTTGAAAATGCTAATGCACAATCAAACAGGGTAATCAGACTGTTAAAGGCAAGAATAGCACCCTCGGAGGAATGGATCTGAGAGACAATGAATATTGAATCTCATGACCATGATGTTACTTGAATAGGAGAGGTGAATTCCAGAGGTTTGAAGAAAAAAAAATAGTAATGTCAGATGTTTCAGTTGTGGTAAACAAGGTCAACCTAGAAAGGGGCATAAGCAGGGCATTCCTAGAAACATTGTTTTTTCCAGGAACAATGGCAACAGAATGTTCCTCTCCTGGATTACGCAGAAGGTATGGCAAAGGCAAACATTGGACTAATGAATTTAGATAAACAAGGGACAGACAAGGTAATGCTTTGCCTTTGCCATTGGGAAACTTCCTGAGGGGCCTCTCAGTTGGCCCCATGACAAATTCAGTTCATTCCTTTCCTGTCATTATGGAAGAAACTCCTTCCCAGAGCAGTTAATGAACCTAATGCCTATTGTAAAATATCATACTGCTTAGGGTGATAAAACAGCTACAGATGAGAGAACAAAAAATTCAGGAGAAACCATAAAGCAACTTTTTTTGGTAAACTTATATAAATTAACAAAGACCAAAATTAAAAATATGAATAAATTATGTATTCATTGAAGGTATAGTAGACACAGGTGTGGACATAACAATAATTGTACCAGAATATTGGCATCCAAACTGGCCTCTTCAGGAGTTAAATGTTTATCTTATAGGGATTGGAACATTGTCTCAAGTGAAACAGAGCACGAGATGGGCTGAATGTATAGGGCCAGAAGGACAGAGAGGAAAATTAAAGCCATATGTGGTTAATATAGCTATGAATCTATGGAGCTGTGATTTATTACAACAATGGAATACCCAGATTAACAGTCCTCCAATCTCAGAAACAAACCATAAACTAACATTTGTTTCTGAGAAAAATATCAGAGGGTATTATAAAGAACAGTCACCAACCATCCAGATTTTACAAGAACAGGGTACAACAACTGCTGATCTTTCAAAGTCACCAAAGCCCTACCTTTAAAATGGTTAACAGACAAGCCTGTATGGGTTCATCAATGGCCTTTAACAAAAGAGAAACTACGGCCCTTAGGACAGCTGGTACAAGAGCAGTTAAATGCTCAGTATATTGAAGAATCAACCAGCCCTTGGAATTCTACTGTATTTGCTATTAAAAAGAAATCTGGTAAGTAAATAATGGTTACAGATCTAAGAGCTATTAACAAGGTAATTGAGCTAATGGGTCCTCTCATAATCTGGAATTCCTTTGCTTACTCTGTTACCTAAAGGATGGCCTCTTATAGTTATTGATTTAAAAATTGTTTCTTCTCAATACTCTTACAAGAAAAAGACAGAGAAAAATTTGCCATCACAGTGCCTACTTATAATAATTCTCAGCTGGTCAAGGGATATCAATGGAAGTTTATCCCACAGGGAATGTTAAATAACCCAACCCCATGCCAATATTTTTTATGACAGCCATTGGAAGTAATACATAAACAAGTTCCTCAATCTATGGTTTACTATTACATGGATAACATTTTATTAGCTGATTCAAATGTAGATACTTAGAAAGAATGTTTGAAGAAGTAAAGAAAATTCTGTCTTGTTTGGGATTACAAATTGCTCCTGAGAAGATACAAAGAGGAAATTCTATTAATTATTTAGGATATAAAATAGGTCTACAAAAAATTATACCCCAAAAGTGCAAATTAGGAGAGGTTGATTACGGACTCTTAATGACTTTCAAAGATTATTAGGAGACATTTCTAATCTATGGACCACTATTGGGGTAAAAAATGATGAACTGAGTAATATGTTCAAAACCTTAGAGTGTGACAAGGACTTAAATAGTCCAAGAGTATCATCAGCTGAAGTTGAGAGAGAACTGGCTTTGGTGGAAAAGAAAATACAGGATGCACATGTGGATTGTTTGGACCCAAAGCTTGATTGCATTTTCGTTATTTTATTCTCTAAGCATTCTCTTACAGGAATTTTAATGCAGAGGGAAGATATCTTATTGGAATGGATATTTCTACCAAATAAACAGAGTAAAAGTTAAAAGCTTATGTGGAAAAGATCTCTGAGTTGATTTTAAAAGGAAAATTGAGACTTTGTCAATTAGCAGGAATAGACCCAGCAGAAATTGTAGTACCCTTAATTAATGATGAAATTGACTAATTATGGGCAGAAAGTGAACTTTGTCAAAGAGTTTGCAGTAATTTTTTGGGAGAGATTAATAACGAATATCCCAAAAGCAATAGAATTAAACTTACAAATAGAGCTATCTGGATCCTGTCCTCATTGTATGGGAAACACCGATATCTGGAGCCCCTACATTTTATGCAGATGCAAACCAAACAGGAAAGGCAGGTTACAAATCAGAAAATCCAAGTAAAGTGGTTCAAGTTCCTTATAATTCTGTCCAAAAATTGGAATTATATGCCGTTCTGATGGTATTAATGGATTTTTTGGAAACTCTCAACATAGTTACTGACTCTCAGTATGCCTAAAGAGTGGTCTTACACATTGAAACTGCTAAATTTATCTGTAATGAGTCAAAATTAACTTCATTATTTATTCAGTTACAAGAAATAATCAGGAATAGGAGTCATCAATTATATATAACTCACATGTGATACCACATGGGACTGTCAGGTTCTCTAGCACAAGATAATGATGAGATTGACCAACTATTGATAGGAAGTGTGCTAGAGGCCTCAGAATTGCATAAGAAACATCATGTCAACAGTAAGGGTTTAAAAAATGATTTTTCCATAACCTGACAACAAGGCAAGAAAATTATAAGCAGATGTCCTACTTATTCTTTATACAATCAAATTCCACTACCAGCAGGATATATCCCAAAGGGTACTCACAAGAATGAAATATGGCAGATGGATATGTTTCATTTTGTAGAATTTGAAAAATTTAAATGTGTACACCACATCATTGATACCTATTCAGGATTTCAATGGACAACTTCTCTGAGTTCTGAAAAGGCTGATTCTGTAATCACACATTTGTTAGAAGTTATGGCCATCATGGGTATATCTGTGCAAATTAAGACTGATAATCATCCATCATATGTCTCTGGTCCAATAAAACAGTTTTTTGCTCATTATAATATAAAGGATATTACAGGTATACCACATAATCCTACAGGCCAACCAATCATAGAAAGATCAAATCAAACACTAAAGTTTATGCTAAATAAACAGAAAGGGGAACAACACCCCCCCAAGTAGATTACATAATGCTTTATTAACTTTGAATTTTTTCAATGCTAATGAGAAAGGAACAACAGCTGTGGAGAGACATTGGATAATCGAAAAAAATTACAGGGTTAAATTAGCCTATATACTTTAAAGATGTGCTGACCCCAGAATGGAAACCAGGATATGTTTTACATTGTGGAAGAGGTTTTGTTTTTGTTTCCACAGGAGAAGAAAAGCTATGGATAATGGCAATATTGATAAAGGTTCAATTTGAGAAAGAAAGACCTCTTAATTAGAAGAAGTGATAGCTTATCAACCAACGTGACCATACAATTTAAATTAACTTATACAACTAACAAATGCTTGTCATTTGATCAGATATAACTTGCCAAAAGGAAACCTCCCAAAAGTTAGGGTTGGGGAAGGGTTTTGCTTTTGTCTTTCAGGAAAATAAAAACAACCATCTTTAAGAATTTAAAGACCTTTTAACAAATAAGCATCCAAAGAAAAAGTGAGAACTACATGGGAAAAATTACCAAGAGAAGGAATAATCTGACCTAATTTGATCTCTGTAGTCTCCAAAATGATGATGGCATCCCACAATGACAATTCCACACAGACTATAATAATGCCATTAAGCTGACAAACATCACCCAAAGATCAGTTTTGGACTACAAACTGCTCAGGACAATTTTGAGATGGCTAGTTGAGATGATCCAGCCTCACAGAATACTCAAACAAGGACTTGAGACTAGCTTTGCATTTTCCTATTATGCAGAGACTGGACAGCAAATGATACAGCTACCTCTCCCGGGACCTGACAATTAACCTAAAATTTTTATTTTCAGGATCCTCTAAAGGTACTGTCACCCATAGACAGAAGAAGTAATTTTAAGAACATGATGCCCACATTCCCAAGAGGTGGAGTGTGTGGTTTTTAGTCATTCAGTGTGTTATGGATGATTGTCATTGTTTAGGATGGTTGGTTACAAGTTGTTAACTGATAATTGTCAGGAAAAAGAGCTAAAAAAGGAGATTAGATTCAGGGTTTCTGTTAAAAAGAAAAAGAAAGAGAAAAAAGAGGATATAGGTAAGAGGTAGATTATTGAATCTACTTTGAAAAAAGATATAGAAATGATGGATAAAGGGTAGATTATTGAATCTACACTGAAAAGAAAAAAGAGAGAATATGGATATGAAAAGATAAGGTAGATTATTGAATCTGCTTTGAGAAAGCAACTACTAGTTTTAATGTTTTACATTGGATTGGATTTTTGTATATTGTATACAAGTTTTGTATATTGATACAAATTTGAGATTAGTTTTGTTAGAAAATACTGTACACATATTTCCAATCTTGTTCAATGTATTGTACCTATACAGCTCATTTACCAATGTAATGAAAATTGCTAATCCTTGAAAGTTATTATTACCAACTAATTAGGATATAAAGAAATGCAAGTTAGTATTTAGTCACCTATTACAATCAAAAGTGTAGTTATATTAGGTTTGTTTTCAAGGTCAAACAGAAATATATTTTAGATAAACAGGTCATCTTCAAACACTTCAGAGATCTACAGAATATGGCATTGAAGATGTTTTAATAACATAGGTTCTTCTTTATGACTATGAGACATATCTGCTCCTGGCAGAACCAACCTTCTTCAGGGGAGAGGATGGGCATCAAAGAAACTCTATATGGAGTATACTTTCATTCTGGTAAATTTCCCAGTGGGCAAGAAACTTCCCTTGCCTCGTCTGCTGACACGATGTTGTCCAAATAATCAAGCAGGACACAAAAGAAAGGATTGCTGAACCTTCTGAAGACAAGGTAAGAAGGCTTTTTAGAAAATCCTGCTTTACAAATGAGTCTGTCAGATATGCTAAGCCTGTAGGCCAAAGATGGATGCTCCAACATTGCAGAGGAATCCTGGGTGACTGTCTAGGCAGCCAGTTGTTTCTTTCATTTCTCACAATTTTTATAAGTCATTTTATTGCACTTCCTGCTTACTTAGGTAATATTATTTCATTCTCAGGTCTCTGAGGGAATTAAAGATTAGATATAGTTTTCCTTGTAACTCATTGAAGAGGTATAAAGGGTATAAGATTGAAAGACATGAAAAGATGTTTTTGGTTGGTAATGCAAGTAAGGATAAAACATGAATTAGGTACAACACTTTAGACTCACAAAAATAGGATAGACAATGGAGTATTTTCTTGGAATTTGTCAAATGTTTATGGACTGGACACTGTTAATGTAACTTTGGATTGCATATATTTTATATAGTTATTGTACTTACTATATATAGTTTTTCTTATATTAGTTAAAAACTTTTATTATTTTAGACACAAAAAGGGAAATGTGGTGATATATTGAGTACCCTAATAAAGCTTGCCTGAGGATCAGAGCACAGAGCTAGCCACTAGATTAGACATAGAGGCCAGACATGGTGGCACACACCCTTAGTCCTATCACTCAGGAGGCACACATCCATCCTTGAACAGACTTCAAGGCCACACTGGAAACAGAGCCAGGCAGAGGTGGCACAAGCCTTTAATCCCAGTACTTGGAACCAACCCGCCTTTAATTCCAGGAAGTGCCAGCAGGACAGAGAAAGGTATATAAGGCATGAGGAAACAGGATCTACAGCAGTTCAGTTGAGGCCCTTTCAGGTGAGGACTCAGAGGCTTTCAGTCTGAGGATTCATGGAAACAGGATTGGTTGAGGAGCTGGTGATTTGAGGTTGGCTGTGGCTTGCTCTGTTTCTCTGATCTTCCAGGTTTCACCCCAGTTTCTGGTACCAGGATTTTTATTAAAAGACCGTCTAAGATTCGAACAACAGACATCTATTTGAAACACACATGTGACAGAAATTGGTATTTGATTTCATGTTTAAAGTAAAAGCATACTACAAACCCATGGATTTATGGCATTGGTTAATATAGAAGATTTTCATGTCTGATCTGCGCTTCACAATTGCAGTTTTGCATTCACAGGAAACTTCATCCAGGAGCTACCTATAGGGCTGAGTGCCAGAGCTGAGCAGCACATGGCACTGGCAGGTTCTCCAGCAAGGGCTTTGCTTTCCCAGGAGAGTCTGAGAGCAAGATTCAGATCAGCAGAGAACTGACTTCAAACGAATGTTTGGGACACATTTGTCAAAAGATTTTATTATTGAACAATTACATTCTGGTGTATTCAGATTTTTTTTACATTTTAACTTGTGTGTGTGTGTGTGTGTGTGTGTGTGTGTGTGTGTGTGTGTGTGTGTGTGTGTGTATAGACATCTATGTTGCATGGTATATAGAAGTCAGAGTTCAACTGGTTATGCTGGTCAAACTTTCCACTTGGTCTAAGGCTGGGCCTCTTGTCATCTCCGTGGTGTGGGCCAGGCAAGCTGCAGTGGAGAGTCTGGAAATCTCCTCCTTTCCAGCCATAAGAACTCTGGGATAGAAGATGTCCAGTGCCCTGTTGTCTGGTGTTATATGAGTGCTGGATATCTGTACTCAGGACCTTGTTCTGCAGTGAATCCTATATCCACTGAACCTCTCGGCTACTAGAGAGAATGCTATGTTAGCTGTATGAAGATAATATGTCTTTTATTATGAGGAAGCACACAAAACATAAGAAGATGTCTTTGGATATTCTAGCCACACAATGAGTGCTAGTGAGCACATACACATCATTCTGTCCCATAATTGCACATACCTGCATTTGATTATCCCTTAATTGAAATTCTGTCAATCAAGAAAAAACAAAAACCCAGAAAAAACAACAACAACAACAAAAAAAACAAAATAAATCTCTATTTGGACCCTTTCTTTGAACCTCCAAAACAACATTCCTTGTATTTTGTCTCTCTGAGTCTCACTACTGTGTTCCACCCTATCTCAGGCAATCCACATAATACTTGTTTTTCTCTCACTGTGTTATCTTACTTTGCACAGCAACATCATGGTTTGTCTGTGTTCCATTGTTGCAGAAAACAACCAAGGACTGAGACACCCAAGCTGAAGCCAGGAAGCATTTATTCTATGGAAACAATACTCCCACTGGATAACAGTCCAAAACTGAGACCCAAGTTAATTTAAACAAAGTTTTTATGCTCCTTGTGTTCCTGTCTCCCCCTGAATAGCAATCTACAGTGACACATATTTGATTGGCTTATTAAGCTTCCATAATAGAATTTGCTTAACTGCCTCATAAGCAGAAATGTTTGCCCAAGCAACAGAATTTACCACAAGCCATTTAAAGTGCAGACAGGAGGGAGGAGATTGGGTTTCACAAGAGATGTGGGGTGGAGTCTTGAACCTCTAGGGAGCTGACCAGTATGGTGTGACTATTTCTTTTTTTTCAGGGCCCCAAATCACAGCACCCTGTGCTGGAATGGTCTTGCACTTGAACAGTATCCCACACCATGCAAAGGCTGTGTTTTGTCATATGTTCTGATAATTTTAGACAATTGTTTCCATGTCTGAGAATTTTAAATCCTATAAGTGTTAGCATTGCTGGACAAGTCACTGTGTGGTTCTTTGCACATAGTTCAGTTTTGAAAGTGATGTTTGTAATTCCTTTTCTTTTGGATTACATAACTATTTTTGATGAGAAATGCTTTCTTATTTAATTTGTAAAAATGGATATAAGAGAGGAAATTGAAATATTGAAAAGAGTTAGAAGAGGTCACATACTTAAAAGAAGTATGGGCTATCCTAGGCCATGGTGTGTGAGACACCACACAGGACTCCCTTAAAGACTCAATGTTATATATCTATATATATAAATTGATGTGTATTACAATGAGTTAAATGTCATATGGATTATATATATGTATGATATAAGATATATATCTTACCATATCTCAAATAACATATGGTTTAATTTTCTGTTACATGTTTGCTACCACATGGGTTAAAATAAATAATATTAAGAGAAAAAACACAACTTCATATTTTCATGCACACCAAAGCACATAGAGACTATGCCGTGATTGACAGTTCTAATGGCAGCACATTCGCTCTTCTTAAAGGAACTTGTCCATCAATGAATGTTCAAACATTTATCACCCTCTCACACACAGACCTCAACAAGTTACCTATATGTTTTTCAGTGCTCATAAATACAAAAGGACTGATTGTGGCATAGATATGGACCACAAAGAGATGGATACAGTGACATGTGGGATCATTCAGGAACATAGTTCTTGAGCAGGAGATAATGCTGTCCAGGATGGACATCAGCACAAAGAAGCTCACGAGCATCAGGATGGCCCGGGTGGCCCTTTGCTCTGGAGATGCTTTTGGAGAAAGGCTGGTGCTGTGAAGATTCTGGGACTGCTTCTTGTGCCTGCACAGGAGGGTCATCATGTAGCAAGTCGAGAGGACCATAAGACTAATAAGAAAGGCTTCCCTGAGGGCCAGCAGTGTGGAAAATGTGCTTTGCATGAGGTAACTCATGGGTAGAATAGAGCAGGATTGAGTAACATACATATAGTTATTCAAGGTCAAATTGGGTGTGGCAATAATCGATACTAAGAGGTGACTGCTAATGAACATATAGAAGATACTCAGGAAAAGAAGGGCACATGACATGTGATAGGGAGATATACGCTTGAAATTTGCTAAACAGGAGTTTCTGGGACTGAGGATGATAGCCTGGAGGACACTCAACAAGCTGGTGGTACAAAGAGAGAGACCTCTAAAAATTCTGTGCAAGTAGACAAGGAATTTACATGTGCTGTCATTCCATTCCCTCTGAGTAATAAAAATATCTCTAGCTATGAATGCCGTGATCAGTAGCATCAGTAGGTGGATTAGGGCCAAGAGACCAATGGGCAGGTCAGTGGGTTTGGACCTGTACCCAGAAGTGAACTTGAGGATGTGGAAGAGAAGAAGGATGCTGTTGACTGAGATCCCAATGCCAATTTCAGAGAAAAAGGTGTTCCTTAAGTGGGAATTAGTGTGGAGTTCGTGGTTCTTATTCATCTTATGTGGGAACAAACAGTGGCTGAGGAGGAAAGTAGATCAATGACTCATCACAGACTCAACCCCAGGAACCACTGCAGACAGCTCTGCTGCCTCAGGGAAACACGCAGATGTCCACACACACTTATTCCCCTGTAGATCTCAGTTCCACCTCATGTTCCACAGACCATCCTCATGCTAGCACTTGTCCTAGTCTTCAGAGCCAAGGCTGGATCCTGTGTCCCATGGTGGCTGCATCCATGTGAGAGCTTCTTCAACACTAAAAACTGCCTCCATCAGAAATGATGTCTTTTCATATTTCACCTGTTTGGGTTTTACTGGAGCAGTAGCAGCTTCTTACTGGGTTTTCATTCACAACCTCTTGATTTCCAGGTACATTATAAACAGAGTTTTACTATTTAGGGTGAGTTTGAATAAGGATGATTGTGTAAAAGAAGAAATTAGCTCTTTGCAATGAAAGAAGTCCCATGGATGAAGCATGCACTTAATCTATTCAGAGCTATCTCTACTCTTTATTTATTGTGAAACCAAATTTCTTAATACATTTCTATGGCAAATGATGATAATTGTGAAGTATGAATCCAGACATTTCACAGTCCACCCACCATCTGCTGTTTTTTTGAGTGTGATCTTTTGCACTCTAAGGCTGAGTTCCAGTCACCTCCTCTGGAACATATGGATAGTCAGTCATGTGCCTGTGTCAGGGAGACAGTGGGTGTGCAAGAACATGCTTTATACACACAAAACATGACAGTGTTCCAGCACATAATGGTTTCTGTCAGTGTTTCAGCTGCTGATTTTCTCATGCAGAGCGTATGTTTTTGCTCAGGGAGAGTTAAGGTAGCTCACTGTGGCTGTTCAGCTCCATCCCTGCCTGAAACAGAAGAGAAATGATAAATTACACAACAGTAGCACATTGGAGTGGAGTCCTTTCCAGAGACTCTAACGGACAATTCAGTCACTGAGCTCTGCTCTGTAACTGCATCTTCCCTGCTTCTAATCTCATTCCAGAGCCTCCTCCATGAGAAGAGCAAAGTGGGCATATGTCAGCAGGAGCACATTCCACGTCCTTCCTCAGCATGTGAAGTCAGGGGGTAAATGGAACTACAGTTATAGCAGACTCCTGGCTATCCTACCCCATTTTATAAAATTAGTTAAAGGAAAATGGTCCAGCTCAGTCTTTAATAATGGGCTCCAGAGGATTCTAAGGTTCTCTCTAACCTTCATTGAGCTGAGATACTTTTCCAGATTCCAGATATGCCAACTCCAAGTTTATTTTAAGAAATGTGGTGTATATGTTTTTGAATTGTTGCCATTTATTTGTTCAGACAATGACTAATTAAAATACCATAACCAAAACCAACTAGGGAAGAAAGCCTTTATTTCATGTTATAGCTGATAGTCCATTGTCCAGGAAAGATGAGGGAGGAGCTAAGGCAAGTACTGGGAGGCAGGATCTGATGTGCAGGCCATGGAAGAGTGCTCTTTACTGGCTTGTGCCTCATGACTTTCTAAGTCTGTGTTTTCAAGCACTCAGGACAACTAACCCAGGGGATGCACCCACAGCGAGTTGGGCCCTCACACATTGATCATGAACCAAGAAAACGCACCACAAAGCTTGCCCACAGGCCAATCTGGTGAGCCAATCTGGGTTGACTTCCCCTCTTCCCAAATGGCTCTAGCTTGTGTCGACTTGACACACAAACACACCACTGTTACACTATAACTTTTCTCCTCTTGTTGGTCCCAAGATGTCATTCTAATATCAACATCATATTATAAAACAGATCCCAAAATTTTGAAGTTCCACATTCTTTAACATTCCGTAAACATTCCTTAAAACATCCAAAGTCTCTTCTGATATTCAAAGCCTTTCCAAAGTAATCAAGTCTCTAAAATACCAAAGTCTCTCTAAAATAGCCATTGTAAATCTAGAATTCCAAAGTCTCTGTAAAACACCCAGATCCCTTTAAATGTCTGAATTCTTTTAACTATGTACTCCTGTAAAATAAAAAAAAATGATTTAAATGTTTTTGTATCCTAAAAAGGAAGAACCAGGGCACAGTGAAAATCAAGTTCACCAAAGTCCAACCTTGTGAGTCTCAGTGTCAGACTTCTGGGATTCAGTCGTAGTCTTCTGGCTCCTCTGAAGTGCTTGGAAAGCCATCATAGCACACACAGCTGTCTTCTCTGCTCAAACTGGCTTCACTCCACAGCAGCTGCTGTCCTTGGTAGTTGTCCCATGATACTGGCATCTCCAACGGGACTGAACACTCATCAGTAGCCTCTCCTTGCTCCCTGATGGGACGCTAACCCTGCCACATGGTGCCAATCCACCACTCCACTCCATGATCCCTTCAAAACCAATACCACCTAAGAGACTCTTAACACTACCAGCTTTGGCTACCAATGTTAGATGCAGCCTCAGCAATATCTGGACCACAGTGTCTGTGTGCTGAACCAGAGAAAAATGTTTATCAGTGATTTAAATGTTCAAGCAAGGCAACAGTTTCACTTTAGTGGTTTTTAATTCAAAATATGAATGACCCTCATAGGAACTCTCAAACTTCTCTCTGGAACTTCTTAAGTCAAGCCCCTGTCATCTGTACTCTCTCAGCATTATATTTTAAGATCATACAAATAACCCACTAAGATATCAGTATTCTAATGATTTTCCAGCCCAAAGTTTCAAAGTCCTTCCATGATCTTCCTAAAAACACATGGTCATGTCTATTACGACCTAGTACCGATTTCTATCTTTATTAGGATTTCTGTCTACTGCTGTGTGAAAATACCATGACAAGAAGTTAGTTTGGGAGGAGAGGGTTCATTTAACCATGCAGCTTGTAGTTCATCCTCCAGGGCATTTGGGGAATGTAATCGGATGTTTCTGTCCTGCCAACAAGTTCCAAATATCCAAGAGCTGCTATCCAAATAATTGACTCAGAGGCTTAGTATTACTTATAAATGCTCAGCCTTATTACTCACCAAATCTTACACTTAAATTAACCCATCCTTCTTATCGGTGTTTAGTCTCTCATGGCTTTGCTCCTTTACTCAGTACTACATTCTCATCTTACTTCCTCTGCATCTGGCTGGCACCTCTCTGAATCCACCCTCCATTTTCCCATCATTCTTAGTTTGGCTTTCCTGCCTAATTTCCCACCCAGCTACCAGCCAACCAGAATTTTATTAAACCAATTTGAGTGATAAATCTTTACATTGTACAACAGGGTTAAAACACAGGATTTCCCCCTTTTTTGTAATTAAAAAGGAAGGTTTTAACTTTACCATAGTAAGATTATATACAACATAGACATCTATTAAGTAAGAATCACAGTAACACTATCTAATCCATTTGCATTTGGCAAAATTAGAGTAAATACTTAATTATCTATTTTTTCTTGGTGAGTCTAAAGTTTTGTATCTAATTTATCTTTTATTTTAAGTAAAGAAAACTATAATTATGTAGTCTTCAACTCCATCAAAGACCCCAGAAGGATGAAATGTTAACTAATGACAGGACCTTAAGCTTCCTGGACAGTCACCCAAGGTTCTTCTGCAACATTGGGGCATCCAACTCTGGTCTACAGGCCTTACATGTCTGACAGACTTTCCTTATGAAGCAGGGAATTCTGAAGGACTGTCCTATTTTGTCTTGGCAAAGTTCAGCAGTCACCTTTTTTGTGTCCTGCTGGTCCAGTTTGGACAGTAACTGTCAGCAATTGAGACAAGAGTATTTTCTTTGCCCACATGGCTAACTTTTGCCATAAAGAAAACAAACTCCATATGGATTTTCTTCAGTGCCCATCATCATCTTTGAAGTAATTGGACCATATGTGTCTAACTGTCAAGAAAAGTCTAAGCTCTTAAAACATTTTAAATGCCATATTCTGTAGGTCTTTGAAGTGTTTGAAGATTACCTATCTAGAAAACTGAACTAACATGAGTATGGGATTGCGATTACAGATGACTAACTATTAATATGTATTTTTAAATTATACATTACATTTTAAATGAGCTAGCATAAACACAATACCTTAAACAAGAGTAGAAATATACATACAGTATAACAAAATTGACTTAAAATTTTTAATAATAAACTAAAATCCATAACAATGTAAAATATTTTGAGATTAACAGTTGTTTATGGATTAAAGTAGATTCAACCATCTACCCTTTTTCTATCATAATAACATACCCTTATTTCCCATCATTTCTATATCGTATTTCCCCTTTCCTCCTTTAGAAAGAGATTGACTATGACCAATAACAATTTATAACTAGCCCTCTTAAATGAAAACAAACATTCATAAACAATATTTTGGGAATTTGGACATAGTTCACTAGAGTACTCCCTGCTAATTGGGAGTGCTGGTAATCTTATGCTGAGCAAATTTAGAACAATTGTAGTCCTGACTAGGGTATTTTGTGAGGCTGGTCCATCTAAGTCAGGATCTTTGAAGCTGTTTTGGATGCTAGATCATCTGGGTCATTGTTTTTATTGGTGTCTGGTCCCCTTGCTCTGAAAATATATAAACTATTAAAGGAAAACATACATACCTGATTATTCCACAACAGAAGAAAGAACTCAAGACAGGAACCTGGAGGCAGAAACTGATGGAGAGGCCATGGAGTAGCACTGTTTACCAGCTTGTTCCTTATAGCTTGTTCCATCCACCTTCTTATAGTATCTAAGACCACCAGCCCAGTGGTGGCACTGTCCATAGTGAGCTGGGCCCTCCCATTTCAAATCAGTCATCAATCAAGAAAATGTACCAGGTGCTTGTCCACTGGCCAGTCTGGAGGGGTCACTTCCACAACTGCAGGTCTTTGTTCTACAATAATTGTAACTTGTGTCAAGTTGATATAAAACTAGCAAGCACATACACCATGCATATGGGGCATATAATGTTGAAAACAAATTCCTGTTACATAGTAAAATTTATCACTGAAAATTAAAGGTGTAGGTTCAAACCGCATTAAACTTATTTGGACCATGTAATATGTAATGGAAGATAATAAGGAGAGGCAAAAGGGATAAAATTCACAGGTACAGGATACCTTTAAGGAATTAGACCTAAGGCAGATAGTTGGTGAAAATATTTAACAAAGTAGATTTTCTGAAATAAAAATTCTATAGCATTGTTAGAAAGGGTTAATAAGGTTATGGACCGTGTATCCTAGATAGTAACAGAATGTTGATTAAATAAGTTGTGCTTTATTATTCCCATTGAATTGTGAAGTTCTTTATAACGTTTATGGGTTTGTTTTCCAAATCCCAGTCACAAAAATGAGAACACAGTAAGGAGGGAGGGGATGAAGAGAAAGAGGCAATGTTGTTTTGCAGTGATCAGGTAAAATGTCATTTTTCTCCACTTTGAACAACTCAGTCATTTGAGTTGTGTGGCAATAACCCGGGTAACCAAAGGAGAGAGTAAGAGAGTTCTATTGTCTCCAAGCTTTATGGGACAGATGTCATCGGGAGCACATGCTCTGAATGGCGTTTTGTGATCTGTGTCCACTGAGTAGCAGGTCCTGTTTTATATACTTACTCCATGGAAGAAAACACACACCTGTAGAGTTTGAAATAGTAGTTTCCATCATATGCATATTAGCACTGGCTAAGAAGTAAAATAATTCTAAAATATGTTCTTTCATGTCGTTTCTAGAAATGTTCATTTTTCCTTAATTCCACTGAACTAGCCAGAAAAGAAAAGAAAGGGAACTAGGTCTTTATGAACACAACACTTTGTGAGACTGCCCAGGCAGTGTGTGTCAGCTCAGTAATGCTGTGGGATGTTCTGTATGGCAAATGTGTTGCTGATTAGTCAATAAATAAAACACTGATTGGCCATTGGCTAGGCAGGAAGTGTAGGCGGGACAAGGAGGAGAATAAAGCTGGGAAGTGGAAGGCTGAGTCACAGAGACACTGCCAGCAGCCACGATAACAAACAGCATGTGAAGATGCCGGTAAGCCACGAGCCATGTGGCAAGGTATAGATTAATGGAAATAGATTAATTTAAGCTGTAAGAACAGTTAGCAAGAAGCCTGCCACGGCCATACAGTTTGTAAGCAATATAAGTCTCTGTGTTTACTTGGTTGGGTCTGAGAGGCTGCGGGACTGGCGGGTGAGAGAGATTTGTCCTGACTGTGGGCCAGGCAGGAAAACTCCATCTACAAATGGCGTCCAACGTGGTGGCAAGATTTTCCACCTTAAAACTGAGAAAAAAAGATTCTAAAACGGAGCTAAAAACAGTTCCTAATTGTCTCTCTCAAATGAGTGGCAGCTGCCGGTTTGAGCTACTGGCGAGTTCCTAGCGTGCATGTGCGCTCGACCTGCAGTATGGAGGGAATGAGGCCTCTGCAAGTGGCATATTAAGCTGCATGGTGGATTTAGACTTTACTAGTACAAAACAAAAAAAAAGGTTTTTGGGTTACACGCTGCTTGGATAAAAGCATAGACCCACAATAGCTCCCAGAGCTGGTGGTAAACTACCACCGCCATGTTGGGAAACTGAGGTGGGCGGAGCCAGCAGCCACAGCTGCTGCAGTTTAAAGTGATAGATTCACAATAAGACAGATTCAGATGTAATAGTTTACAATGTGTGTAAAAATGTACGTAGACTTGAAAGAGAGAGAAAAAGGAATATATACAGTTATATAAAGAAATAAATAGTTTTTAAAAATAAAGTCTTTGAAGAGACAGTAAAATTAATATAAAAAATAAGCCACGTAAAGATGAATATTACACAGAGAATCTGGATTGTGTTGTCTTTGGGATTCTTAACTACAGAGAGATATTTGATTGTAAAGGAAGCTGAGTTAAACCAATATGTATACTTTAAAGATACCTTGACTTCAAAATTTGGATATAAGGATATGTTGCTTTGGAAAAGAGTCTCTGCTTTTGTTTCCACAGAAAGCCAGAGGCTATGGATTTGTTCCAGATTAAGATACATCAGGTTTGACCAGCCAAGATGTCCTGAAAGGTCTCCGATGACACCATGGCCCACATGATCCAACATCCAGAATGGTTTCAAGGCAACTGGCTCAGATGATACAGCCTCATGGACTATTCCATAATCCTAAAATTTTCTTTGTTTCCCCATAAGATACAGCGCCCCCCTCCAGCAGGAAGTAGTAAGAGAAGCTACGCCCAAATTCCCAAATTATATGTAATTTTACTTTGTTAAGGTTAAAACCTTCCTTTTTGGAAAAAAAAGGGGGGGGGAGTGCTGTGGGATGTTCTGTATGGCAAATGTGTTGCTGATTAGTCAATAAATAAAACACTGATTGGCCATTGGCTAGGCAGGAAGTGTAGGCGGGACAAGGAGGAGAATAAAGCTGGGAAGTGGAAGGCTGAGTCAGAGAGACACTGCCAACCGCCACGATGACAAACAGCATGTGAAGATGCCGGTAAGCCACGAGCCATGTGGCAAGGTATAGATTAATGGAAATAGATTAATTTAAGTTGTAAGAACAGTTAGCAAGAAGCCTGCCACGGCCATACAGTTTGTAAGCAATATAAGTCTCTGTGTTTACTTGGTTGGGTCTGAGAGGCTGCGGGACTGGCGGGTGAGAGAGATTTGTCCTGACTGTGGGCCAGGCAGGAAAACTCCATCTACACAGTAGAGCAGGGCTTGGGCTGTTTTCAGCATCCCTTCAGAAACTGCAGCTGTGCAAACATAAAGCACTTAGGAAAGTCAGGCAGGCACAGATGCCATGAACCCTCAGTGATGTCCTCAACACCATGGCTTCAGAAATCCCTGTTTTGAAACCACTGGAAAGCATTGTTTTCTGAAAGTGTAATTCCATAGTAGCAAAGGAGAAAATTTACAGTAACATGACTGCTTGTCATCATGAACCCCAGCTTGCCAGGAGAGACAGAGACAGCATTTCTGTAGTCATCCTGCTACCCCCAATTTACATGCACCAAACAAATATATCTAAATTTTATATGATAATAAACAGTAATGTACATGGATTCTAGACGGTTGTATAATTTCTACCGAAAACATTCTGTTGAGTATGAACCCTTCTCAATTTCAAGCCACAATGCATTCTCTAGCTTCTCCCCTCCCAGCTGAACCTCGACAGCTCACACCTTCCTAGCTGAGCATCCTTAGGAGACCAAGAGACAAGACTGACACTCTCAGATCTGCAGAATGGACTAAAGGACAGTCTTCTAACAGTGGGCAGGAGAAAGTGAGCTGTGACAGCCTGGAATAGCCTGGGATAGCCTGTTGTATCATGCACTGTGGTTGATTTTACACAATGTAACAAAACAGGCTGCTTTCCAGAGACATGAAAATCTGTCCATAGCACCAGGAAAGGTCACAGATTCTGGAATAGCTCCCATTAGAAGAGACTGTATTGGAGATGAGGAAGGGAAGATATTTGGAAGATTAGAAAAAGAAAACCTGCACAGAGCAAGAAATGACAAAGGAGTCGAAGCATTCCTTAGTCAAAGGCGATTGTGAAGGCTGCAGGTGCTCAGGACAGAGGAACTAAAACCCCCTGTCTGTCTGAATCAAGGAAGCTATGACTTTAGACTTTGTGTCACCCCACACTTACCCAAACCATGGACAACCCACAACCACAGGCTCAGCAAAGAGAGGTTTGTTAGGCGACACTGGTCCTGCTCCATGCAAGTGACTGAGGATGAGCTTACTCAGTCAGGATGTTTACCTTTGGCAAAACCCTAACTTTAAAACTAGGAAGACACTGGGTAGAAATGGCTGGCACAGCAGGGAGGGGAAAACCATGACCAAGGACATGACAGAGCTGTTTCCAGAGATACCAGAAATAAATGAACTGTGGGAACGTGATGAACAAATCACAAACAGCCTGTGAGCTAAGGAATGGCAATTGTGTCTGAAACACTGAGAATTGTATTTTTAAATTTTGAAACCTTTGAAGCTGTTTCTCTGGGCTCAGACTGGCAGCAAGAATGTCACCCAGTGTTTCCAAATCAACCTCCAGAAATGGCAGGAGCGGATGCCCCAGAGGAGCAGCATGGGACAGACTCCAGCCACCAACACTGGACCCCACACAGTGCTGCAGCACAACCTGCTTCCCTCATCACCTGAGAGTCTCGGCTTTGCTGCTAAGGGGCTGTGACCTCCCTGCCAGAGTGCTCATTGCCTCAGAGACAAGAGAAGGGAGTCGGATCCTGCCCGTCTCTTCACATAAATTCATGAAAAGATGAGGTTTGGGAGAAACCTGAAAACCAGGTAGAGGCAGCAGAACTGGATGAGGTTCAGTTGTTCTAAAATTTACGGAAAGAAAATGAGATTCAGGTTTCTCCACTATAAAAAATTGTATACAGTGCATGTGAAGAACATAGAGATAAGGTAAAACAGGCAACCACTCTTCCCAGAAACTCCTATTCCTGGGTCTCAATGTGTCAGGAAGGGAACCTGCCACTGTGTCCACTGTAATTTAATAACGATTCTCCTGGCAACCTCATCACCATGGTCACTAGTGTCAGTTCCTACCAGGCTGGCAGAGGCTAAGGGCCAACACCACAAATTTGTGATTTCTGAGATTGAATTGGAGTGAATAGTGACCATGAGCCAACACTAGCCGGCACTTTGCAGTCCTGTGAGGTGGTCCTCACAAAGCTTTTTAAAGCTTTGATAACTCAAACTCAGAAGATCTTACACTAAAATAGTTCTGCTGTGTGTGCCAAAGTGATAGATGCATGACTGAGGCCATTTAATTAAAATGAGTATTCCCACCTTTCAGTTCTCTGATAGTTTGTCTTAGGAATAGGTAAATCAGTAAAATGTTTGTAACTTGGCAACTTATCCAACTTTTCCATTGTGAGTTATTTACTTTATAGGAATAAATGTGGATCCTAAATTAATCTTGAGAGACTCTAAACTAAGGAAATAGATATCCTAAAAATAAAACATCCTTTTTGCCATGCAGCACACAGTTCCTGTGCCGAGGGGCTGTCAGAGCTCAGCGTCTCCTCTGCAGATGCTGAAAACCTCCCTGAGCCCCACTGCTCCTCCTCCCACAGCCTGCCTGGGACCTGACCACCTGTTGATTCTGCACTTGGGTGCAGAGCACTTACCCAGGTGGATGTGCCAGCGGGGGTGCAGGGCAGGGAGGGCAACTCTGCCTGAGCATATCCTGCACAGGCTTAGGTAGAGGGTTTTTTTAATGCATCTCTGTGGCGTATAATTTTAGCTTCTGTCGAGGGTGACAAGTTGCCGCTGGGGAGCATAGAAATGTGGCATCCCCGTGGAGCACCATACCTGTCTGTCACAGTAGTTAGTTACTCTCTCCTGGATAACAGCCATCTGGGAGACAGCTGAGCGCAAACTTTATGTGAGCTCCCTTGCCACATCTGTGAGAGAGACCAGAAAGTTTACACCAAATAGATAACCCTAACTTTTCTGACTTTACTCTTTAGATTTAATTCAGACCAATTTCATAACCACGATGCCTCTCTTCTGGGATGTGGGCCTCCTGGGCCTCCTGTGAGTTCCCTGTCATAGGAGGGTTCTCCCTCTACAGTGCATGATAGTCAGCCTCTCCCTGGGTCAGTCTTCCCATGTAGCTCTTTTTCTCAGGTAGTGTTGATTTTGTTTCCCAATATTTTAAAACTCCCAGTTTCAGGGTTTTAGCTGTGAGTGAAATTTGAAAGTAAATTGTAAGAGAAATTAGATGGAATGTAAAAGTCCAGTCAGAGCTGGAGAGCCAGGGTGCCCACAGACAGAGGGAATACAGCTGTGGCTGGCTCTGTTCCATAAGGAGCCTGAAAGTTCAGCATCGTCCTCACTGACAGAGGCTGGAACAAGCTCTGAAGCTATATATGCAATTTTGCTTCATCTCCCATAGAGCTAACACAGTTATCAAAAACATTATGAGCCCCGTGACAAATAGACACAGTGATCTGTAGTTGAATTCTATAGTAACGCAAGCCTGGTGGTACATGCCTGATGCCTGAATAATGTGATGACTCCACAGTTGGAGGCAGGAGGATTGTAAGTTGAAAGCTAGCCTTGGCTACAGTGAGAGACTCAGTTATATAAAGAAAAATACAGTGATTTCATGTAGAGTGATTAATATTCCAGATACTATAACTTGAAGACAATGCTTTAAACAACTCATGTCTTATGTCAAAAATTAAATGGACAGTATAGATGGAAATATTGTTTCTAGAGAGAACTGGAAATATAGGAGCAATTGAAGATTGTTCCTCTTTTATTTTGAGACAGAGTCTCACCATGTAGTACTAGCTGGCCTGGAACTCACTATATACACCAGGCTAGCCTTCAACTTACAGAGCTCTGCCTGCCTCTACTCTTAAACCAAGTCCTGATATTAAAGGCGTGTACTACCCTGCCTGGATCTGTTCATGTTTCTAACATTTCTGTTTGGCAGTTTTTTTTCATTTCTTCCCATATTCTCAATCTTTACATATCTGTAAATATTCTATCCTGTTAATCCTCATATTCTTGACCTTTCAATACCTGCAATATTCTATAAGCACACTATTCCATTTTTGTTAAATGTTAGGCCCATGATCAGGCATTTCAACTAACCTAGTGTGGACCAAGTGGGCATGATAATCTTTCTCCAAGTAGCCTCCCTCTTCACCCAATTTTATTTTAGAAATATTTTATTAATTATTCATACTAGACACTTATTTTACACAATTTAAAATAAATTTCTTATAGAGTCTAGTAGTTTTTCTCACGTTAGAAAATTTATCCATAAGACAAACTTCCCTTATTCCCCATCCACAATTCTTTGGCAGCCTAAGAATTTATTTTGTTCCCATGTAGGCACAATCATGTGCTAATCTTTATATTTTTATTTACTATATAAAGGCAATATTGTTTGAGAGCCAGTGCCTTTATTTACATTTTTCCTTTTTATTTGAGTTCTTTGAGAAGTTTGTACAATGTATTTTGATCATCTCAACCCTTTCCCATCAGTCTGCCTAGTTTCTCCACCATGCCTGAATGTAGGCAGTTGACAGTCACTGGGAGGGGATGGGGATCTCTCTGTAGAGTGCAGCTCCTGGTGGGTGGACCTTCCTCCAGTGAAGGTCACGCACTAAGGGTATATGGGAAGAACAACCTGTGCTTGATAAATTAAAAACCATCATTTTGGTGGATTTTTTTCCCTTTGAGTAGTAGGTAGTGTTTTCCCTGTAAGTACCCATGCTTACTTACAGGGCCAAGGTCACATGATATGGCCTATGAGAAATGAATCTTAATCAGGCCATGATGGAGGTGTCACACCAAGACTTAGACTGTGACAAGTTTATTCCAAGCAATCAGACTTCTTATATCCTTGTCAGAAACAGAATACAATGGCGGTTGCCAGGATCAATACAATGGTAGTTGCCAGGTTACAATGACTTTTAAGCTATACAAGGAACACAATCTCAATGTCTAAAATAATTTTCCTGGCTTGTATAGGCTTCGCTGACTTCTAGGGAACACAGATAAAGACAAGGTGGCCTGAATGCCTCACTGCCTATAAGAGTACCTCAGTTTCTCAGGAACTGAAAGGCACACAGTGCCCCTGATTCTAGGGACTTTAACGTGAAAAACCTATGATGCATGTTCTCAAGGTAGCTAGACAAGGCCAACTCTATGATTCCCCACGTTTTCCTTTATATTCTGATTAGTTTGCATTAGAAATCTATTTTGTTAGCTATTAAAATGTCTGCACTAGCTTGCTTCTTAGGTTCATTTGCTTGGACTATCTTTTTCCAACCCTCTATTCAGAGGTAATGTCTAAGATGTTGAAATGTGTTTCTTGGATGCAGCAGAAGGATGGAACCTGTTTTCACAACCATTCTGTTAGGCTGTGTCTTTTTTATTGGGGAACTGACATCATTGATGTTGACTGATACTAGTAATCAGTGGTTGTTTATTTCTGTTATTTTGTTATTGTTGTTGTTGTTGTTGTTGTTGTTGGTGGTGGTGGTGGTGGTGGTGGTGGTGTGTGTGTGTGTGTGTGTGTGTGTGTGTGTGTGTGTGTCTGTGAATGTGAATGTGAATGTGAATGTGAATGTGATTGCATGTTTATCTTCTTTGGATTTTGCTGATCTGAGATTATTTATTACCTGTGTTTTCATAGTTGCAATTAACTTCTTTAGGTTGGTGTATTCCCCCAGCACCTTCTATAGGGCTGGATTTGTAGACAGATATTGCTTAAACTTGGTTTTGTCATGGAATGTCTTATTTTCTCCATCTAAGATGATGGAAAGTTTTGCTGGGTATATTAGCCTAGGAGGTCATCTGCAGTGTTGCTTCTGCAGCATATCTCTCCAGACTCTTCTGGCTTCTGGAGCCTCCATGGGAAGTCTGGAGTAATTCTAATAAATGTGTCTTTATATGTTACTTGGTCTTTTTTCCTTGCAGCTTCTAATATTATTGTTTTGCTCTGTATCTTTAATGTTTTTATTATTATGTGCCAAGGGGATTTTTTTCTTGTCCAGGCTATTTGGTGTTCTGTATGCTTCCTGGACCAGGCATCTCCTTCTTTAGGTTAGAGAAATTTTCTTCTATGATTTTGATGGAAATATGTTCTGGGCCTTTGACCTGGATTTCAATAGACCCATAAACCCTGGTGAAATAGAAACAGTCATTGAAAGTCTCCCAACCAAAAAAAGGCCAGGGTCAGATGGTTTTAGCACAGAATTCTACTAGACTTTCAAAGAAGAGTTACTGCCAATATTCCTCAAATAATTCCCCAAAATAGAAACAGAAGGAACATGCCAAGTTCATTTTATGAAGCCACAGTTGCCCTGATACCCAAACCACATAAAGACCCAACAGAGAATGAGAATTACAACCAATATCCCTTTTGAACATAGATACAAAAAAATCCTCAATAAAATGCTTCCAATCTTAACCCAAGAACAGATCATCCACTATGATCAAATAGACTTTATCCTAGAGATACAGGGATGGTTTTAATATGAAAATCAATAAATGTAATCCATCATATAAACAAACTGAAAGACAAAAAAATCACATGATCATCTCATTAGATGTAGAAACATCCTTTGACAAAATCCAAAATGCCTTCATAATAAAAGTGCTGGGGAGATTAGGGATAAAAGGGATATACTTAAACATAATAAAGACAGTTTACAACAAACCCATAGTCAACCAATTTAAAAGGAAAAAACTCAAAGCAATTACCCTAAAATCAGGAACAAGACAAGTTTGTCCACTCTCTCCATACCTATTCAATATAGTAATCTGAAGTCTGAGCTAGAGAAATAAGATAACTGAAGGGGATCAAGGGTATACAAATTGGAAAGGAAGAAGTCAAATTATCTTTACTTACAGATGATATGATATTGTATGTAAGTGACCTGAAAAGTTCCACCAAGAAACTCCTACAGCTAATAAACACCTTCAGCAGTGTAGCTGGGAGCAAAATAAACTTACAAAAATCAGTAGCCTCCCTATAGACAAATGGACTGAGAAAGAAATCAGGAAAACAACATCCTTACAATAGTCTCAAATAATATAAAATATCTTGTGGGTAACTCTAACCAAGCAAGCAAAAGACTTGTATGATAAAAACTTAAAGTTTTTGTAGAAAGAAATTGAAGATAATATCAGATGATGGAAAGATCTCCCATGCTCATGGATGAGTAGGATTAACAGTAAAAATGTCCATCCTACAAAAAGCAATCAACAGATTCAATATAATCCCCATCATAATTCCAATACACTTTTTCATAGATCTTGAAAGGACAATTCTCAGCAATATTTGGAAACACAAAAAGCCAGAATAGTTAAAACAATCCTGAACAATAAAAACTGCTGGAGGTCTCACCATTCTCATTTTCAAGTTGTACTACAAAGCTATAGTAATAAAAACAGCATGGTATTGGCATAATAACAGATCTGTTGATTAAAGGAATAGAACTGAAGACCTAGACATAAGTCTACACATCTATGGACACCTGATTTTTTATAAAGACGCCAAAAATACACACTGGGGGAAAAAGGACAAATTGTGCTGGTTGAACTGGATGGCTGCATGTAGAAGAATCCAAATAGGTCCATACATATCACCCTGCACAAAATTCAGCTTCAAATGGATCAAAGACCTCAACACAACACCAGATACACTGAATCCATTAGAATAAAAAGTAGAGAAAAGCTTTGAACTCATTGACACAGGAAAAGACATTTTGAACAGAACACTGTCAGGCACTAAGATCACAATTAACAAATGGGACCTTATGAAACTGAAAAACTTCTCCATGGCAAAGGGCACCATCATTCTGACAAAACAGCAGCCTACAGAATGGGATAAGATTTTTTTAATTTTATTAAAATTTTTTTCATTTTATATACCAACCCCTGTTCCTCCTCCCTCCCCTTCTCCCTCTCCTCTTCTCCCCCCATACCACCTCCATCCCCTCCTCTACACACTCAATAGAAGACTAATATACAAAATATGTAAAGAACTCTAGAAACTAGATATAAAAAACAAATAATTCAATTAAAAATGGGATACAAATATAAACAGAATTCTCCATGGGAAAACTCAAATGGCTGAGAAACACTTGCAAATGTTCAACATTCTTAGCCACCAGGGACATGCAAGTCAAAACTACTTTGAGATTTCTTGTTATAACTGACAGAGTGGCTAAGATTAATAACACATTAAATGCCAAGTAAATGACAGCTCATGCTGGCAAGCTTGTGAATAAGTGGAACACTCAGCTGGCGGGAGTGTAAACTTGTGCAGCCACTATGGAAATTAGTGTGGTGGTTCCTCAGAAAGATAGGAATCAATCCACCTCAAGATCCAGCTATACCACTCTTGGGCATCTACCCAAGTGACACTTCATCCTAACACCGGGACCCTTGCTCAACCATATTCATTGCTGCTCTATTCTTAAGAGCCAGAAATTGGAAAATCTTGAATGCCCCTCAATAGAAGAATGGATAAAGAAATGTGGTACATTTACACAATGGAGTATTACTCAGCTGTTAAGAAAATGCCATCACAAAATTTGCAAGCAAATGTATGGAACTAGAAAATCATTGTGAGTGAGGTAACCCTGACCCAGAAAGATAAATATGGTATGTATTTGCTTATGTGTGGATATTGGCCATTAAGCAAATGATAACCAAGCTGCTTTCAGTAGACCCTGAGAGGTTAGACATAGAGGAAGGGACTAGGGGAGACACATGGATCTCCCTGGGAGGGGGAAATAGAATAGATTTTATGGCTGTACTGGGGGAGGAAGGAGGGGAGAACAGGAGTATCAGGTGGGGAGAGGGATTGAAGAGGGAGGTTTAGGTAGAGAACGCAGGTACAGACAGCTAGAATTGATGGTCATTTGAGGGGTGTTATGGAAACCTAGTGCAATGGAAACTTCCTAAAATATATGAAGGCAATCTTAGTGAGGTCTCCAAATAATGGTGGAGATGGAGTCCCAGCTGACCATCTCTTGTCGCCAAGCAAAGCTTCGAGTACAGAGACAGGATTACATCCACTTGAGTTGTCGGCCAAAGGGATCCTCATGGACATCCCTAGAGAACTCAGGTAGTTGCCAAGATAATAGGCTGTTCTCCACAAACTGACAGCAAGCCCTCATTGCTGAAGACAACACCCTCACAACTCATCGCACATGGAGAGGTCGAGCTGGAGCCCATATAGATCCTTCACTCATGCATACATTCTAGTGTCTTTGGTACAGGAAGGTATTCTTCAGATGTAACAGGAATTGTTAAATGGTCTTTTAATAAAAAAAAAAAAAAAACTCGGAGCCAGATATTGGGGTAAATGCTGAAAGTTTAGAGAGACAAAGGAACAAGCCACTGCCAAGTCTCACCTCTAGGACTCCTCAGCCTGAAAAAGCCTTTAGCCAAAAAGGGATCCAGCTGAAAAAGTCTCAGCAGAAAAGGGCTTCAGCCAAAAAAGCTTCTAGTTCCTGTCTCCTCATGCCTTATATACCTGTCTCTGTCCAGCCATATTACTTCCTTCTTACTGCTGGGATTAAATGTGTGTGTGTCTCCCAAGTACTGGGAGCAAAGGCATAAAATCCCAAGTGCTGGGATTAAAGGTGTGTGCCACCACTACCTGGCTGTTTCTCTCCTAGACTGAGTCAATCTCATGTAGTCCAGGGTGGCTTTGAACTCACATAGATCCAGATGGATCTCTGCCTCCTGAGTGCTAGGATTAAAGGTGTGTGACACCACTTCCTGGCCTGCTGTGGGATGTTCTGTATGGCAAATGTGTTGCTGATTAGTCATTAAATAAAACACTGATTGGCCATTGGCTAGGCAGGAAGTGTAGGCGGGACAAGGAGGAGAATAAAGCTGGGAAGTGGAAGGCTGAGTCAGAGAGACGCTGCCAGCCGCCACGATGAGAAACAGAATGTGAAGATACCGGTAAGCCACGAGCCATGTGGCAAGGTATAGATTTATAAAAATGGATTAATTTAAGCTGAAAGAACAGTTAGCAAGAAGCCTGCCATGGCCATACAGTTTGAAACCAATACAAGTCTCTGTGTTTACTTGGTCGGGTCTGACGGCTGTGGGACTGGCAGGTGAGAGAGATTTGCCCTGACTGTGGGCCAGGCAGGAAAACTCTAGCAACAAATGGTGCCCAACGTGGTGGCAAGAGTTTCCACCTAAAAACTGAGAAAAAAGATTCTAAAACGGAGCTAAAAACAGTTCCTAATTGTCTCTCTCAAATGAGCGGCAGCTGCTGGTTTGAGCTACTGGTGGGTTCCTTGCATGTGAGCTCAACCTGCCATATGGCGGGAGTGGGGCCTTTGCAAGTGGCACTTTGAGCTGCGTGGTGGATTTAGCCTTTGCTGGTGCAGAGCAAAAGGGGAGGTTTCTGGACTACACGCTGTTTGGATAAAAGCATAGACCCACATAGCTCCCAGAGCTGGTGGTAAACGTAGCCATGTTGGGAAGCTGAGGTGGGCAGAGCCAGCAGCCACAGCTGCTGCAGTTTAAGGCAATAGATTCACAATAAGACAGATTCAGATGTAATAGTTTACAATGTGTGTAAAATATACGTAGGCTTAAAAGAGACAAAAAAGGTGATATATAGAGTTATAGAAACAAATACATAGTTTTAAAAAATAAAGTCTTTAAAGAGACAGTAAAGGTAGTATAAAAAATAAGCCACGTAAAAATGGATATTACACAGAGAATCTGCATTGTGTTGTCTTTGGGACTTTTAACTGCAGAAAAACATTTGATTGTAAAAGCTGTTGAGTTATGCCAAAATGTATATTTTAAAGGTACCTTGACTTCAAAATTTGGATATAAGGATATGTTACTTTGGAAAGGAGACTCTGCTTTTGTTTCCACAGAAACCCAAAGGCTATGGATTTGTTCCAGGTTAAGATACATCAGGTTTGACCAGCCAAGACCCCCTGAAAGGTCTCAGATGACACCATGGCCCAGATGATCCAACATCCAGAACGGTTTGAAGGCATCTGGCTCAGACGATACAGCCTCATGGACTATTCCATAATCCTAAAATTTTCTTTGTTTCCCCATAAGATACAGCGCCCCCCTCCAGCAGGAAGTAGTAAGAGAAGCTACGCCCAAATTCCCAAATTATATGTAATTTTGCTTTGTTAAGGTTAAAACCTTCCTTTTTGAAAAAAAAAAAAATGGGGGAAGTGCTGATTGGCCATTGGCTAGGCAGGAAGTGTAGGCGAGACAAGGAGGTGGGACTGGCAGGTGAGAGAGATTTGCCCTGACTGTGGGCCAGGCAGGAAAACTCTAGCAACACTGGCCTCTATGTTTAATCTAGTGATTTGCTCTGTCCTCTGATCTTCAGGAAAATTTTATTAGGGTAGACAACATATCACCACATTCAACTACCAAAAAAGAAATGTAGACACCAAATCAGCCATAAACCCTTTGATCTACAGTGCTGTCCCTGCCTGCAAAATAAATCTAGGTTGATGGTGGACCAAAGCTCGTGGGAGTAGCCAACCAATGTGTGATTCGACTTAAGGCCCACTCCGCAAGATGGTACCCATATCTGACACTTCTTGGGTGACCAAGATAGCCCAGAGACCTAGGATAAAACTAAATACTACTGGTCTTAAAAAATAAGGTAGTGAGAAAATGACTCATAATAATACTCTGCTGTACTCATAGATCAATCAGTACCTTATTCAGCCATCTTCAGAGACACTTCCTCCTGTGGGAGATAGGAACAAATACAGCGGCCCACAGGCAAGCATTATACACACACACACACACACACACACACACACACACACACACACACACACACAAAACCTTATAACACATAGCTCTAAATGTGATGTCTCCATCAAATCCCTCCCCTGAGAACTCAGGGAACCCAGGAGAATAGGATGCAGAAAGCAGGTAAGAGCCAGGGGATGGAGGACGCCAGGAGAACAAGGCCCTCGGAAGAGCTGAACAAAGTTCCTGTGAACTCACAGAGACTGAAGCAGCAAGCACAGGGCCTGCATGGGTCTGCACCAGGTCCTCTGTCTATGTTTTATAGCTTACAGTTTAGTATTTCTATGTGACTCCTGAGTGTTGAATGAGGGGGTCTCTGATTCTTGTTTTCTTGGGCTCCTTTTCTTCTATTGCTTTGCTGTGTCTGACTTTGATGTGATGGGTTTTGTTTTATTTTATTGTATTTTATTTTATTATGTTTTGTTGTTTTCTCTTAGAAGCCTGGTTTTCTCTAATGAGAGACAGAAAAGGAGTGGATCTGGATGGGAGGGAAGGTGGAGAGTAACTGGGAGGAATATAATGAAGGGAAACTGTAATCAGGATACATTGTATGGGTAAAAAAAATCTAATTTTAAGAAAAGGGAAAAAACAAAAACAGTAGAAAGAAAAAAATCTCTAGTGTGCTACTACACAATATGGTGAGTGGGGGTAATAAAAATCCACCAGAGATTTCAAATAGCGAGAAGAAAGGCTTTGGAAAGTTTCATCATAACAAGTGACAAATGTTGGGGATAAATGTGTTCAGCTTGATATAAACACTCTTTATGCAATATACAGAGATATTAAACACTGCATGATATCCAAAGTAAAGAGGCCATCACCCAATTGTAAAGTCACTTTAGGAAAGAACAACCCTAAAGCTAAATGACCATACTGACACACGAACAGTATTTCTAGGTAATAGGATGTAAGTGGTATTAGTTTGCAACATTTCTCAGAATTGCTTTTTTGAAATGCTGAAGGACATATGATGCTCTATCACTGGCATAAAAATACACCTCTGGGTATGGGTTTATATTTAATTGATTTTTCCATGTGAAAAGAATAAGCCCACACTTCCTATCCCATCAGTTCATTTTCCATGTTTGATCCACTTTCTTTCTTTCATTCTTTTCATTTATTTTTCTCTCATACAATACATCCCTACCACAGCCTCTCCTCCCTCCACTCCTTCCAGTTACCCCCCACCTACATTCTCCTACAGATCCACTTCTCCTCTGTTTCCCTTCAGAAAAGAGCCGGCCTCCCATGGATATCCACTGAACACAGCATAATATGATGCAATAAGACTATGCACAAACCCTCCTATCAAGGCTGGGTGAGGCAACCTAATAGGAAGAAAAGGGTCGTGTAGATGTATCCAACCTTCTTATTAAATAAGAAACACAGAACCAATGCAAAGAAGAAAGCCAAGAGGTCAGAGCTAAGAGCTAAAACCTTACCCTTCCTCCTGTGGTGGTCCTACCTCTCCGAACCAGAGCTACCCCTGTGTTAAAGTCTTTATATAGAGTTCCTGTCCTGCCTTCTCATTGGTTGTAAACCCAACCACATGACTGCCTCCTCACGGCCTGTCTGTATAGGCCTCCAGGTTTTCCATGATTGGTATTAAGATTAAAGGCATGTGTATCCAATAATGGCTGTATCCCTGAACACACAGAGACTTACCCAGCTCTGCCTACCAAGTGTTGGAATTACAAGCGTACGCTGCTACCACTGCCCTGCTTTCCTATGGCTTGCTAATAGCTCTGACCCCCGGGCAACTTTATTTATTAACATACAAATAACATTTTAATACAAATAAAATATCACCATAGGGTCGCTAGAGCAGAGGGAGGAGTCAGAGACACCCCCACTCCCACTGTTAGGAACCCCACAAGAACATCAAGTGGAACAACCTCAGCATGTACACAGAGGACCTAGCGCTGGCCCATGTATGCTCTAGGCCTGACATTTCAGTCTCTGTGAGCCCCTAAAGCCCTGCTTAGTTGATTCTGTGGGCAGTGTTCATGTGGAGTTTTGACTGCTTATAAACACTCATTCAGAAGGTCATTACTTGATTCCCTATGCAAGCTGGGACCTTCCAAAGAGGGAAGAGACCTTCCTCAAGGGTGCTGCTTAACTGAAGGTCTTCCTTGCGTTCTCTGGGAAACTGAGGATATTAATCAACATTAGAAAATAATATTCCATCCATTACTTGGGATAAATTTATCATAAGGTTTCAAAACAGTTGGAAATTACAATTTGGTACTTTAGAATATTTTCATTTTTAATTACAGAGGCAATACTTTTTGCAGCATATTTAAAGTAACTGAACACATTTTCATTATGAGAAAATACACATAACATAAGCATTTCCCATTCTGAACAATGACATTCAGTCGGTGTCAGCACACTCACATTATTTTGCAGCTAGGGCACATGTACCTACAGCACTCTCTATTCCTGAACTAAAACTGCCTCCATCAGCCAAAGTTCCACAGTGCCTACTTTCTTGAGTATCTAGAATACCCTCCTGGGTTTTGTTCCTGCTGGCTTCTCTGAGCCCTGCCTTCTATAAGTAGACTCATATAATATCTGCTCCTGTGTGACTGAAATTACACTTTGCAGGGCAGCTTCAGGGCGCATTGGTGTTGTTGGTTCATGTGCCAGAGTCTCCTCCATTCTGAGACTGAGTAATAGTTTCCTCATGTAGTGGATATATTGTGTTCCTATATTCAGACAGTTCAAGACCTTAGGTTGTTTGTACCTTTGAATGTTGAGAATATGTCACAGGCATTGTTGCATATATGACTGCTTTATTGTGTGACTATAACTGGTGTGTGTGCGAGTGTGCATGCGTGTGTGTGTGTGTGTGTGTGTGTGTGTGTGTGTGTGTGTGTGTGTTTTCGGGATCACGTGATTATATAGACTGCACTTTACACACTGGGAAAAAGCCAGGATGCTACAAAGACACTTGACATTCATTATATAATGCAGGGAAAAATGACAGATTTGTGAAATACATTCCAGGCAGGGTAAGAAAAGTCAACATGCAGGGAGCAAGAAATGTCCAGAAGAAACCTGAGCACTCCTTGCTGGAATCGACTGTGAAGGCCTCAGCTGCTCAGGACATCAGAGTTAGAGCCCCCTGTCCGGCAAAAAACCAGGAAGCCACAACTGTAGACACGGTGTCCTCCTGCAGTTACCCAGTCAATCATGGACAGACAACCTGAGAGCCACGGCATCATCAAATAGTCCTCAAACCAATGGCAGGTGCTCAGGACAACGACCTGACCTTGTGATCTGGAGGGAAGTGGAGAGTAGAATGGAAGAAGGAAACCCCTCTGCAGATGGCACTGCATGCTGGGAGCTCAGGGTCCTGTGTGTGCACTGCACCCAGAGAGGAGAAAGGGGTGTGTGTGATGTCTGTTTCCTCCTGTGCACCAAGGAGTCACCCGCCCATCTCCTGGTGTTGAGAGGCTGTGTAAAGATCATGGTTTCCATCAGGGCAGACAGATACCTGTCCACATGTGTTTATGGAACTGTTTGTCATCATCATATAGATCGCCTTGACCCTATTGTTGTTGCTACTGTTGGTTAATGTAGAAGTGGACCGAGGGTTTTGGAAGGTGAGACTTGGTCTAGGATAAGGTGGGATTGAACACTGTGCTCTGTTTGTTGCACAGTTCTGATTGGAAAGCTAGGAAGACATGAGAGAAGAGCTGGTTCATTAGGGAAGAAAAACCATCACCAGGCAGATGTCACCTCTATATACAGAGAGAGCATCAAGTAGAGTAATAGCAGGAATATGAGAAACAAGCACCCAGGCTGTGTTTGATTTACGGAATGGCAGTTATTTAAATAGAATCAGAATTATCCTTGTTTGAGTTTGAGGCCCACCTGGGCTACATGAGTGAGTTCCAGGAAAGGCGCAAAGCTACACAGAGAAACCCTGTCTCGAAACCACCCCCCAAAAAAAGGAACAGATTGTATCCAGTTCTCAGGGTTCTGACTTGCAACTTGTGTGTGTACCAGTATATTCCAAAATCTCCAGACACAGAAAGACCAGGAAAAGCATTCTTTTAAAATATAGAACAGGAAGACCTGGAGGAGCAACATGGCACAGACTCCAACTGTCATCACTGGACCCCGCACAGTGCTGCGACATAACCTGCTTCTCTCATCACCCAGCAATGATGCATGAGAGACTCATGCTTTGCTCTTAAGCAGCTCTGACCTCCCTCCCAGCATGGTCATATGGGCATTGTCTCTGTGACAAAGCAAGTTGTTCAGTTCCTGTCCATTTTCACATAAGTTCATGAAAAGGTCAGGTGGGTCGGTGGGTCTCTCTCTCTCTCTCTCTCTCTCTCTCTCTCTGTATGTATATGAATATACGTCATATATATATATATATATATATATATATATATATATATATATGATCAATGGTTATCAACACATAGAGATTGAGGTATTTTCGTTGTCAAAGAAATTCAAAGAAGTATTTACTCAATGTGTAGAACATAAGGAAAGGATGAAGAAACACAGGTAGTCTTTCTCTAGAAGTTGAATTCCTGTCTTTATAGCCAGAAGGTAGAAGATGCCCTGTATTCACTGAGTACTTAGTTTTCTAACAACCTCACTGTCTTGGTGCTCTGGACACATTTCCTAGCAAGCAGAGCAGATGTTGAGTCTTGACACCACTATTTTCTCATGTCTAAATTTGAGTTGAGAATAAAAAGCATCCATGCGTGAACACTGATAAGTCCACTGTGGTCATGTGAGCTTGCCCATTGAGAGATGAGGCTTAGAATCTATCTCCTGTGCTAGGATCAAGAAAAGTTGTGGTGCACATTCAACTTTTCACCAAAAGTTCATGAAAAGATATAGTTCCATAAATATCTGATTACCAAATATAGAGAGCAGGATGGGATGGGGCTCAATTATATCAAATTTACTATAAAATAACATGAAATTCAGGTATTTCTATTATCAGTGAAATTGGAAGTCATATTTTTATTCAATACATAGGACAAAGAGAAAAGATAAATAGAATAATAAATATTGTCTCTCCCTGGAAGTTGTATTCCTGGGCCTTAGGACCATGTTCACTGTGTATTTAACAATCAATGTCCTTATCATCATAGCTCCCTCAGGTGACAGTTCCTATTAGGCAAAGCAAGGCTAATGGCTGACACCCCTAATTTGTGATTTTGAAACCAAATTGAAATAAAAAAAATTATGCCACTTTGACAGACAATTCTCCCACAAGAACCATAGAGTAACCAACTCTGAGGACCAAGTGAAAGAAGTCTCCTGAGGGATGGATAAGGGTGGTCCAGTGCATCCCGAAACAATATAGACTACTGATATAGCCATGGTTACCACTCAGAGGTTAAAGGTGCTGAAGACACCTCACACTTAGGACACAAGACACAGATTATTTCACTGAATCTGACCTGAATGCCTCCTTCCCGTGGTCTGTCATCCATGATACCAGAAAATACTGTACAAACTATCTAAACAGGGAAGAAGTTAATAATCCTATCATGCCCCAACACTATGAACCACACAAAGAGGAGCATGGCAAGATATCCATAGAGGTGCAACAGAGCACTCACGTGGTGGTAACCAACAGCCGCCTGATTGGCTTTAGAACCCACACCACAGGAGGGAAATCATGCCTGGTTCTACCTAGCTTCCTGGGACCAGTGAGAACATAGACCTTAGAGGAAAAAAAAACTACTACCACCACTTTGCTAGACCAACACAATTCCTAACTACATTCTAAGTCTTATAGCTGCAACTTCTCATCATAGGAGCCTCTCCTTACAGCAGATGAAGACCATCACAGAAAACCACGCTGGACCCAATGCAGAGATCTATCGATTGTGTTGCCCAGCCACGATGGGTAGATCTACAAAACAGCTCCTGCATCTATGGCTTGGAAAATACTGACTAAGAGGAGCAGAGTTTGAAAGAGCCAGTGTCTCCTGGAAATGCTGGCATGAACGCGACAGGAACATGGCAATATCAAAGACACGCAAACGTAGAAGAGGGAAGAGCTCATGGAGTCCTTCCCCTAGACGAAGAACTACAGGCAACTAGAGACGCCTAGAGAGGGAGAAACAGCCTCTCTCAAGGATGAGCCCTCTTACTCCTAACAAAGTAGTTAGCCCAGAAACTATATACTCACAAACTAAATAAAATGGACTCAAGGTTGCATTCATATATTTGTACACACATACATATAAATATTCGTATGTAAAAATGATAAAGAGTCAATGAATTTGAGAATGTCCAGACATGACAGAGGTGAAGGAGAAAAGTGACAGAATTTCAACTCAATTAAAAATGTATTTGAAAGCCGGGCGATGGTGGTGCACGCCTTTAATCCCAGCACTCGGGAGGCAGAGCCAGGCGGATCTCTGTGAGTTCGAGGCCAGCCTGGGCTACCAAGTGAGTTCCAGGAGAGGCGCAAAGCTACACAGAGAAACCCTGTCTCAAAAACCAAAAAAAAAAGTATTTGAAAAGTAAATAAATAAATAAAATGGGGAGAAAAGTGACCATGAGCAAACACTAATAAGCATACAGCAGTCATGTGAGATTGAATGCTGTAGAATTTTGGGAATATGGCTTTGATTTCTTATAGAGATTTCTGATCATTTAACATCTCAAATTCATAAGTTACTTGTATAAATATCAATTGCATTTGATCTATGAAAATAATAGATGCAAAAAGGGTGATCATTTAATTAAACTGTGAATTTAGGAGTTTTCAAGTTTCTGATCCTATATATAAAAAGGAAATATTGAGGATATAATGTATGTAAATCTACAAAATCAATGTGAGTCATTAAGTTCAGAAAAAAATATGAAAGTGTAAAAATAATTTTTTTTGTTTTTTTGTTTTTAGCCCTGGATGTCCTAGAACTCATTCTGTAGACCAGGCTATCCTCGAACTCACAGAGATCCACCTGTCTCTGCCTCTCGAGTGCTAGGATTAAAGGTAATTGCCACCACTGCCTGACTGTGTAAACATAATTTTAAGAGTCTATAAATAAAAATCCTAAGAAGAAAACACCCTCGTTCTCCTTTGCACAGCACACAGTCCCTGTGCCGAGGGGCTGTCAGAGCTCAGCCTCTCCTCTGCAGATGCTGAAAACCTCCCTGAGCCCCTCCTCCCACAGCCTACCTGGGACCTGACCACCTTCTGATTCTGCACTTGGGTGCAGAGCACTTACCCAGATGAATGTGGCAGAGGAGGACTCTGCCTGAGGAGATCTGCACAGGCTTAGGTAGAGGGAGTTCTTAATGCATCTCTGAGGTTTGAACTTTAAAAGTATCTGTTGAAGATGACAAGTTCCCACTGGGGAGCATGAAAACATGGCATCCCAGTGGAGCATTTTACCTGTTGAGCTGACTCTACTCTGTCGTGGATAACAGCAATCTGGGGAGGGCTGAGCACAAACTTTTCTCTGAGCTTCCTTGCCCTCGCTGCAGGAGGAATAAAAAAGTTTATGTCATATAGACAACCCTATCTTTTCTCACCTTACTCTTTAGATACAGTTCTGACTAAGTTCCTTCACCGTGATGCTTCTCTCTGGGATGCAGGACTCCTGGGCCTCCCATGACTTCCCTGTGAATCTAGGGTCCTCTCTCTACACTATGTGACAGACAGCCTCTCCCTGGGTCAGTCTTCCCATGGAGCTCTTGTTTTCCAGGTAGTGTTGATTCTGTTTCCATTATTTCCAAACTCCCGGTTGCAGGATTTTAGCTGTGAGGAAATTTGAAAGTGAATTGTAACAGAAATTAGATGTACTGTAAAAGTCAGGGCAGACCTGGAGAGCCAAAGTGACCACCAGCAGATGGAACATAGCTGAGGCTGAGGTCAGGCTGGCTCTGCTCCATAAGGAGCCTGAAAGACAAGCATCGTCCTCACTGACAGAGGCAGGAACAGGCTCTGAAACTAATGCAATTTTGCTCCATCTCCCACAGAACTAAAATACACTTATGGAAGGCATCATGAGCCCTGTGACAAAACAGACCGAGAGACCTATAGCTGAAGCTTGCGGTCATGCAAGCCTAGTACTGCACTCCTGATGTCTGAATAAAGTCATAATTCCACAGTTGGAGGCAGGAGGATTTTAAGTTCAAGGCTAGCTCTTGGCTACACTGAGAGACTCGGTTTCAAAAAAGAAAACAAGTACAATGTTTCATGTGGAGTGATTAATGTTCCTGGTTTTATAATTTGAACAGAATGCTTTTAACAACTTGTGTCTTGTGTCAACTATTAAATAGACACTATAGATGGAAACAGCATTCTAGAGAGAACTGGAACTCTAGGAGGGATTGAATGTTTTTTTTTTTTTTTTGAGACAGGGTCTCACCATGTGGCCCTAGCTGGCCTGTAACTCACTATATACACTAGGCTAGCCTTGAACTCCTAGAACTCTGCCTGCCTCTGCCTGTTAAAGCAAGTGCTTGTGTTAAAAGCTTGTGCCACAACAGATATGTTCATGTGTTTACACATTTCTGTTTGACAGTTCCTTCATTTCTCCACAAAGTCCCAAAATTCTCTTTTACATAGCTGCAAATATTCTCTCCCGTTAAGCCATCCACAACCTTCAATTTTGTTAGCACATAGTCTGTTATCAGCATTTTGACTAGCTCAAGGTAGAAGGGACATGTCACAATCTTTCTCCAGATGTTCTATTTGCATTACCCAGTACTTAAGTTTTTTAAAATGATCCTAAAGGCTAAGCAATGGGATCTAAGCAGGGACAGTGACATCACTGCTCACAGATGAGTTGTATTTTCTATCTGTAATACCACCCCAAATGGCTCTTTTTAAGATGAAACCTGATACTGTCGTTGACATAAAAATACACCATGAGCCGGGCGGTGGTGGCGCACGCCTTTAATCCCAGCACTCGGGAGGCAGAGCCAGGCGGATCTCTGTGAGTTCGAGGCCAGCCTGGACTACCAAGTGAGTTCCAGGAAAGGCGCAAAGCTACACAGAGAAACCCTGTCTCGAAAAAACCAAAAAAAAAAAAAAAATACACCATGAATAGAATCTTATATTTGATTTATCTTTCCAATTAAGAAGAATGTCGCAAGACCTCATTTTTCATGACATTGGCTGATGTCAAAGCTAGGTCATTTTTCATGTCTGATTCACCATTTAAACTTTGACTTCATGGACCCAGAGTGTCTGTGTGTGTCTTTGTATCTGTGTCTTTACACAGGTATTGAAGTAAGAAAAGTCCCTCAGGTGTTCTTCTCTTTGTCTGTCTGTCTTATCAGTGGGAACAAGGTCTCTCACTAATTTCAGAGCTAGCCTATTGACCAGTGAACCCCAGAGATCCTCCTATCTCTTTGTCTCATAGATCCGTTGTTGTGGGTATGTAAGCATGGCCAAACCCCATTTCTTTGTGTAAACTGGGGTTTTGCACTCTGGTCATAGCTTTTGCATAGCAAGTGTTCTTACCCACAGATCATATTCTCAGCCTATAGATGTGGAGTTCTTATCCAACAGAAAACCCTTTACTCAGAAAGCATGGCACTGGAGCCCTGACGCAGGTTTAGCAGCCTTCTATGGCTGAGTTGTAGAGTGTAGTGTGAACTGCATCCTCCTGGAGAAAGTCTCTGCCACACAACATGTTTATAGTGACTCATGGTTCTGATGCTTACCCATCACTGAATAATCAAATAGTCACTATCCGCTCACACATGGACCTTAAAAACCTAGTTATATCCTTTTCAGTGCTGATGAACACAAAGGGGCTGACTGAGGCATAGCTGTGGCTCACAAGAATCTGGATACAGTAGAATATTAGATCATCTTTGAACATATGCCTTGAGAATGACATAAAGCTGTCCAAGATGGAAATCAGCACAAAGAAGCTCATGAGCATCAGGATGGTCCGGGTGGCCCTTTGCTCTGGAGATGCTTTTGGAGAAAGGCTGGTGCTGTGAAGATGCTGGGACTGCTTCTTGTGCCTGCACAGGAGAACCACCATGTACCCACTGGAGAGGACCATGAGACCTATAAAGAATGCTTCCCTGAACACGAACAATGTGGACATTATGTATTTCATGGGGAAACTGAAGGGTAGAAGAGAGCAGGATTCGGTAATATACAGTAGGTGGTCTGAGGTCACATTAGGGGTGATAACTATGTGGATGAGAAGGTTACTGGAAATGGATGAATAGACAAAACAAAGGGCAAACAAGGACCATAAGCTGTGACATGGTGATAAAATTTTTTTGAGCTTTGCTAAACAGGAGTGTCTGGGGCTGAGAGTGATGACCTGGAGGACACTCAGCAAGCAGGTGGCACAAATGGAGAGACCCCTCAAAAATCTGTATAAGAAGACAAGAGATTTACATGTGATGTCATCCCATCCTTGCTGAAATATGAACATATCTGTAGCTATGACACTCACAACCAGCAGCATCAGTAGGTGGACTATGGCCAAGAAACCAATGGGCATGTCAGTGAGTCTGGGCTTATGCTCACGACTGGATATGAGGACATGGAAGAGGAGAAGGACACTGTTGCCTGAGATCCCAATTATTATCTCAAAGAAGAAGGTGTTTCTGATGTTAGTGGAGGTGTACAGCTTGCTGCTCTGATTCATCTTATGAGGTCAAGAAGCACAGAGCAAATCTTGTGGGGAAAAGCAAGAGATACACTTCATCCCAGACAGCCTTGACCATGAGTCTCAACCAAGGCTATCACTTTTGGGCAAACATATCAGTTCAGCCCAATTCATCCTTCTCCATTTAAATCCTCTACTTCAGCTCACCCCAACCTCATTGTCTGTCCTTTGTGAGGCTCCCTGGTACATGAGTATTCATATAAATTAACAGCTGCCCTGGGACACAGTACACACTGACTACCCCCTGCCTGCTGAGACAGCTTCCCTGGGAACTGGCCTTGTTATAATCTGCAGTTTTCTCATTGTCAGGTACACAAACAGCTGTTTAGGTGACTTTGAATTAGGAAGATTATGTAAAACCAGAAATGCAACCTTTCTGAGGATAGTATGTCCGTGGGTTTGACATGGACAGGGTCATTTATTTCAGTGCCCTCTTTACTCTGTTCATTTACTACTAAATATTCTTAATAAAGTTTTATTGCAAATGTTGAGAATTGTGATTTCTAAATACAGACTACTTCACATTCTACCCATGACCTGTCATTGTCTCAGAGTGTGACTTTGAGCGCTCTGAGACTGATTCCCAGTCACCTCCTCTAGACCATGTGGACAGCCATGTGCCTGTGTCTGGGATACATCATGAGTGACATAAGATGAAGTCTACACACCAGTCATGGAACTGCATCCAGCACATGATGGTCTCTGGGAGGTGTTGGCTGCTGCTTTTCCCATGCATGGCTCATGCATGTGGCCTGGGAGAGTTAAGGCAGCTCTGTTAATGACTGCTCAGCTTGGTCCCTGCCTGAAATAAAAAAGACAGAAATGGGGAAAGAAAGCAAGAACAACATGACATCTGAGCAACCCTCTATAGAGCTCCAATGTACATTTTTTTTCTCAATCCTGCTATGTGTCTGTTCCCCTTGACCATGTTTCAGTACCAGTTAGCTCTTGGTAGTTATCACATAGGAGCAAAAAAAAAAAATTTTTTTTCTCCTTTAATGTGAGAATTTAGAGTGGGTTCGTGTGAATTCAAATAGAACTACAGCAGCAATAGCTTCAGGGCCATTCCATCATGTGGTTCTAACGAAAGGAAAAGCACTCAAGCCAACATGAAAGGCAGACTCCTTAGGATTCTGATGTCATCTCTCCTTTGAGTGAGCAGTGTTATTTCTCCAGACTCAAAGGTCCGGAGTCTAGAACTTGTACCAGGGAGTTGGTCAAATGGTCTGCTGGCACAGTGTCTCTAATGGACCACATGCATTTGCTGTCATGTAGCATCATACATACAGAGCAGGTGGTGTGAGCAACAAAGGTGTGTGTGGTGGAGCACACTGGTAGGATACTCTTAAGAGGCAGAGACAGGGGGATCACAACTTTGAGTCTAGACAAGATACATATTTAAGGGCTGACAAATGGATCAGTGGTTATGAGACCTTGGTCACCTTAGTCAATGGAAAGGCAGAGAGAGAGAATGAACTACAAAGCTGTCTTCTGGCACACATAAGAACATTGACATTTTATCATTTTTGCAGTGAAATGACATTAAAAGAAATATTGTTTAAAAATCAAGGTTGTAAGACGAAACTATTTTGTAATTATTTAGACCATGTGACTCTAGCATTGGGTATTAAGGGGAAGAAAAAAATTAAAATTCATAAACATGAGTTTCCCTTTAAGAATTCAGAACTGTGATGAATAATTGGCAAAAATATTTTTAAAAGACAATTTCCAAAAATAAAAATTTAATAGTATCATTAGAAGAGTTCATCATATTGCAAGATAAATAGACTGGATATTCTACATAGCAATAGCATCTTGGGTAAATAAATTTTATTGAATTGTTTCCATTTAATTGTGAAGTTTTTCTATAACATATAAAGGTATTTCTCAGGTCCCAGTCACAATGAGGGAGAGAGGAAAGATTAATTTTTCCAAAGTTAAGAGAAGGTGAAATAATTTTCTGTACACATTCATTGTGTTTGAATTATCTTGTGATGATCCTGGGAAAATCACAGTGAAGTGGCAATAAGGGTTCTAGGATTCTCCAAGTTCCATGGAACATACTGTCACCAGTCCATGGGACATTTTGTAACTTCTGTAGACTTACATAACAGATGCTGTGCATGAGTGCATGTTTGTGTTGGTGTGTTGAAGTACATACATTTCATGCTAGAGAATGCACGCACTGAAACACTCTAAAAGACTAGCTTGAAGGGGCCGAGAAATGGCTCCGTGGATAAGAGCACTTGTTGAGCAAGCATATGATCTGAGTTTGGGTCTCCAACACCCACATAAAAGACTGACTTGGAAGCCAGAGAGAAGTCTCAGCAGTGAAGAGTACATACTGCTCTTGCAGAGAACTCAGGTTGGTTCCCAGTGTCCACATCAAGCAGCTTACAACTGCCTCTGACTCCAGCTCCAGGGGACCTGACACCCTACTGTGGACTCTGTGGACACCTGCACATATGTGTGAAAACACAAACACCCATAATTAAAAATAAAATAAAAATCTAAAACCAAGCTAATCTGAAACATACACTTTAGCCTTGGTATTAGCATGCTATTCCTGTGGAATACTCATTTTTTAGTTAATTCTTTTTAGTTCCTGAAAGCAAAGAGGAAAGTAAGAGAGAAGAGAGAGAGAACAGTGAGTCTTACACGGATATCTCACTGTCAAACTCCTGTGCAATGTGTTTCACTGCCTGTAAAGCCACATGTTCTGTGGCTTTATTTTTATTTCATTTTTAATTACGGGTGTTTGTGTTTTCACACATATGTGCAGGTGTCCACAGAGTCCACAGTAGGGTGTCAGGTCCTCTGGAGCTGGAGTCAGAGGCAGTTGTAAGCTGCTTGATGTGGATACTGGGAACCAACCTGAGTTCTCTGCAAGAGCAGTATGTGCTCTTCACTGCTGAGTCTTCTCTCTGGCTTCCAAGCTAGGCTTTTATGTGGGTGTTGGGAGACCCAAATTTCAGAAACCGCAGCCCTGCAACCTGAAGCTCTTAGGAAAGTAAGACAGGTGCAGAGACCTTGAACCCTCAGGGATACCCTCAACATCGTGGCTTCAGCGATCCCTGCTCTGCCCCATCTGGAAGAGCTTTTCCGGAGGTGGAATTGCACAGCAACAAGAGAAAGCTCTCCTCCTCTCTTCAGAACACAGCCCAAGGATAGGGACAGGATTTCATGCAATCAAGGGCACCAGCTCACCAGGTGACACAAAATTCCCTCTAGTTGTCCACTATGCCCACATTTTGCAGGGCACCCAGTCGTATCCGTTCAACTTCTACATCAAAATATACGTGGTGTCAAACTCTTTACCCATTACAAAGTAAGTCTAGTAGAGAAAGGTGCTGCAGTTCTGGGCTATTGTGTCGCTTCTACAGATGGCATTCTCAGAATTGTGTCCCCTTCGTGAAACAAGCTATAATGCATCTCCTAGCCTGGCCTGCCCTCCCAGATCAGGCGCTTTGACTCACATCTGCCTAGCTCAGCATGGTCTTTGTGGTCAGCAGACAAAATACTCTATGACCTCTGCAAGGTGTCTTAAGAGGCACTTCTCAAACGTAGAACTTGAGAGTGAGTATGCTGGGATGGCCTATTATATCATGCAAAGAGAAAGGGCTGATGTTCTGCATATAAGGGCATGAGTGACAGAGAAATGATGCAGATTTGCAAAATAAGAATCACGTGGAGTAGTCACATTGGGGAAGAGGAAGGAAAGGCTTAAAGGACAGAAGAGGAGAACAAAATACACCTGGAGCAAGAAATGTCCGGAAGAATCCTGAGCATTCCTTGTTAGAACTGACTGTGAAGGTTCAGCTGCTCAGGACATCAGAGTTAGAGCCCCCTGTCCGGCATGGAACCAGGAAGCCACAACTGTAGACACGGTGTCCTCCTGCAGTTACCCAGTCAATCATGGAGAACCTGAGACCAATGGCATCATTAAACAGGCCTCAAACAAATGACAAGTGCTCAGGACAATGACCTGGACTTGTGATCTGGAGGGAAGTGGAGAGTGGAATGGGAGGAAGAAATGCTTCTGCAGTCCCTGGTGCATGCTGGGTGCTTAAGGTCATGTGGGCACACTGCATCCAGGGAGGAGATAGGCAGGAGTAATGTTCCTCCTCTGCAGCATGTATACAGCCCACCCACGACCTGGTGTTGAAAGTGTACAGAGCATGGTTTACATCAGGACTGAGGGATACCTGTCCACCCTTATGTTTACAAAACCATGTGCTTGATTTTTGCGATCTTCATACTGCTCACTTCTGTTGTTGTTTTAATCCAAATTTGCATCTTATGATTTTTATCAATAAAGATTCGGGAGTCAGAAACTGGGGTGAAAACCTTCTCAGAGGTTGAGGAGCAACTAGCTGACCTTCCTCCTTAGCTGGTGTCTCAGGAAGCAAGACCTTTTTCCACTGTTCCAATCCAAAAGGAACTGCCAGCTCTTTGTCCCTCCCTTATACTTCCTGTTCGTTTCTCTATCTGTCTTCCTGACTCCCTCTTTACCCTCCATGGCTACTTCCTGCCAACTAGCCACTGGCTCTGTCTCCTGATCTCAGGTTTTTATTTAAATAACACGGTCTTGGGATAACAGTGTGATCAAATATCCCGCAAAGCACCTTTACCATGTGGTCTTCACTCTCACCCCTGCTGGGAGACAATGCAAAATGCATGGGATGGTTTGGAAAGGGGAACTGCTCCTGCCTCTTGCAAGGGTGTTTAGGATGAGATGGAACTAAACAGTGTGCTCTGTGTGTTGCACAGTTCTACCTGGAAAGCCACAGCTACACTGGAGAGATGGTGGGTGCATCATGAAAGGAAAACCATCACCAAGCATTCGCCAGCTCTGTGTTCAGAGAGCCCATGATGTAAATCAGCTTCCGCAACGTGATGAGCAAAAGCATGAGGAATATTCGGGCTAAGAAATGGCAGCTCTTTCTGGTTAGCCCTCACATTGGTTTTGTAATTGAAATGATTACAGGCCTTCCCATGGCTCAAACCTGCAGCAAGAATGTTCACTAATGGGTTTACATACTCCTCCAGAAACTGAAGTAGAACAGCATTCTTCTAAAGTGAGGAACGAGAAATCTGGAAGAACTTGGTCACAGACACCACTTTCAGCCCTAGGAAACTCACATGGGCTGCAGAAGAACCTGTCTTCCTGACCCTCCCCACAATGCAGTCACAACTGAGACTAACTTCTCCCTGGCTGGCTTTACCCTCCTTGTCACATGCACTGTATGTGAGTAACAATAAAAGCACAGAGGTTTGAGTTTCTCTATCTAGAAAAGGATGCAGTTTGGAAAACATATGAAAGCTATGCACAGAGCAAAGGAAATGAAAGAGATAGTCTGTCCCATAGGCTTCTCCAAAGGAAGGAAGGAAGGAAGGAAGAACCATGAATTTCCACTAGCAGGGGGATTGGAAAGGATATTTATTTCAATTAATAGAACATAAAGATTGTTTCCCCCAAGCTCTGCAACTTACCAATTCCTGGTTCCTCAGGGTCCAGAGAGACCATCACATTCTCTGTGTGTTCAATGGTTAGTTGTTTGCAGCCTATCTCCACGGTCCCCTCCACTGGCATGTCTTAACTTATGAAGCATGGGCAGGGACCAACACCACTAGCTGATAACTTCTGAAGGTAAATTGAGAGACAAAAATGTAATGAGAAAATTGGGTAGATATTTTGTAGCAATGAGAGAGTATCCACTAAGATATGAAATTAGGGTGAAACTCATTTCTAAAGATCCTGAAATTATTTTTAATTACCAAAACTCAGAAGTCACTTATAATACTTGTATTTGGGATATGACAATCACAGATGCTAAAAGGGTTTATAATTAAAATGGAAAAGAAAACGTCAGTTCTCGAATGACATGTTTGTGAAAGTACACATATATAACATGAATGCTGACACAGCTAGTCAACATGAACTTTACATTCAAAAATAAATACAGGCTTAAAATTAACGCAATATAATTGGAAGATTCTAAATTACGGAAACAAATTCTACAATGCAACCCCCTCATTGCCCTTTGCACAGAACACAGTCCCTATGCCGAGGGGCTGTCAGAGCTCAGCCTTTCCTCTGCAGATGCTGAAAAGCTCCCTGAGCCCCGCTGCTCCTCCTCCCACAGCCTGCCTGGGACCCGACCACCTTCTGATGCTGCACTTGGGTGCAGAGCACTTACCCAGATGGACATGGCAAGGGAGGACTCTGCCTGAGGAGATCTGCGCAAGCTTGGGTTACTGGTGCATTTAATGCTTCTCTGCAGCCTACAATTCTAATGTCTGTATGTGATTAAGATCCCACTGGGGAGCCCAGAAACATGGCATCCCTGGTGAGAATTTTGTTTGCCTCTTGGTGGGCACTGGGCTGAAACTTTTCTCATAAACTCCCATGACACATCTGCCAGAGGAATGAAAGGGTCACATCACATAGGCAACCCAAACTTCGCTCATTCTTAACTTCATATGTAATTGGTCTCTACCTGTTTCAGACTTTTTAATTTCTCTGCCTTAGGATGAGGGGCTTTGGGTACTCCCGTGAGTTGCCTGTGGCTCTGAGAGTGTTCTCTCCGGTGTTATGGATTAAGAAATGTCGCCGGGCGTTGGTGGCGCACGCCTTTAATCCCAGCACTCGGGAGGCAGAGCCAGGCGGATCTCTGTGAGTTCAAGGCCAGCCTGGGCTACCAAGTGAGTTCCAGGAAAAGGCGCAAAGCTACACAGAGAAACCCTGTCTCAAAAAACCAAAAAAAAAAAAAAAGAAAGAAATGTCCATACTTTGCCCAAAGCTCCTAGCATTCACCATTCCCTCTGCCAGTCAGTGTTGGTACTGTTCTGATGTGTGAGTATCATGTCTCATTGTGACTTTTATGTTCTTCACCCAGTGACATGAAGGAAGACTAAACTTTTCCCTTGCATAGTTTCCATATGTTTATTTGGGATTTTTTTATTTTTATTTTGCAATACAATTCAGTTCTACATATCAGCCATGGATTCCCTTGTTCTCCCCGCCTCCCGCCCCCTCATCTTCCCCCCAGCCCACTCCCCATTCCCACCTCCTCCAGGGCAAAGCCTCCCCTGAGGACTGAGATCAACCTGGTAGACTCAGTCCAGGTAGGTCCAGTCCCCTCCTCCCAGGCCGAGCCAAGTGATCCTGCATAGGCCCCAGGTTTCAAACAGCCGACTCATGCAATGAGCATAGGACCCGGTCCCACTGCCTGAATTTTTAAAAGTACTTTTATTCTTATTTTTAATTTTGGTTTTATTGCTGTTATGTGATGGCCTGGACTCCCTCCTGTAACTCATGCTGACCTTGCACTCACAATCTTCCTGTTTCAACCTCAGGATTACAGACTTGAGCCGCAGGCCCCCTCTGCTCACGTGTTTTATACATCTTACTGCTGTGTGGTTTCTTTCTAGTCCTCCACATTCTTCACATTCTAAGTGTTCTCTCACATCACCTTATTAAACAGCATTCCATTTGGTAACGTGCAGCTTGCTCAGGCTCTGTGACTCCCTCAAAGTGTAGACAGGACATAGAACAGTTCTTCTCCAGTCTTTCTCTTCCCACCAACCAGTTTTCAGTTTTTTCTTTAGATTACATGTAAGTGTCAACCGTGAAATTACTCGACTGTAGGTGTGAGCGGGCTCATGTTTGTGACATTATCTCACTTTGTGTGATAGATAACACTTTTACTGTGTGAGGTGTGCCTCTGAGTGTGTTCATCTTTATGAAGTGTGACTCTGAGTGTGTTCAGCTGTGTGAAGTGTGTGACTGTGTATGTGTTCCCCTGCATGAAGTGTGTCTCTGCAGAGGTACTGGTTTCATTTCAAATATGTAGGCATGCCAGAATCTGACGTTCTCATGACACTTACTGATGCTACAGCTAAGTAATTATCTATGTCTAATTCACTGTTTGAATTTGCAAGTCTTCATCCCATAAAAGCACTTTGTCTTTTGTCTCTATCGATTTGACTCCTCGAAGCTCTGTCTTTTGTAATTCACTGCGTTTGTGCTGCGGACTCATGTCACTCACTGGCATGGTAAGATGTTCAAGCTGTTCCTCATGTACCCAGACTGACTAACATTCCTCAGCATGGGGAGGCCATGTTCTGATCCCACATCCTGACACCTCTAGACAGTGGCTCTTCCTGTCTTTGACTATTTTAAATCCAGCTATATGAGCATCATTGTGTAAATAACAGTATGGTCCTCTGCATATATTTTTCCTCCATATGTATGTTTTCCAGATCATGTGATAATCTATTCTCAAAACAGTATTTCCTTAGGTAGTTTTCCAAAATATAAACAACTGTGGCAACTGAATTATTGAAAATGTCATAAACTCTCACATATTTAAAGTAATGGACTGTGCCACAGAGATGACTCGGCAGTTAAGTATACTGCCCCCTAGAAGACTCAAGTTTGATTACCATCACCCACACTGGGTGGCCCACAACTGCCCATAACTCTAGCTCCAGAGTATCTGATGCCTCTCACATCCATGGGCATCTGTACCCATGTATGCACACAGAAACACACACACATACATACACACTCACAAAGGCATGCACGCATGAACATATTCACACGGTTAAAATTTAAAAAGAAGTCCTTGTTTAAAAAAAATTAAAGCAATGTGCTAACCCAGATCAAGTGAGAGTCACCTCACAGGTATTCTTGGATAACCCACTCAGAAATATAAATTTCATGTGATATCTGAGGGGCATGCAGTTTAATTTTCTTTATATAACCTGCCATCCACACACAGTAAACAGATTCAACAGAAAAGGGATGATTCCATATTTCAATTTAAGCCACAGAATGTTCCCGTCATGCCGCGATTCACAGCTCTCATGTCAGCATATTGCTTACATTAGGGGATCATACCCATCACTGAATAATCAAATATTTACTGTTCTCCCACACATTGACCTCAAAAACTTAATTAGACGCTTTTCAGTACTAATTAACACAAAGGGACTGACTGTGGCATAGCTATGGGACATGAGAATCTGGATACAGTAGAATATTGAGCTGTCCTTGAATCTCATTCTTGAGTGGAAGATAACAGAGTCCAAAATGTAGAAAATCACAAAAAAGCTCACGAGCATCAGGATGGCCCGGGTGGCCCTTTGCTCTGGAGATGCTTTTGGAGAAAGGCTGGTGCTGTGAAGATGTTGGGACTGCTTCTTGTGCCTGCACAGGAGAACCACCATGTACCCGCTGGAGAGTGCCATGAGACTGATCAGGAAGGCTTCCCTGAAGGCCAGCAGTGTAGAAAATGTGCTTCGTGTAAAGTAGCTCACGGGAAGAAGTGAACAAGACCGAGTGACATACATAAAATGACCTGAGGTCAAATTGGGGGTGGCAGTAATTGATATTAAGAGATGACTGCTAAAAAACATATAGATGATACATAGAACAATAAGGACACATGAGATGTGATAGGGAGATTTATGTTTGAACTTCACTAAACAAGAGCTTCTGGGGCTGAGGGTGATGGCCCAAACGACATTCAGCAGGCAAGTAGCACAAAGGGAGAGTCCCCTCAAAAACCTGTGCAAATAAATAAGGAATTGGCATGTGGTGGAATCCCACCTCCCCCGAGATACAAACATGTCGGCAGCTATGAGGCTCATAGTTATAAGCATCATTAATTGGGTTAGGGACAAGAAATCAATGGAGAGAACAATGGGCTTAGGTCTGTGCCCACCAAAGAACACGCAGAGGTGGAAGAGAAAAAGGATGCTGTTAGCTGAGATCCCAACACTCACTTCAGAGAACAAGGTGATTTTTATGATTGTGTTATTGTGGAGTGTGTTAGCTTTATTCATTGTATGTGGATAGAAAGCAAATAGCAAAAATCTTAGGAAAAAAGAGAAAACTTCATTACAAATACCACAAATACTGCCTTGTTCATGAATGCCAAACAACATTGAGCTGGCAACAAGAATTCATTCATCCCAATTCTATGTCATCTAATTAGAACTCCCAGCTCATAGCCCCTCAAAGCATCTCCACTGTCCCCAAAGTCCTAATGCTTCCCGATCAAGGCTGGATTTGTGTACCATTGTTGGGTTACCTCAGAATATAAGCTTTCTTATACGTTAACCATTTCTGAGAGTTATAAGAAACATTTCCTCTCCCAATCCATGTGTTTGGTTTGTTCTGCAGCAAGAGCTACATATTACTTGTTTTTTATCGCATCATCTTGATTACCAGACACACAATAGCTCTACCTGTTTGCTGAATTTGAGTGGAGAAGATTGCACACAGCCTGAGAGATGACCTTCCCAAGGAAAGTGTGCCCATGGGCTCCACACCACAGGGTCATTGTACTTCAGTGTCCTCCTTGTTTGTTCCTTCACTGCCAGTCCAAATCTTCTTAATAAACCTCAAGAGCAAATGCTTACCAGTTTGAACTCTGAATCAAACTCCATCCCCTACCTGCCGTTTCCTCGGAGTGTGGTTCTGAGCGCTCTGAGACTGAGCTCTAGTCACTTACTCTGGAACAAGTGAACATTCATGTGCCTGTTTCAAGAAGACCCTAGGTGTGAAAGAAGATGTATACACACCAAACATGGAAGTGTTTCCGGTACAGACTGATCTCTATAGACATGTTAGCTGCTGGATTTCTCATACAGTGCCTTGTAGATGTGGCCTGGGAGAGTTAATGCAGCTCTGTTAATAACTGATCAGCTCTTTCCCAGCCTGAAACAGAAAGGACAAAAATAACTAAAACAGTAGAATGATGGAGCAGAGTTCCCTTTCCAGAGAGTTTGAAATGTAGGTCTTTCTCTGAATTCTAAGTGACTCTGCACCCAACCTATAACTGTAATCTCCTGCCATGATGAGTAGCCTCCAAGAAAAGACCCCAAGATCCAATCAGTGTGAACATACTCTTACTTTTTCTCTTCTGGGATATATAATCAGTGTGGTAAATAAAGCTACAATTATAATAGATTCAAGGCCATTTCATTCTAAGGTCATAGTTAAATGAGAAGTCTTGAAGGATTGGCTCCATGGGAGTCTTAAGTTTCCATCTCTTTCAGGGAGCAGGGGACTTCTCCCGACTTTAGAGAAGCCATCCAAAAGTAAGTGAAAGAACTCAGTGAGTACTTCATGTAGAATTCATCATTTCCTTTAAGGAACTATCATGGATATGAGGTATATAATATTGTTAAAAAAAACAACCCAGATTCATAGTAAAGTATTATCAACTGAAAATCAAGGGTATAGAATAAATCATTTTATAGTTATTCAGACCATGTGGTACTGTAATATATTAACAAGAAGCAAAGATGTTTAAAATGTTCTAAATATTTGTTCTTAAATCCACAGATAAGTGTACTCCTCACCTCTCATCAAGAAAACTTCTCTTTGCAACAGACGGAGACCATTGCAGAAAACCTTGACTGGTCAACACGTAGAGTTGTAGGTCCCAGTCTCAGCGGATCCATCCACCAAAGAACTCCTGTAACCAAGGCTCAGAGAACATTGCAGAGGAGGGGTGGAAACATTGAGGAGCCAGGATCAGGGAGTGGAGGGGGTGGGAAGACTGAAGAGCCAGGGGACCGAGGAGTGCTGTGATATTGTGCCTCCTGGTAGTGTTAAGAAGATACACCAATAAAATCTTACCAATGTGACTACCAAACCATGAGCTAAACAAGGACAACAACCTACACAGAACCATAACAAACTAAGGAATGCTGAGAGCAGGAAAAATAGTCTTCTCCAGGGAAGAGCACACCGATTGGTTGCCCAAAACCAGATGAATAGCCTTCAACATACATACAAGTAACATTATACAGACCGACCAGGTTGCATTTGTGCATTTAAGAATATATATGTATGTAATTAATGAAAAAAAGAAGCCATGAGAATGAAAGACAGCAAGGAGAGCTATTTGAAAGGGTTTGGAGGGAGGAAAGGGAAGAGGAAATCATATAATTATAATCTCAAAAAATCAAAGAAATATTTTTAAAAAGCAAAAAGGGAAATATTAAAATTCATAAACACTGGATATGATTTAAGAATTCAGAGCAGAGAAGGATAGTTGGTGAAAACATCTAATAATTTGGATTTCCTAAAATAAAAATTCTATGTATCAGTATAAAAGGCTAGTCTTTCAAAAGACCAATGGCCGTCAGTCCCAGAGAGTAAGGGTCTTAATTAAGCTCTACTAATTACTCCTGTGAATTGTGAAATTCCTTATAATACAAGGGCTTGTCCCTGACCTCAGTCTCAGCAAAGAGAGGTCAGGGGTTGGGGAGAAGGAAAAACAAGGGAAAAAAGAAGAGGATGGGGAGGAAGTCCAGTTCCAGCAATAAGGTGAAATGACAGCTTATACCACACAGCCAGCAGGTTTGAGTTTGTGTGGTGATGACCCCAGGGTAACAAACAATAATCAACGCTCCATTTGCCTTCAAGATACAGGGATAATGATGCTCACTGGCACTCACCCTGAATGTCAGCTTATGACCCGTGCACACTCATAATGGAAGGCATGTTTCATGTACAAATGTCATGGAAGGTTAAGTACACACTGGTCAAGTTTTAAAAGCTTAAAAAAAAACATGAAATATATGTATTCACTAGCAGTTACTAACAAGTTAATCCTTAAATGTGTTTTTTTCCAATCATTTTTGTGAAATGCAGGTCTTTTTATATTCAGCTGAATTCACACACAGAGAGACATATACGCACAGACACACACAGAGACAGACAGACAGACAGACAGACACACACACACACACACACACACACACACACACACACACACACACAGAGGAAATGATCCTTACAAAGACACCACACTGTCAAACTCCCCAGTTAGGGTGTTATCATTCTCTATAGAGTGGGGTACAGGCTGTGCTATTTTTAGGGTCACTTCAGTAACTACAGCCCTGCAAAATGTAAATTACTCAGGGAAGCCAGGCATTTTGGGGGCCCAGGATTCTCCAGCCATATTCATAGCATCATGGCTTCAGGAGATCATAGCTTTGAAGTCACTTGAGAACCTTATGAGTAAGGAGGTGAAATTTCACAGTCACTTTTAAGATTCATGCTACAGGAAACCCCTCTGCAGATGGCACTGCATGCTGGGAGCTCAGGGTCCTGTGTGTGCACTGCATCCAGGGAGGAGAAAGGGTAGGGGGATGATGTCTGTTTCCTCCTGTGCACCACAGAGTCACCTGCCCATCTCCTGGTGTTGAGAGGCCGTGTAAAGATCATGGTTTCCATCAGGGTGGACAGATACCTGTCTGCACATATGTTTATGAAATTGTGTGCTTGTATTTGTCATTTTCACACAGCTCACTTTTACCATGTTGTCATAGCTCTCATCCCCTGTTGTGCATTCATGTACAATGAGCACAGGGGTTTGGAAGGTGGACTGGCTCTGCTTCACGACAGTAGGTTGTGTTTAGAATTGAGTTACAATGGGCAGTATTCTCTTATGTTTTGGGTTGTGAACCTAGCCTTTAATGGCTGAGCCATCTCTCCAGCCCTACAGTATTCTCTGTCAATTCTACTTGGCAAACTCAAAGACAGTGGGGAGAGGCCATCGGTGCCTCCTGGAAGGAAAACCATCACGTAGATGTCAGTCCTGTGTCCAGAGAGGCCATGAAGTAAAGAAACTGTAGGGATGTGATGGGGGAAAGCATGAAGAATACTTGGGCTAAGGAATGGCTGAAATCTTTTTTGTTGTCATTAGCCTTTCAACTAAACTGTTGCAGTATTTCAAAACACGTCTTCAGAAACAGCAAGAGAAAACAATACACCTTTACTGTGAAGGAACAGGAAGTCCTAGAGGAGCCTCATCACAGAAACCTGACAGGAGATTTTTCATGGGCATCTGCTGTTACTACAGAGACTCCCAACTGTTCTGCAGGAGTTTTGCTTTCCTAGTGGACCAGTGATGGGACATGGGTTACAGGTTTTCTGGCCAGGCAGTTTTGATGGTCGCTTTGTAACAAAAATGGACACAGATTTCCCTTTATCTTTTCCTGACTCCATGAGAAGATACAGTTTGGGGAATTCTGGGAGCTAAGAACACAGATCAGGCTTAGAGAAAGAACCAAAATCCAGTTATTCTCAAAGCAGTGCTTTTCAAATATTTCTCCCAAGCCCCAGGAGCCATGGATTCCTGATCTTAGGACCTGGAGAGTGGGAACCACCACGAGGTTCACATGAATGTGATATGTCATCCTCAGCTGAGATATCCCAGTGGGCAGAGCCCAGGCTAAGCACAGCCTCTGCGTTCTAGTACCTAAAGATGAATGGGGAGTAACTGCACCCCAGTGTGAGGCTCCCCTCTGGGGGGCTTTAAACCTACAACCTCATTTCCTTGTAAAGATTCAAATCTCTTCATTATTCAAACCACAGAAGTAATGTCCATCAATAATAGTTCTAGACAGATACAGAGGGTGAGGGCATTACATTAAGATTTGTGTTCAAGCTTTGCTTAATAACATGAGAACATGTATAGGGAAGGATAAATCAAGAGAATACACTGTGTAACTTGAGTGCTAATGCAAAAAATCATTTACTTTAGAAAAAATAAATGCAAACAAAAAATCAATTGATATCCCCTATGGAAAACTGATGGATTTTAGGAGCTTAAGGAAATGAATATCCTAAGAAAAAACATACTCCTTGCCCATGCAGAGCACAGTCCCTGTTCCAAGGGACTGTCAGAGCTCAGCGTCTCCTCTGCAGATGCTGAAAACCTCCCTGAGCCCCACTGCTCCTCCTCCCACAGCCTACCTGGGACCCGACCGCCTTCTGATTCTGCACTTGGGTGCAGAGCACTTACCCAGATGGACATGGCAGAGGAGGACTCTGTCTGAGGAGATCTGTGCAGGCTTAGGTTAGGGGAGTCTAATACATCTCTGCAGTTTGTAATTTTAGTGTCTGTCAAAGGTGACAAGTTTTCCCTGGGGAGCACAGAACTGTGACATCCCAGTGCATCATCTTCCCTGCCTGTTGATCTTACTCCCTGTGTCCTTAACAGCCTCTTGGGGAGAGCTGAGCACAAACTTTGTCTAAATTCCCTTGCTACAGCTGCTGGATGGATCAGAAAGTGTGCACCCGATAGACAATTCTAACTAGGCTCATTTTGAACTCAAATGTAATCAGTCCCGACCCACTTCATACTTTTTGATGAGTCTGCTCTGGGATAGAGACTCCTGGTTCTCCCATGACTTCCCATGGCTCTGAGGATCTCTCCCTACAGTGTTAACAGGCAGCCTCTGCCTGGCTCAGTCCTCACATGGAACACCTGCTTTCCATGTAGTGTTCCCTGTGCCTCAGTTTCCACACTCTCGGCTTCAGGATTCGAGCTGTGAGTGGCATCTACAAGTAAATTTAAAAAAATAATAACATGAAAAGGTAGAGGGAGAGAGGCAAAGCCAGAGGATGTTGGTGAGGCAGTCACAGGCAGAAGGCTGCTAAGGACCATTTATACTAACATCCCCCTACCACTTCCAGTTCACTCTCTGCTTTGTGTGATTTCCCAGCTTCCTATTCCAGTCACCATGCCTGCTGCTTGCTCTCATCCTTTCCCATCATAATGACGCCATTAGCCCAAATGAACTGGAGCATTACCTAGAGGTCAAGAAAGATGTGACTAATAAATAGTTCTGTAGGAAGCCAGTGATTGTGAATGATTGACACTGCTTGGCTGTGCCAAGGTCCAATGCCTCAGACCCACGGTAGGAGCAAAACCCTCCCTGGATGAGGCTAAGTGGGATGGTAAGCCTTCCTCTGATCCAAGTAGAAATGTTGTGTGTGCAGAAAATGTCCAGCATAGTCTTCTACCCCAAGATGTTTACAGCCTGAAGACTGTTCCCCTACAGATGTCTCGTGCTGTGATTAGCTACATCTGCCTCCTTGTTCTGCTGTATGCAATAATCTGCATCATTGTTTATGTCTGCAATAACACCACTTCTTTGTTCAACTGAATATCATAAACACACTGAGCTTCTGGGGTGCTGTGGCTTCTCCATCAGAGAGCCCAGTCCACCCAGACCCAGCCTTTCTGTACGTGTGTGTACCTGTCCTTTCTTCATTTCCTCACACCTGTAGTCTTCTAGAACCCAAGCTGTGCAATGACGTGTTTCAGGATGAGGTTCAAAATTACCAGAAGATGAGGCTTCACTAGACACAGCTACAGACACATCTGGCCTGTATGGAGACGTGTGTTTCTGAACTGCTAGTCACTGTCATCGTGATAGATCCCTAACTACCTAGAAGGAAGTAATCCACTAAGGAACAAAGACATACTATGACTCCCTTCCTTAAGAGAAAATACAAGTGGGCATGTCAGCACCATGAACAGAAAAGAGCCCTCAGGCCAACATTCTGTTCCAGAGACTTTGGGAAAGTATAAAGCCTACCTCAATATGTAGAACCTGGCAATGGGCTCCTTGGCTCTCGTCTCTGGATAGTAGATTTCCTCCACGATGGACTCTGGCCTTTGCTCACTGTTGCCATGAGAATGCCTCATGGCATTCTGTAATAAACTCCTGCTGTCTTCTACACCATGCTCTGTGTGAGGTCATTCAACTGAAGTCACAAGGTTCAGGGAGCCCAAGGAAAGCCATAGTGAGATCCTGGGGACACGTGCTCCACAATATGTAGGGCAACGAGACAAAAGATAAAGGGCCAAGCATGAGTGCTTAAACACCATGAGGCACCAGTGGGAGCTCACTGATGGGACTTTTATGCACACCTGGGATAATGCATATTTTTTCAGGGAGTTGCAGGACTTTCTCTAAGACAAACATTTGACTAGACTGCAATTTACATCCCAATAGATTTTAGAGAACAGCTATCACACTCTGTGTCTTCACTGATCACTAAGGGACAAAATGAGGACTCAAAATGGAAGAAACTCTTAAAACTCCGCAGAGACGAAAAAGAGTAACACAACCTTGAAGTACCAATGGTGAGCTGGATTGATGGCTCAGAGCTTAAGGTGATGGCTGCCCTTGCAGACTGCCCAGATTCAATTCCCAGCACCCATGTGGCAGCAAAGAACAGTCTGTAACTCTAGTTCCAGGTGATCCTATGCCCTCTTCTGGTCCCCGCTGGTACCAGGGGTGTATGTGGTACATAGCCACACATGCAGGCAAAATACTCATACATGTATCTTTTTTTTTTTAAGAGAAACCAATGGTTCCAATTTTAAAAATGCTATTTGTTACTAGGTGAGCACAGTCATAGCTTTAGTTTTTCTGCATAAATTAGGCCACACAAAGGAAAGGGAAATGGATTTATTGACAGGCTGACCAGAACTGGGGAGAGTTGCTCGCAGCTTCTCTCTCCCTATCTTGTGGCAGTGTTACAATTTCTGCAACTAAGACAGTAGACAGAGAGAAATGGCATCTAGCACCTATGACCTGTGACCCGACTGTCTTCCCCCTTTGAAAAGAACCTTCTCTTCTTTCCTGTCTGTGCTGAAATCTTCTCTCGCCTCTCCAAAGGCATGGGGCTCATGCTTGTTTGGGAACAATATCCCATTCTGTAGCCTAGACTGGCCTCACCTCCAGAAATACTCCTGTCTTAGCATCACCAAGTGTGAGGATCACAGGCATGCAACACCACACCATGATAAGAGCATTTAATGTCTTTTTATTCCACAGTCATTATTTCCTCACCTATATTTTCCAGTGTTTCTTTTGATCATTCCCTTCCACAATGGATATTTTGTCAAGATATTCTAATACTTGACCCAGAAAGAAGGGAACAAAACAAAACACAAATGTGTACACCACCATTGCACACAGAGCTCCACCTGGCTTTCAGTTTTGACATGGAACACTGAGAGGTTCTTCTAGCATGCATTTTTGTATTTATCCCAAGGAGGTTTTATGGAAATACTTCTTACAATGGTAAAGGTGAGTGTTAATTCTTCAGACATCTTTTCTGACTGCATTATCGTCTGTGAGAAGCAAACGAAGACCCACCAGCATCATTCAAGTCACCCCCTGTAGTGGTCTGCTTTTCTGTGGCTGTGATAAAGCACCATGCTCAAAAGCAACTTGGAGAGGAGATAGTTTGTGTCAACTTACAGGCTATAGCCCATTAGTGAGGGAAGCCATGGCAGGAGCTAAGCAGGAAGCGAAGCAGAAACCACAGAGGAAGGCTTTCTACAGCTTTCTACTGCTGACTTCTCAGCTCTTTCTTACCGAGACTACTCCCTTGATCACTCTGTCTAGACTGTATCAAGTTGATAATTGATAGTAACCAGCAGCCTTTGTGTCTCTTCAGAGCATCCTGCAAGGTCCCCTCCCAGTGTACCGAGGCGTGCTGCACTGTTCTGCTGGTTAGTTTTCATCAACACGACACAAGCTAGTCATATGGGAAGAGAGAACCTCAAGCTTCCATCACATTGGCTTGTGGGCAAGTCTGTGGGACATTTTCTTGATTAATTAGTGATGTGGCTGGTGCCACACTTGAGCAGGTGGTACTAAGACAGTGGTTCTCAACCTTCCTGTGTTGTGCTGTTCCCCCAACCATAAAATTATTTTCATTGCTATTTCATAACAGTAATTTTTCTATTCTATTTCTATTCTATTCTAAATTCTAAATGTAAATATTTGATATGCAGGATAGCTGATATGGGAGCCCTGTGAAAGGGTCGAGACCCACAGTAAGCCATCAGAAGCAAGCAGTAAGCAGTGTTCCTCCATAGTTTCTGCTTAGATCACTGCCTTGGGTTCTGGCCTAGCTTCCCTCAAATGATGGGCTGTGATGCGGGGGGGGGGGGGGGGAAGAACTTTCCCCAAGATATTTCTGGTCATGGTGTTTATCACAACAGGGACACCTGTGAACTGCTGCAGCTGACCAGGCACGGGGATGTGAAAGGGATCTGTCACTCTTACTGTCCTCTGGGTCCATTCCTGTTCCTGAGATATTGGCAAGATCTGCTGAGTCCCATAGACCCACAAGGCACCAAAGCCACAGCCAGGGAAGGCCTGAAGGGGACATGGGTACCTCACCTGGGGATTCCTCCCCTCTCTCTCCTGACAACCACTTTTCAACTCTGGAATTTAAGCTGAACCCACTGTCCTGGCCTGAAGTGAGAAGCCATGGTTTTTACTAAGCCATGTTCTGTGTGGACAGTTTTCCTCCAATAAAAAAAGAACTTGGTGTTCACAGAAAAGGTGTTAATGGTTAAAAACCTCTCAGGTTGTAAGTTGACAGCTTTTATGTTCCTGTTGTGGGGTACTCCATCACTCACCCGTCAGGTACCAGGGTGAATTCCAGAGAGCACCTGGGGTGTGTTACGTGCACTTCCAAACGGTCTGCCACCTTTGGCTGGTCACCCTCATGATTTGATTGGCACCCGCTGTAGGAGGTGCTAAGATGGGGGCCTTCCCTAGCTTGTTACTGGGCGTGTACAGTTCGTGCCATAGATAGCCTTGTTGACGTGGGAAAGAAGATGAAGTGCAGAACCGAGGCTGCAGATGCCGAGGAAGTTTGTGAGCCCTTTTTACAACGGCTCCATTATCAGGTTCGCACAGGGCTGGCCTCAGCATATTCTAAGAGGAGGATTCCTACAGTCTAGATTCTAGCGCATTCCAGGACGGAGCAGGAAGCATTTCCCACAGGTGAGAAAATCCCAAGTGTCAGGACCTGGAAGCAGCAGGGGAATCCTTTACTAAGTCTGTCCCCCATGGCACTTCGCACCCCACAGGTCAGCTGGGTACTCCCTTGGGCCTCGATTGTCTGCAGCGTCCTGCTCCACCCACTACTCTCTTCCCATCTCAAATCTATCTCCTTAATTTCTCCTCTTCCTGTGCCTTCTAACATGGCTATGTCCCAGGCATAAGGAGCAACTAAGAGTTGGATTCAAAAAGGAGTCCTAGCACAGGGCTGTCAACCCTGCAAGTGTTCTAGATAACAGTGTTTCCCAATCCAACAGTGTGTGTAGGCTTATGAGAGAAAGGGAACGTGCAAGACACTTTTTATTCCTTTATTCATCCCCCCCCAAAATATGTTTTTTAACACACACGTCACTTCCGACGCAAGAAAAACAGTCTGTACAAGGTTCCAAGGAAAGCTTGGCGGGTGCTGACCCCGCACTCTCCCACGCCGTCGCTTCCCCAGGCCTCTGCGGGACTTGAAGGAGCCGGACGGGCGGGCGGGCGAACCGAGGCCGCGGCGCCAGAACTCCGCAGGAGATGGAGTACAAACCGCCTCCAGGGCGCAAGCCGGGAAACCTCCCGCCTCTCGGCCGGGAGCCTCAATGCGACGTCACCCGACGGAGCAGAACAGGATCCTCTGTCCACGTCACGCTGCGACACCGGCTTCTCGGGCGCGACGCAGAGACGTCATTGCTTTTCCGTCTCTCCCTCAGGTTTCCTGCGCCATGGAGCAGCGAGGGCCCTGTACGTCACCAAGCCGCGCGAGCCGAGCCGCAGGGCATTGTGGGAGGTGCGCGAGCCTATCAGGGCAATTCCTTAGCAGCCTGGAGTAGGTGAAGGAAGCATGTATGTCAAGAAACTTTGTCCCAGACCTGCCTAGAACTCAGGTTTTGAATTCTGATCCAAGACTAGTGGATTTGGGAGTCTTATGAAATTAACAACATTAGCCAACATACCCATGCCCAGTATGTGGCTGCTGGGCTATAGCAACAGTGGCAAGCTCTTGTCATGTTCCTTTCCGTAGCCATGTCATCCTGAACAGCGTTTGTGGAATCTAGATAGAGTGCTCAGAAGAACCACAGAAGCCCAGGGATCTTGGTCTTGGGCACTGGTACCTGTAAAAGAGACTCTCTCTGCATGGGAACCTTCTGAGGAGTTACAGCAGCCTGGATAGGGCTCGGGAGAGAGCTGGGCAGGTGTGGTGCCAATATCCCCACTTCAGAGAGCTAAGGAGGGAATTAGTGAGACAGGCTGCTGGTCCTCTGGGCTTAGACTTTTTCCAGTACCTGAGCACAAAGGACGGAAAAAAAGGCAATACGGAAATCCAATGCCTGGTAACCTTTCACTTGGGGGGCGGGGTTATTGATGCTAAAACTGAGATTGATTGATTGATTGATTGATTGATTGATTGATTGATTGATTGATTTGCCCTGTAAGAATAATCCCTGAAGTGGGCAGTGTGAGCTGCCATGGTGTACACCAAGCCACCATGCACCAGAATCCTCTGGTTCTATTCCACATTCTTACTCAACACAGCTCTGCAAGGGCAGGGAGGGAAAGGAAGTTAAACCAAATGTTGACTTCCACAGAATTCTCAAGGACAAGAACCATTATGGCTACTTCAGCCTGTAGAGAATGATGGGAAATGTAGTTTACCTGCAGTCAAAAGCCACAGCATAGCTCTGTCTTCACAATAGCTGGTATTTGCTTCCTTACATCTTTCTTTGACAACACTCACACTCACTCTCAGAAGTCTGTTTGAGGTGCCCACCAAGCACATCGCTTCCTTCAGGGTGTCCTCTGGTGAGAATACACAAATCCTATCTTCCCTTGGCTTCCTTAGGAAGCACTCACTGTGTACAGAACACAGTCTACTTCCTTAATTCCCCAACACTCTGGGAAGTAAGCGCTTCCCTCCCAGTTTGACAAGCCAGCAACAAAGGTTCTCTGAGGCTGACAGTGTTCTCAGTCTCATCAGTACATAACAGAGCCAGACCTCACATCCATCCTGCCCTATTCTGGACTGCTGGCCATTAACAAGAACTTCAGACTAGTGGCTACATCCTAGTTTCTAGGAGACATCAGTGTCTGAGAGCTACTCCCCAGGATATCATAGTTACTGGACAGCGGTGGAGCCCAGGAATCTGTGTACAGCACATAGGTCTCAAAGGGAGAAATGACAGGATCATCTCAATAGACACAGAAAAGGCCTTTGTGAAGGTCTATAAACTCTTCCTAATAGAAGCCCTAAAGAGACCTGAAGAGATGAACATACCTTTATATAATAATTGCTATAGTTGTCAGACCTATAGTCAATGTTATACTAAATTGGGGAAACCCAAGCATTTCCACTAAGTTCAAGAGTGAGAAAAGGGTGCCTCTTTCTCCACTTTTATTTACTACAACCCTTCAAGTCTTAGCTATAGCAAGATTTGAGAATGAAATAATGGAGATACAAATGGAAAAGTCAAGCTATTTGCAGATGACATGATCCTCTATGTACATAGGAGACCCTAAAAAACCTTTTTGGTGACAAAAATCACTACAAAGTAGCAGGATACACGTGTGTGTGTGTGTGTGTGTGTGTGTGTGTGTGTGTGTGTGTGTGTGTGTGTGTGTGTGTGTGTAGGTTTTCTGTGTAGCAATAATAAACATGTTGAGAAAGAAACAATCCCATTCACAAGAACCTCAAGTAAATGAATAAGTAAACAAATAACTTACCTTGGAGTAAATCTAATCAAGGTAGTGAAAGACTTAACACAATGAAAAGTTTTACATACTGAATAAAGAAAATGCAAGAAAAAGAAAAGGGATTCCTGCATGCTCCTGGACTGGCAGGATTAATATTGTGAAAATAAGCCGGGCGGTGGTGGCGCACGCCTTTAATCCCAGCACTCGGGAGGCAGAGCCAGGCGGATCTCTGTGAGTTCGAGGCCAGCCTGGGCTACCAAGTGAGTTCCAGGACAGGCGCAAAGCTACACAGAGAAACCCTGTCTCGAAAAACCAAAAAAAAAAAAAAAAAATATTGTGAAAATAGCTATACTATCAAATGCAATCCATGGGTTCAATGCAATCTCTATGAAAATTCTAAAGATATATCTCACAGAAATAGGAAAAACATTCGGAATTTATATGGAAACACAAAATACTATGCACAGTGAATAATTACCTTAAAAATGCTTGGGATGTCAGGGGCTGGAGATAAATCTCAGCAGTTAAGAGCACTGGCTACTCTTTTGGGGAACCCAGGTTTGGTTCTTAGCACCCCTTTGGGGGCTCACAAACATCCATGTCTCCAGGTCCAGAGGATCCACTACCTGCTTTTGACCTCATTGGACACCAAATGAGTATGCAGTGCACTTACATACATGCAGGCAAAACACTCATAAAATAAAAAAAGTTTTTAAAAATTCAGAGAAATGAAAATTCGGCAAGGTGGACTCACACAGCAAACTCATGGTGGATCTGGAATGTGTGTCTGTATCTCTTTCCCTCTCCATGAGGAGTCTTCCTCCAGAGAACAGTGGCTTCATAAAGCAGGGGAGACAAAGGTCACCTCCTCTGCCAGGCCAACCCCTCTGCCACACCAGCTCCAGAAGTCTTTCAGGGAACAAGATGACAACTGGATGGCAAAGGCCTGTGCAAGAGACTAGGACAGAAGCCCAGTACACTCAGGACAGAGGATGAGCATGGGATGCAGTTTTCCAGTGCTCTGCATCCTGTGGGCTTCCTGCTCCCCAGCTGAACTCTGCCTGTGGTATGTCGTTAAAATGGAACCACTTGAACTCCCCCTCCCCCCACATGAGTTGAGCATCTGTTTATGTGTGCTGTGCCTTTCCTCTGAGGGCTCCACTCCCACCAGGTGCCTTGTGTGGGATCGTAGACAGTAGATGTTACAGTACTTGCTTATTTTTATCTGTTTAGTTCCTGGGGTAGCCAGTCCTCTCTGGAAATAGCAAATCTTCCATCCTTTGCTCCTGTGTAGACCTCTGACATGTTGAGCAGTTATTATAAAGTGCTGTCTTCTTAACTCTGAGACGCAGAACAGGAGTGGGTAAGCCTGGATGAGGAGACTCTCTTTTTTTTTTTTTTTTTTTTTTTTTTTTTTTTTTTTTTTTTTTTTTTTTTGGTTTTTCGAGACAGGGTTTCTCTGTGTAGCTTTGCGCCTTTCCTGGAACTCGCTTTGGAGACCAGGCTGGCCTCGAACTCACAGAGATCCGCCTGGCTCTGCCTCCCGAGTGCTGGGATTAAAGGCGTGCGCCACCACCGCCCGGCTGAGGAGACTCTCTTTTGACTGCAGGTTCTGGGCTCCATTTTTGTCTGGAGCTTTATATTACCGCATGTAAAGTCGGTAGGGGACCTAAGTATGATTGCATTTTGTTTCTGTTACAACACATGTTAAGACTTCCTCCTTCATCACTGAGGAGGAAGCTGGCCAGTCAAGCTCCCTGGGGAGAAGAATCCAGCTCAGGGTTGGTCTCAGCCACAGCCACTGTTCTGTTCAAGCTGCCTGGGATTACCTCAGTCCCAAACTCCACAAGTCCTGCTTTACTTCTGTACTTTTTTAAAATTCATTTTAATGTTCACTGAGAGCTGAAAACATGAGGCTGGAAACCTGGAAGTCATAGAACCAAGATTTCCTGGAAACGGGGTGCTGTAGTTGTTTTTTGTCGTTGTTTGTTGTTGTTGTTTTTTACTCTTTGGGGGCCTGCCACCCAGCTCCCAAATAAATACACAGAGACTTATTCTTACTTATGAATGCCTGGCCTTAGCTTGGCTTAATTCTTGCCAGATTTTCTTAAATTATCCTGTCTACCCTTTGCCTCTGGGCTTTTACCTTTCTCTAGTCTATATTCCTTTCTTTCCTTCTTACTCCATGGCTGGCTGTGTGGCTGGGTGGCTGACCCCTGGCGTCCTCCTCTCTTTCTCCTTTTCTTACTCCTCCCTCTTATCGCTCTTCTTCTCTTATTTATTCTCTCTGCCTGGCAGCCCCACCTATTTCTCTCTCCTGCCTAGCTACTGGCCGTTCAGCTCTTTATTAGACCATCAGGTGTTTTAGACAGGCAAAGTAACACAGCTTTACAGAGTTAAACAAATGCAACATAAAAGAATGCAACACATCTTTGCATCATCAAACAAATGTTCCACAGCATAAACATATGTTACCCATCTTTTTTTTTTTTTTTTTTTTTATGTTACCCATCTTAAACTAATATTCCACAACAGGGTGCTCTGTGTTTTAAGGAACCATGGACAAGCAGCCTGTCACTCACTGTAGGCATTCTCAGAAACAAGGAAGCTCAAGGAAGACATGGGAATCTCAGTGTTAAGCAGAGGAATTATGGAGCAGAGGGCTAGTTTGGACTCATCTGGTCTGAGGGGCAAATAAGCAAGTTGAGGCTGACTACATGATGTGACCTGATCCAGCCAGCAGGTGTGGCAAGGGAGCTCAGAGAAAAGTTTGTGCTCAACCCTTCCCAGATGGCTATTATCCAAGACAGAGTAGAGTCAGCTCACCAGGTAAAATGCTCCGCTGGGATGCCACATTTCTGTGCTCCTCAGTGGGAACTTGTCACCTTCGACAGACACTAAAATTACAAACAGTAGAGATGCATTAAAGACTCCCTCTACCTAAGCCTGTGCAGATCTCCTCAGACAGAGTCCTCCCCTGCCACGTCCCCCTGGGTAAGTGCTCTGCACCCAAGTGTAGCATCAGAAGGTGGTTGGGTCCAGGCAGGCTGTGGGAGGAGGAGCAGTGAGGCTCAGGGAGGTTTTCAGCATCTGCAGCGGAGACACTGAGCTCTGACAGCCCCTCGGCACAGGAACTGTGGGCTGCACAGCAAAGAGGATGTTTTTCTTAGGATATTCATTTCTTTAAACCCCTAAAATAACCTTATTATTTATAGGATGCCAGTTAATTTTATGTTTGAATTATTTTTCTAAACTAAATTACCAAATTTACTTTATCATCTACATGTCGGATGGTATAATTTCTAGAAGTTTTCAAGAATTGCTCATTTGTATGTAACTTCTTGAGGAAGTGATGGTGTAATTTCATATTTTAAACAAATAATTTTGCTTCTGTTTGTTATGTACATCAAATGGAATGATTGTTGATATACTGACTTTGATAGTGTGAATACTTAAAAGTTCTAAAAGCCTTTGGAAAGAAATGGGTTGTGTGTTCAAATTTCATCTCACCAAGAGCTCCTCACTGAACTTTATCTCCTAGAATTTTCTTAAGAGCCTTTGAATTCTCTGTTTAATTTCACAAATTACACATTGGTGATGTCAGCCCTTAGCCTTGCTCTGTCTGGTGGGGACTGTCCCCTAAGTCACTGTGATGACAAGGTTCCAGGACACTGATTAATACACAGTGAACATGGTCCTAAAGGAGACAATACTTATGTCCATTAATCTGCTCTGTGTTCTATTCATTGAATAAATATTCCTTACAATTTTTCTGATAATAGCAAAATCCAAATATCATTTTGTTTGAGGAAATTTTTTGGACAACTGAACCCCACCCTGTCCTGCTGTTTCTACTTGGTTTTCAGGTTTTTCCCCAAATATATCCTTTCGTGAATCTTTGTGAAGAGATGGAGAGGAACTGATCACTTCCTTTTGTCACTGAGTCAATGAACAAGCTGGCAAGGAGGTCAGAGGGGCTTAGCACCAAAGTCGAGCCTCTTCCAGTCGTCACTGGGTGATAAGATTGTGCCACAGCACTGTCAGGGTCCAGTGTTGATGGCTGGAGACAGTGGTGAACTCCTCTATGGCTTCTTGTTTCTCTATTTAAAAAATATCTTTTCTTTCTACTGACTTTTATGGAGAAAATTTTTAATAGTGATTATTATAAATATTACAACTGCAGGTGAGACCCTAAGCTGAACTTCACAATCCTGTCAATACACAACACTCAGTGGACAATTCTTAGCTGTTTTCAGACCTAGCTGCCAGTCTGTCAGGGGCCGTGGCATAATATAGCAGATGACAATTTATATTCAGGTGTCAACACACCTGACGAATAACTCTCTGGTGGAGGAACCTTGTTCAAGCAAGGATTACGAAGCCACAGACACTTAATACTGTTTGCTTCTGTCTATAATTTTCTCATGTGTTACTACAATTTTTCCCTAAAGAGCTGTGGGATTTTTTTCTACAGCCTGTATTGGTAATGTGTTTTCCTCAAGAATATATATTCCACTTATTGGGCATTTATGCCTGAAGATGACTCCTTATTGTCCAGTTGGTATCTATAATGTTAGCTTACACAGAGTTTGTTGAATAAACATGAATACAAAGAAATTCTACACAAGTCAGGAATTATAAGTCCCTGAGAACTGTTTTATTTCACAGCTCAGGTTGACATAAGGAAATAGTTATATCCACCCAGCTCCAAGACAATGGTATATCATTAGCTGATTTAATGCTTTGAAGTAACTTCAGATTAAGACCAGGTGCCTTGCTGTCACAAGGGCACACAGTTGAGATGCCTGGCTAGGTTGTAAATATAGAGACAGCCCAATTATTGTTATCTGACAAATGATTAAGTCCTTGCACCCATTCCTGACCTCAATTTGTGAAAATATATTCTGCCTAACCAAGGCTACAGAAAATAACTTGACTCTGTAGACCCTAATGAAGATTGCAGGTGTTCTTAGATAATGAAAAGTTATACACAGGGCAAAAAGTACATTTTAAGATTTAAGCATGATGTTGCCATAGTATCCTGAAGAATATGGACTTAAGCTAAAAGACAAATGGTTTCTCATGAATGCTGGATTAAGTCTCAATTGAAAGATTTATGGTTTCCTTGCCTGAAGACTCAGTGCTTCCTCACCAGCTACCCTCTAACTGCAGGGAGTTAGTTCAAAACGTTTACGTAGTCATGGTTTCTTATCATTTACTTAAGAAATGTAACGGGACCCCCAAATGTAACTTTTATATTGCCTGAAGGTTTCTGTTGAGCATATACAGCTGTAAGAAGAAAGAGGAAGGGGAGCCAACATGAGAAAATAGACAGATGAAGGAAGAGCGAACGCGACAATTAAGAAAGTTACCATCGGAACATGTCTGTTCCTTTCCTAAGAGCCTCAGATAAAAAAAAACGTTCCTGAAGCCTTTGCTGCTCTGCAGCACTTTCCTTGCTAACCCTGGAGCAGCCTGGAAGCTGGTCTTTCGGACTGCAATACCAGCCATTAAAGTGAACCCTCCCGGGTGTTTGTTCATGGCAGTCCTGGACAGCAGCTACTTCACTGCATGTCTACACAGAGCATCTACACCTGGCTGGTGCCTGTTTTGCCTTCAACATGGTGCAGCCATGTCTCCCTAGTGTCCCTACTTTTCCAAGCAGACCAGCATAGACAGGGCGGAGGCCATATGTAACTGCAGTCCAAACCCAACCACATAAAGGGAAGTGCTGCATTGCTCCTGAGGTCTGGCCTTCACTGCTGGCTCTCAGTGATGAATGTGCAGATTTTTCTTACTGCTTCTTTTTCCATATTGGGCATGCTTAGTAATCTGCCTGCATAGTGCCCCCCCAAACCCCCGCCACCACACATACACACACAATGCCAGTACACGAAATTCCCAGATGTGGGTTATTCAAATGAGACATTTCAGAAACTCGTGCTCTGTCCCCACAGTCTGCTTCCCTGTGTTCAGAGCCACGAAGGCAGAAGAGTGGGATTGCTCCACGGGTCAAATGCAGTCTTAGCACAGGACGTGGTAGCTATGCAAGGGCCAGTTCAGCAATCCATCAAGCAAATGACACAGACACATAAAATAAAAATGAAAAAAAATTGTCTTTTTTTCTAAGTGATGAATTGGCTCAGAAGTCATCATATGCCTTTCTTTTAATGATCCAGGATATTTGCACAAATGAGCCACGTTTACTTGAGGGACAGGATTGCTGATCCAGTTGTCTGTAAGGGATGACTAGTGGGATGTTTTTCTGGTGCCAAATCGAGAAAGGCAAATTGGAGCCTACAATGGCATCAGAGTGTGTCTGAACTTTACTCTGGAAAAAAGGGCTAGTTTTTTCCATTGTTGTCTCCATAACTTTAACTTGGAGGATTCTAAAATAAATCCACAAATCATGGTCAGTATGGTAAGTTCACAGCACCCATGCACCCCTTTCCCTTAAAGCATGCAAGGACGGTTAGCCACTTCACACTGAAAATGACAGCAGCCAGCACCTTTGATTCACAAGACACTGAAGCTTAGTACTGTATGAGGTTTCTTCTGCTTGGTCTGTAAATCCCGTGTGTTTAAAATATGGAAAATTGCAGAGAGCCTGTTTTCTCAAGAGCGATGTGAGTAGAGGCAATATTAGAATTGCTTTTAAACATTGGTTATATTATACAGACCCGGAATTACTCCTAAGATATTATCAGTGTATAATATATACAATCAAGATGTTATCTATATTTACTTTATTTAATAAAAATTTTATTTAATAAAAATTTATTTAATAAAAAATAAAAATATTTACTATATTTAATAAAAAGTATTTACTTTTTATTAAACAAATATACTAAAATAGATGCATGCCATAGATAGATAGATAGATAGATAGATAGATAGATAGATAGATAGATAGATAAATGTCACAGAGTAAGAGATGGGGCTGTATCCTAGTAATCAACCATGGCCCACTGAAGACTGGACACAGATGAGCGCCTTTGATTGACATCTGTGCTGTGCCTTTCATGGGAGCAAACCCATGTGCACTGGACCAGTGGCTGGAGAAGACAATGTCCTGTTGCTGATGCTATTACTGTGGGAAGATAAACTCATGTTCAGACAGATACTTTCTGTTCTCAGTCAGTGTGGAAGTGACAAAGCTGGTTACACAAAAGGAGCGGGAAAAGAGAACGGCGGTCAGTCAAGACCAGAGAGAGAACGTGGGACAGGACAGATGTTAGACATGAACAGATGGCGCGCTGGTGTAGGGTCATGATGCTCACGCCCTGTAGCACTGCAGCGTAGCTGTAGTCCACAAAAACTGCTTGTATGTTTGAAAGGGATCCAAAGGGCTGAAGGTTCCAAACACAGAGAAACGGCAGTGTTTGAGAAGGTGGGAATTACCCTGACTTAGTCAGACCAGGATAAAGGGATGTCTTGAACTATGCTACAACTGTACCCTGCATCTAAGTATAAATTGATGCTAATTAAAATGGAATGAAAATCCACATATCAAGGTTTTCACCAAGTATCGGCCCTAGTTCTGAAACTTTAGAAGTACACTTGTTCGTGAACTGTAAACACATCCATCTTCTCTGAGGAACTTATGGGTCTGTAAGTACAAGGACATAGCATGAGCTGTGAGACATTAGCCTTACAAACCTTAACTTTCTGATAATTTCCTTTTCCACTGGAAAAATTGCAGCAACATGCTTTTCCTGTTTAAGAAGTCTGAATGAAAACATAAACATGTACCTTGAATTGTTTTTTAATTAACTTATTTTAAGTGTATGGGTGTTTTGCCTGCATGTATGTCAGTGTGCTGTGTGTGTGCAGTGCTCACAGAGGGCAAAACAGGGCATATAAACATGTATTTTAAATTTTGAAAAAACTTACTTTATGCATGGTTTGCCTGCATTTATGTCTGTGTACCACATGCATGCAGTGCCCATAGAAGCCAGAAGAGGACGTCAGATCCCCTGGGATTGGAGTTCCAGACAATGGTGAGGTTCCATGTGTTTATAAGGGATCAAACCCAGTCCTCTGCAAGGACAGCCAGGGTTCTTAGTCACTGAGCCATCACTCCAGCTCCAACACGTATTTTATAGGAAAGATTCCTTCAAACATCTTCATCAAAATTTCTAGTATAAATTAAGATTTACTTACTTTTATTTTTAAATTGTGTGTATGCATTATATGCACATGGGTGCAGGTGCCATGGAGGCCAGAAGAGGATATCAGATCCCTGGAGCTGGAGCTTCAGGTGGTTGTGAGCTGCTTGACTTAGGGGCTGGAACTGAACTCAACTGCCCTGCAAGAGCAGCAAGTGCTCCTAACTTCTGAGCCCTTGCTCCAGCCCCATCTCCAGCCTCCCCTCCCTCAATAGCTGCTATGGGTTTCTGACTTCACTGCCCCTTAATGATGCTGTAACCTGAAAGTGTAAGCCAAAGGAACCCTTTCCTCCCTATGCTGTTTTGGATAGGCTGTTTAATCACAGCAACAGAAACTAAATGAGAACACATTCCATTTGAAATAAAACATATGAAGCTTTAGTAAAAGGATACCTGGCAAGATGACAAAAACCAAAACCATGTATCACAATGCCCCTAAAATTTAACCTCAAAATGAGGCAATAGTACAGAAGCATTTCTATAATATGTGAACATTTAGTGCACAGGAACTCTAGGCACGGAGGGAGCCCATCAATGTGCACGTAATCCAGCCATGACTGAAAATGATGAGGCATTGGGATTCAGGGAGATTTGAGTACTGAGGTGGGTACCGGGCTGGGTCCTTCAGTTTTCCTAATGATAATAGTGTTGGGTACCAATGATACCGTTACTGTTTGTAATGAAGAATTTGTCTTGGTTTTCTCCTCAGATACTTACTCTAGTTCTTTGTCCCATACAATGAGAAGAATCAACAGACTCTATGGAGTTGACATACAAAATACTTTTTTCTCTGAAGTAGGCCTTGGGATTTCATTCAACAGCATCCTCCTCCTCTTCCATATCCTTGAGTTTCTTCTTGAACACAGGCCCCGGATCACTGACCTGCTCATAAGTCTCTTGGCCCTCATCCACCTTGGCATGCTAACGATCATGGGGTTCACAGCTCCTGACATTTTTGCATCTCAGAATACATGGGATAACATCACATGTCAATCCCTTGTCCACTTGCACAGGTATTTAAGGGGCCTTTCTCTTTGTGCTACCTGCCTGCTGAGTGTCCTTCAGGCTGTCACCCTCAGCCCCAGAAGCTCCTGTTTGGCAAAGTTCAAAAATAAATCCCCACAGTACAGCTTGTGTTCTCTTCTTGTGCTGTGGGGGTTCTACATATCCTGTGGTGCTCATTTCTCATTCTCCTCTGTTGCTGACTACAATGTCACCTCACATGGGCTCATATTTGTCACTGAATCCTGCATTATTTTACCCATGAGCTATATCAGCAGGCACTTATTTTTCATATTGAGGATATTTCGGGATGTGTCCTTTATAGGTCTCATGGCACTCTCCAGTGGGTACATGGTAGTTCTCCTGTGCAGGCACAAGAAGCAGTCCCAGCATCTTTACAGCACCAGCCTTTCTCCAAAAGCATCTCCAGAGCAAAGGGCCACCTGCACCATCCTGATGCTCATGAGCTTCTTTGTGGTGATGTACTGTTTGGACTGCATCATATCAGCCTCCAGACTTATGCACAACAGGGACCCAATCTGCCACAGTATTCAGATGATGGTCTCCAATAGCTATGCCACCATCAGCCCTTTGCTGTTCATTTGTACTGAAAACCGAATTACTAACTTTTTGAAATCCTTGGAATTCAAGGGCATAGGAAATGCTTAACTATTGAGGAACTTAAGGAACCAACATGTATTGGTGAAATTATTAAGGCCGCTCCACGTAGTTAAAAGGGAGGTTTATTTAGTGGTGTAACTTACAAATGAAGGGATAGGTAGGTCGCAGGGTCTGGGAAAGACATAGCGCAGTCCAGCAGTGTTCTCTGGAGAACTCTGCTCGGTCTACCTCCAGCGTCCAGGGTCCAGGAACCAAGAGCGACGGCGCATCTGGATCTCGGGTCTTCAGGGTCTTCTCTTGGCCCCACCTTGTAGGCGTGATAGTTACCAAAGCCTCAATGGGGTTGGAACTTTCAGTTCAAAGCTGGAATGGCTACCCACTACAAACATGCTAGCTGCTGAATGGTGATTGCTGGCCTAGTGCCAATGTGCTCCTGGATACATTTATATATGACTCACGATTTGTTAAACCTGCTTCCTTTGAAATATGGATGACCAACACCTCTGAATATTTAAGTAAAACATCATTCTGTGCATTTCTGCTCGATGTCACTAGGGGAAACCTGTGATACTTTAACAGCTTAGGGTGCACTTATCAATAAGCTAAAGTATATAGTGCCTTTTGATAAGTCAATCATCTCAACACTTTGTATTTTACCTAATTAAATATGTAAGCATTGCCACAAATTAGCATATCATCCATCAAAAGTTCATAAGTGTACAAAAATAGTTGATATAGAATCTCATTGCTCTCCCACTCCGTTCCTGTTCCAGATCAACCATCCCTTTCCCTCATGTTCTCATCCCCCATCCCCTACCCTCCATTGCCCATCCCTCATCCTCAGTTTACTCATAGAGATCTCAAGATGAGAGTTCTTGTAACCCCAGCACTGAGTGGCAGACAGGTGGGACCCTAGAGCTCATTGACAATCTAGCCTAGCCAAATGATGAGGCCCAGGGTCAGTGAGGGGCTTTGTCTCTCTCTGAGAGTAAGCTGGGAAGCTGGTCCAATGGGTAAAGCGCTTGCCATGCAAGTGTGAGAACCTGAGCTTGAGTGCCAGGCATAGTAGAGTCTGTCTGTACCCAGTGCTCCTACGGGAGGAGGGAGATTGAGAGCCTGTCTGTACCCAGTGCTCCTGTGGGAGGAGGGAGATTGAGAGCCTGTCTGTACCCAGTGCTCCTGTGGGAGGAGGGAGATTGAGAGCCTGTCTGTACCCAGTGCTCCTGTGGGAGGAGGGAGATTGAGAGCCTGTCTGAACCCATTGCTCCTATGGGAGGAGGGAGATTGAGAGACTGTACCCAGTGCTCCTATGGGAGGAGGGAGATTGAGACATAAGAATTCCTAGAAGCTTGCCACCCAACTAGCCTGAAGTAGACAGCAGAGAACAACAAAGAGATCCTGTCTCACAGAAAGTGAGAGGTAAGAATTGACACCTGAGCTTAACCTCTGACCTCCACATACACGCCCCCCCACACACACACATATAAAATAAATGAATAAATAAGGTAGGGGTGATAAAGGAAAACAGTTAATGTCCATTTCTGGATTCTACATGTACATGTACACACTTGCACATGTATGTACACACACATGTACATTCACACAAACATGTAAGTATACAACATTCATATACACACACAAAGAATATTTAAATGTTAGTAATAAGGAGCCTGGTTCCTTGCAGAACTGACCAGTTCGAGGACATAACAAGATAAATGCAGAGGAGCTTGGCTGTCTTTTGCCAGAAAGGAAGTCCTCCCAAACAACACAGATGCTCAGCAAAGGGCTTGGGAGTGGAGATGAGAGTCGCCGAAGAGCCAGCACTGGAAATTGAGCCATAGAACAAATGAGACTCAGCAGCAGGCTGAGCTGGGAGCACAGAATGAACACATCTCTCCATGCTGACAGTGAGAAGGGAGAGGGAAGGTCCCTGGAAAGAATTTAACTGATGTGCATCGGGCACACCTTCAGGGAGGCAAAGCTTCCATTTTTGATGGTGGGCAGGCACAAAGAACAAAGCAGGAAGAGTGAGAAGATGAAACCTCAGAGGATGAACCAGGCAAAGACAACCTTGACCAACTGATGGAAAATAGCCACAGAGATGCATGTGGATGTCACATAATCCCTGTTATGACTTCACTTCTGTTTGTTCCTTGAAGTCATATAACAGTCTACACACACACACACACACACACACACACACACACACACACACACACACACACACGCCACCCACTACTGTCAAGACACTGAAAATAAGGACAGGTTGAGATTCTGCTACAGGACAGAAGAGACTGGTGAGCATGGAGTATGGTGTGCTGCCCTGCATTGGACTCAGGGACAAAGGAAAGGGGCTAGTGAACCCAAAGGAAGCGACCCAGGGTCAAGAAAGAACCAAGAGAAGTTAAAATTCAATGAGAAAAGTGAAAATGAGAACAGAATACCCAAACCTAGGAATATCAAAAAATCAGTACTAATGAAGAAATTCTTAAGTGAGTGTGTGTCGGGGGGGGGGGGGGGAGAGAGAGAGAGAGACAGACAGACAGACAGACAGAGACTATAAACAACTCAGCACTGCAACTGAGGGAATGGGAAAAGAAGGGGAAAAGGAAAGAAGAAAGGATGGTAGGCAGGACTCAAAGTTGAAATAAGCAAAATGGAGACCAAATGCACTATAAAATATAAATTAAAGAAAGGTTTGCTGTAGCTTGAATCTTTTTTTTTTTTTTTTTTTTTTTTTTTTTTTTTTTTTTTTTTTGTAGCTTGAATCTTAAAAGGTCTTATTAATAAGAACAAACCTGAGGCCAGGTATTGGGGTGAATGCTGGAAGATCAGAGAAGCAAAACAAGCCACAGCTACCTCACCTCGCCAGTTCCTCAGCTCATCCTGTTTCTTCAGACTGGAAGCCTCTGAGTCCTCATCCAAATGGGTCTCAGCTGAACTGCTGCTCAAAAGCCTGAAAGCTTAACCAGCTAAAACCTTCTAGTTTCTGGTCTTCACACCTTATATATCTTTCTGCTTTCTGCCATCACTCCCTGGGATTAAAGGCTCACTTCTTGGGATTAAAGGCATGAGTCACCATGCTTGGCTGTATCCTTGAACACACAGAGATCCAGGTAGATCTCTGCCTCTGGAATGCTAGGATTAAAGGTGTGTGCTACCACTGCCTATCCTCTATATTTAATATTGTGGTTGTTCTGTTCTGTGACCCCAGATTAGTTTATTAGCATGCACAATATTTTGGGGAACACAATACCACTACAGTTTGCTTTCTTTCAAAAGATAAAAAATTGGAGCTGATAACTCAGCCCTTAAGAGCAATGGCTGCTCTTGCAGAGTACCTGCGTGGGATACCCAGCATTCACATGGCAGTCACAATGTCAATGACTCCAGTTCCATGGTGACCCAACAGCCTCTTCTAGCCTCTAAAGGTGTGCACGCAGGTGGTGCACAGATATACATGCAGATAAAGCACTCATACACATAAGATTTAAAAATTAAATTAAAAAATTTAAGACAATTTGAGTCACCTGTATCTGAAGGCAAAGAAAAAAATTTTAAACTCTAGCCTCAACATCACACACAGAATTAAATTGATTAACCACCTAATATAAGGTTTAAACACATAAATCTCTTAAAAGAAAACTCAGTAGTGAACACTCACAACCTTGACCTTGGCAATGGAGTCTTAGAACAGAAGCCCACACACAAACACAAACTTGCACAATGAAACAAAATATAAAATGAAAATTTTGTGCTCCAGGGGTCATTATCAAGAAAGGAAAAGATGACATATATAATGGATGATATATGCAATGGATGACCTATATAATAGACAACATATATATTGGACGACATATGCAATGAATGACCTATATAATGGACGACATATATAATGGACGACATATGCAATGGATGGCCTATATAATGGACGACACATATAATGGACGTTGCATGTCCATTCCAGGCTGGAATCCCCTAGCAGCTCTACAGACCTTTTTGTCTCTCACACATCATCGCCTCACCCCTAGGGTCTGGTTCTCTCTGAAGCAGCAATAAGTTTATAGAGGCAGAAGCAATAGAAAAGTGTCAGTCCTGGCGAGGGCCCATTGGCGCCAGCACCTCTGTCCATGACTAAAGGCCCCCACATTACCCCAAACTGTGCAGCACCCAAGTCACTTCCTAAGTACAAGGGCTGACACAGCTCAACGCAGCAGAAGCCCAGTAAGGGTGTCACCTGACCCACTCCTAAAATGCCAGGGTGAAGCCCCAGGACTTCTCAGCTCCCACCCCAGCGACCCCAGGGTCGAGCTGTCTCGCTTCCCTTTGCTGGTGTCTAGAGGGCATCTCTCCCTGGTGTTTCTGACCATCCATTGACTACCTCAGGACTTAACTATTTGGTTCTGTTTACTGAGGATGCTATCCTCCTGGCTTGGGAATGGGGTCTGAGGGTCTCTGGAAATGGGGCGGTGCCAGGGCTCTGATAGGTGGTTGATGCTTTTGCCAGGGAACGTCCTTCCTTCAGGGACCCTTTTGCTACCTGAAAGAGCCCTGTCTGCAAAGGGGCTCGCCCTCACACTGCACACACGACTTTCTGCTGGGAGCTGAGTGCTCTGGGGACAGCTGTGGTCCTGGGTTGGTGGTCTTGCAGGACCTGCTGTGCTTGTGGCCTTCAGGGTCCCTGGGAGAAGCTGACACCAGCCCCAGCTTAGCCCCCTCCAACCTGGGGGTGCTCTCAAAATCCGGAGGTAGACCCACCGGAGCTGAGCGTGTGGCTGAGCTGGTCCTCACAGGTCCTCAATGGGTGGAGTCCAGAGACTACCTCTGGGAGTGGAGCTAGGTGCCCAGATACCATCTGTCGGTGCCATAGGTATCAGGTGCCAGGGACTCACTGCAGTGGGAGCCGCTAAGCAGAGGAATGCACAGTGCACAGAGCCACCTCAGCCACTGCCACCCCGCCAAGAGCACGACAGCCCTGCCCACCTCCCTCGATAATGTAGAGCTCCCTCCTGGGGCTCTGGAGCAGTGTGGGTGTGTGAGAGTCCCCTCACCCCGCATAGGGGACAAACTCGCAGGTTGGGGTGAGCAAGTGAACTGGGGTGGGTGAGAGGGGCGGGCCCCTCTCCCTGGGGCACCGGGATTTGAGCCATTAAAATTACTGTTATGGTCAAGCTCTTAGGGTAAGCTTTGTCTTCTGGCGTTGGGTTCCTGTAAATTTGTGAAAGAGTCCGGGAATGGAGCGACTGCATTCCCTAACAGTTACTGGACTCTGCCTGGATGCTCTGCGCAGACGTTCAGTCAGTCAAGCGACCTTATGCCAGCACACGCTAGCGGAAATGTGTGTGTGTGTGTGTGTGTGTGTGTGTGTGTGTGTGTGTGTGTGTGTGTGTGTGTGTGTGTGTGTGTGTGCGCGTGTGCGTGCGCGCGCGCGCGAACTTGTTAGGCGTGCTCTGCAGCTAGTAACGTCTAGGCCACTTCTTCCTTCAGAGGCTGGGAGTTCTGAAGGGGAAACTGAGTCTGAGCCACCCTAAGATCCAGAGCCATATGATATGTGATCAGCTGTTCTTTTTGGCAAATTGGTGCCAGCCTAGGGTCTCTCTCCCCATTTGCAACTTCTGTTTGTATCCAGGAAAGAAGCATCTCGGGTGACCAAGCACAGGAGCACGTTTGGCTCTATGCTTTGTCGCCACCTGCTGGACGCAGAAAGAAAGGCCACTTCAGTCCCAGGGCTGCAGTAACAGCTGCTAAGGGGCGCTAAGCCGGCAGCAGCTGACCACGCCCCTAAACCCCCGCCCACTCTGCGAACTCGGCCCTAGGGCCTCAAATTCGAGCTTCAACATTAATTATCTTTGTGGTCTTGGCAAAGTGACTCGCCTCTCTTTTCCTGCTCATCTGTAAACTGGAATAACATGGTTCTAACCTCCTTAGGTTGCGGTGAGGGCTGAGATGCTGTCATGTGCTACGATAGTGAGACATCTGAAGAGTGAGGATAAGGGATACTCAGCGGCCTCGTGGTATGACCACTGATCTAGAAAATCGTGTTCAAGGCTGTACTTGTCAGGTCCCCCTGCATAGGTTGTAGTTCCCACTTGTATTTGGTCGTGCGTGTGAATTTTAGGAAAACAAAGATTACAGGGGGAAAAAATGTACTGAAGTACCTGGAGGTGCTGGGAGCCCTGCGCTGGCTGGGTAAAGGAATGGATGAGGGAGAGACACACTCCCCCAAGGGCAGTGTCAGGGAAATCACAGGAAGTGAGGAAGAGTGACTACAAGTCTCCCTGATGAGGGCATGGGCTGAGTCCAGAGGTTGTAAAACTCCATGAAGGGCTGAGGGGTCACCAACTTGATCAGGCCCTCTGAATGGGTGAGACAGTTGATTGGCTTGATCTGTTTGGGAGGCACCCAGGCAGTGGGACCGGGTCCTGTGCTCATTGCATGAGTCGGCTGTTTGAAACCTGGGGCCTATGCAGGATTGCTTGGCTCGGCCTGGGAGGAGGGGTCTGGACCTACCTGGACTGAGTCTACCAGGTTGATCTCAGTCTGTGGGGAAGGCTTTGCCCTGGAGGAGATGGGAATGGGGGACGGGCTGGGGGGAAGGTGAGGGGGGCGGGAGGGGGGAGAACAAGGGAATTCGTGGCTGATATGTAGAACTGAATTGTATTGAAAAAAAAAAAAAAAAAAAAACTCCATGAAGATTTAGTATGTCTATTCTGGAAGCCACATTCCCCGTGCGGTTTCTCCCTTCGCCCTACAGAGCATACCCTGCTCTCTGGTGCCACCGCGTGGTATGAAGGGGGAACAGCAAGAGGAGCGGACAGGCTCAGGTGTCCAGGCTCCCTGGAAAACGTCAAGACCTCATTTGGGGACGCTGGCAGCCTCTTGAAATGTTGACTATCCTGAACTTCCCTAGGTTCTTCTGTGCTGTAGCGGTGTCTAGGTAAGTAGATTTGCCCTCACTTCTCTGGTGTGTTCCTCCTGGCACAGAGGCAGGAACTTCTGACCAGTGACCCACAGCGGGGATGTACCCTTCATGAGCATCCTGAACTCTATTCATCCTGCCCAGTTTTTAACTTTACATTCTTCTGACGTGGCTGTGAACTGGGGTTCTGCCTAGATATCTGGGATAATTATCACCCCACCCCACCCCCACCCTTACCCCCACCTCCCCTCTACCACCCCCTCCACCACCACCCCCCACCATGTCCAAGGCTGCAGGAGCAGGGAGTGTCCCTTGGGGCATCTTGGGACTTTAAAAGTCTAATCCTGAGCCTGTGGGTGTATTAAAGAGGAAACTCACACATGTTGCTAACATCAAATCCAGCCAGACTGTGGCTGGAAGATGGAGGGTCTGCTGCACTACGACAGCTGTCTATCCTTAAAACATCTAGGTTGGCCTGACATCCTTCAAAGTAAGTACACTGAAATGATGTGTTGGTCAACGTTCACCTTACGTGACAATCCCGAATGTGTGGCTTTCACACCACACAAGCTGACATCTCCTTGTCTAGGAAAGGCGAATGGCCCAAGAGGGTGAGGGCCCAGTGAGGGGGGAGCAGGAAGATGGAGGCAGACTCAGCCCACGGCCTCATTCACTGAGTAAGGCCCAGACACACTCACTCCTTAGCCATCAGGGGCCTAGTTATTTTCAGGTGTCACCTAGGACAGTAGAAGGCCCTGTCACGGCTAACAGTACAGCCCAGAGCCACCCTTGCCCTTCATTGTTCAGTGAGATTCTCTCCTGCCGTCCGTGGTTTATCACAAGCAGTTCCAATACCAAGCAGCCCCTGGTTGTCACTGGAAGTTGAAGTCAGGTATCTGTCAATGAGGTTCTGGAGACTACCTCCTCGGGCACAGACAGCAGGAGGGCAGAGGATGGGGCTGCAGGGTCACCTAGAAACAGAGTGTGATCCCCAGAGTCCACACAGTGGGAGGGTATAACTGACTCTCACAATAAATAAACAAATGCAATTAGAACACACAATAAATAAGTCCACTTAAAATTTAAATATAGACTAGTGGGGCCTACTTTTTCTTGTACCATGGAAAATACAAATTCCATACCCCTTTACTGGGTGAGATAGCTTGGGTTCTGAACGGTCACCAGGGGTGTCCCGGTTACTCCTTAGAAAGGGACATGGACCCCAGAGAGGTAAAGTGCTGTTGACAGACAGCTGGCAAGCTACAGATCCAAGGCTTTGCTATCCCACACAGTAAAGAGTAGTTTAAAGCAGAACATGTTTTGTAGAAAGTTTGTTAAATGGAGGAAGTCAGGAGAGGTCACCAGTTCTACTCCAGAGACAGGAACACTGCTTAAGCTCCAGAAGGGGGTATTGAGAGAGCCAAGATCACAGTTAAAGGCAAACCGAACCCAAATTCATTCCACGAAGTGAGGAGCCCTCTAGAAGAGACCCAAAAGCTGCTGCCCTGCAGGCAAAGTGGTGGAAGGCAGCAGAGCCACCAAGGGGCAGGAGGGACAGGCCAGCCACACTATCTAGAGCTCCGGGGTACAGTCGAGTGTTAAGCCAACTTTCCATCAGAGATAAGCAATTTTGGAGGGGGAGTGTATATTAGAGTTTATTTGGCTCAGGGAGTCCCTCAGCCTCTCCTCACTGGGCTCTACTGCCTCTGGATTCCAATGAGACAGAACACCATGGCAGGGAGCATTTGGCAGGACAAAATGGCTCATACAATGGCAGACAGTGGAGATGTGGACAGGAAAAAGAGGTGGAGGAGGGGAGGGGAAAAAGGGAGAGAAGGCAGGGTCAAGATGCGCCCTTCAAAAGTACCCCCCAATAATTTGCTTTCTCCAACCAGGCTCCACCATCTCTCGACAATGCCATCAAATTAATCATCAATCCACCAGGAATGCTCAGAATCTGATCCCACCCTGATGACTGGATCTAGGAGACCAGCCCCTTAGTTTTAGGGGTGTGGGTCACTGCCATCTATCCTAGCACAGAAAGACTATGAAATGGCTCTGGTAGAGCTGAGTGACATCCTTCCAAGGCACCCTAGGCTTTTACAAGATGCCCTGCAATAACCCCGTGATGGCTCAGGTCATGTAGCCGGGTAGAAAAAAGGCTCTCCAGTCATAGACTATTAGAGGCAGGACTGGAGAAAAAACAATCCAGTAACCACCACAAGGAATGGAGAGCTCTGCCCTCAGAAAGTAGGGCTCAGCTGACAGCCCAGAGGCCACTAGGGTCTCCCCAGACCTAAGCCCTATCACACCCTCAAAATATGGAGGGCAGGAATGGTGACTCTAACCAGAGCCTCGATGGGTAACCACCCACAGTGAAGCAGACAGGAGAACGTGAGCACTGTCTTCTGAGCACAGCCAGACATCACAACTGCACATTCACTTAGGAAGTTGTGCAAAGACACAAGAAAATGTAACTCAATAAGAGTAAAATTCAATAAAAGCCAGACAGGGATAGCCCAGCTCTGGGAAATAGATAGAGGCCTCTATATTATAAACACACCAGATGGCCTAAGAGAAAGGGCGGATGCTATTTGAGAACAGATGAGGAATTTGAATAGAAAGATAAAAAAAAAAAAAGAACCATGGCAGTTCTACCAATAAAACCCAAACCCACAGATACAACACAGTACCACAGAAATCTATGCAGGGGTTTAGCAGCAGATGGCATATGGTGGGGGAAAGAGACAGGGTTCCCGGGGGCAAGTTCACGTGGAAACAAAAGCAAACTGAGCCACATAAAATGGTAAGTCCAATGCACCCAAGACTGGAAGTCTACAACAGAAAACATATGAAGAAATATCTGAGGAAGAAATGGCTGGGAATTTTTCCAAACTGGTGTAAGACATCAACCCACTGGTCCAAGAAGGACCCAGAAAGGATGAGAATGAAGAAACATTCACCATGGTTCCCTGTGTGCAGTTGCTCGGGTTTCAGTTACTCGCCAACTGCAGTCTGAAAATATGAAAAGGGAGAGCAGCGATACACAGTTCATTGTTCAAATGATGCTCCACTCTGAACAGGCTCTCCCACCATCCCATTCCCTCCCACCTGTGATGTGGATCCTCCTGTCTCACAGTGCATCCACAGTAGATTTCACCTGCCCATTCATCAGACCAGCTGCTGCCGTATCACCATGCCTGTTCTCAGCGGACCCTGTTTTACTATTGTCCCAGAAGCAGTGACCCTGGAGATTCACACTTGCCTTGGGGAGATGGCAGAAGTTATCAATAAGGAAAGATAACTGTGCCAGGACTGCTGTGGTGTCCTGGTAGAATCCTCACCCCACAGAGCTGAGGAGCAGAGAAGCTTGCTATCACACCAACTGCGGAACAGCTGTGGTAAAGTGAGACACTTGTACAAGCTGGAAAGGCCCTCTGTGTGTGCACAGGACAAGATCTGGTCCCATCTGTAGATTCGGGCAGCCACTGGGGGACCTGGGACAAGGCCCTTCCCTTCCGGGCGAGAGGGAGCCCAGCTGAGCATCCAAGTGTCTTAAGAGCAGCTAAGAGGCAATGGGGAAAGGCACACACAGGAGAAATTCAACAAGGCAGCATGATGCAGCCACAGTAGTGATGGACAAGATGACCAGGACATCATCCTCATAGTGCTGATGGGAAACGTAAGTCAAGCTGAGTCCCCCATCCAGCAAATGTCCTTCAGAAGGAAAGGTGAGCACAGACCTCTACAGAGCGATGGAAGCCAAGGGAATAGGTCCGCCCAGAGAAGCTGGCTGGAGTTCTGGCTGGAGAAGAACTGGTTGTTCTTCTCACTTACTCTATAGATGGGCAGTAGCTCAATTCCCTAGACGTCCAACAGAAGACATGGGTCCCAGAAGCTGTGTGAAGAGGTACAGGGCCTTCGCCTAGCGGCAGGAGAGACAGGGACCAGCCAGAGCAACAGGGGATGAGGCTCCTGGGTGAGGCTGGCATGGTGGCCATTGCAAGAAAAATTGACATCGTTCCTCTCTGTCCAGCTCAGCTGTGGGGTCCCTGAGCCTAGGTTTTCAGGGTGATGACCAAAAATAACAGCTGGCAAGAGCCTCATCTAGGCTGCTACAAGAGCTACCATTGTGTGTGGTCACCCCGAGTGCTAGCAGATCTACCGCCCAAGAAATCCTGAGATAGGCTTTCTGCCTTTCAATCCTATTTAACATTTAAATGTTATTTTTAAAAGATGTATTTGTTTATGTATAGGGGTATTTTGTCTGTATATGTGTCTGCATACCAGAAGAGGCCATTGGATCCCATGGGACTACAGTTTTGATGATTTTGAGGTATATGTGGGTGCTAGAAATTGAACTCAAGACCTCTAGAAGAATAGCCAGTGCTCTTAACTGATGAACCATCTCTCCAGCCCTTTAATTATATTTTTAATGAGAACACAAGCAAGTTGCATGTCTTAGTCATGTGTTCTATTGCTGCAAAGAGACACCATGACCAAGGCAACTCATAAAAGAAAGCATTTAACTGAGGCTTGCTTCCAGTTTCAGAGGTTTAGTCCATTAGTCATGATGAGGCACATGGTGGCAACCAGCAGACATGGTGCTGGAGAAGTAGCTGGGAGTTCTACATCTGGATCCTTGCCACCAGGAAGAGAGGGAGAGCCACTGCGCCTGGCTTGGGCTTTTGAAACCTCAAAAGCCATCCCCAGTGGTACACTTCCTCCAACAAAGCTACAGCTCCTAATCCTTCTCAAGCACTGCCACTCCCTGATGACTAAGCTGTTGTTGGTTTTTGTTTTTGTTTTTTGCTCTTTTGGGAGGCCCAAAGTCAATCACACATGAAGGCTTATTCCTAATTATGAATGTCTGGTCTTAGCTTGGCTTGTTTCTTGCCAGTTTTTCTTAGCTTTAAATTATCCCATTTACCTTTTGCCTCTGGGCTTTTACCTTCCTCTATTTCTGTACACTTTTCCTTATTTCTTCCTCCATTGCTGGTTGTGTATCTGGGTGGCTGGCCCCTGAAGTCCTCCTCCTTCTCTGGCTACTTCTCATTTCTTCCCAAGTTTCTCCTTCTATATATACTCTCTGCCTGCCAGCCCTGCCTATCCTTTCTCCTGCCTTGACATTGGCTATTCAGTTCTTTATTAGACCATCAGGTGTTTTAGACAGGCACAGTAACACAGCTTCACAGAATTAAACAAATGCAACATAAACAAAAGTAACACACCTTAAAATATTCTACAACACTAAGCACTCAAACATATGAGCCTTTGGGAGCCATTCTTATTCAAACCATCACACTTCCTTAAGGGTAATCTTTCCCATCACCCAAGCATGAACCAGATCCTACTGCCCAGTTGCCTTGACACACTGGAGAAGTTGGGAGTCCACCACGGAACCAGGCTCTCCATATGGCTCTTCCTGGGGACAGTTCCCTCATCTGTTTCTTCTGGAAGTAAGCCCTTTTGGTTTATCATTGGCAAGTACTATGGACACTGGCTGCCCATCCCCTGCTCAGGACCTGACAAAAACTATTCCTATAACTGTGGGCTCACCTGACCTGGCATTCCTACTCTGACGCAAACTCCGAGGGCACAATGTCCAAGGCCCTACATAGGCTAGCTACCACCACCATGTGCCCAAGCCAAGGCTGAATCCACAAGAGACTAAGTGGCACTGTAGCATTTAACAAAGGCCACTGTTGTCAATGATTCTGAGAGCATCCACCAGCTTCTAGCTGAATTAGTCCCATGGACACCACCTTTTCCAGGAACCATAGTCTTCAACTGCTTTTGCTTCCAAAGAGACGAGCCAAGTTCAACTGAAAGGAGTCTTTCTACATGGCGGATAGGCCACCTCCAGAAAGCATTGACTTGGTCTTTCCTGATCACTAGCCACTCAAAGCAGACATGCTGAGGAAACATTCATACTTTTGGGGAGATGGAGAGACAGTTCCTTGGTTAAGAGCACTAGCTGCTCTTGTCCAAGTGAATTCTGTTTGCAGTACCCCTATGGTGGCTTACAATCATCTGTAACTCCAGCCACACGGGATACAATGCCCTTTCTGGCCTCTGTAGATACCCCGCATGCACACAGTGCACAGACGTATGTGAAGCAAAGTACTCATACACATACAGTAAATAAAAAAAGACAACCGTCTGGGCACTAGTCAGTGTGTTTACCTCGAGGGGATGCACCCAGTACCTTTACTCTTCACACCTCTGGCTGCATGGCCTCCCTGACACCTGGTGGACGGAAATGTACACCATCTAGCAAGCAGCTGCAAAAGTGCCACTGCATGTTCCCAGATTAAATCTCTCCCTGAGAAAGCAACAATAAAGTTAACACAGCCCACATTTGGTAAGCATTCTCAACTCACTGCCCCCAAAGGGCAGCAACCATGTACCACCTCTGAAATGGGGGAAGTGATCACAGGTAAGGGATCCTGGCAGCCTTGGGTACAAGTGACCTGTCACAACCCATAGAAGCCAACAGCAGGTGCTTCCAGTAAGTAAGAGGACAGCCAACAGTCCCAGAAGCTAATTCCTAGATGGGCCATTCTAGATGCAAGACAGAGAAACACAGGAGCAGTCTGTTCATGACACTGGGATGCGGGAACCATGAGTCAGGACAGTCAGACTCCTCGGTATAGACCAAGCACCACACCCTGGCCCCTCCTCCTACACTCCTGCCCCTCTGTTCTCCCTCCCATCTGGCCTGTTCCCAGCCACACCAGCTGGAAACAGACCTCCCTCCTTCTACCTACAAAAACTTATTACCTCATCAAGCCTGTTATTTAATTAATGGTTCAGCCCAGTACTTGGAACATTGGTTAAAAATCAGTTTTGAAGTATGATTGACTTACAACAAGATGTGCTGTTAGTCAGCTCAAAAGACCAGAGATGATGAACTTGTAAAGAGAAAGGGCTGCCTCCTTGGTGGAGCATGCCTGCAATCTCAGCATTTGGGAGGATTTTGAGTTCCCACACCGTGTCTCAAAAACAAAACAAAATAGACATTTTAAAAATTTTAGTAAAATATTTTTAATGGATCATGATTTGTGTAGAAAAAGGAAGCTCTGTCTACCCCAAAATGAGGGCATACTGCCTCTTAGCTTAGAAATCCTTCTCTTCTATGCACCCAAATATCACTACCTCCCTTAAACTTGCTCAGTTCCCTGGCCCCGACATGTCCAGCGAGAGAGACAGTATCCCCACTTCCATGGGACGACTGCTACCTCGCCCACAGAGGCCACCCCCTGCTGTCCTTCCTCACACTGGTAGTTTTCTCTCTCCAACAAGAAGCATCTCACGAACGATCCTGTGTTGGCTTCTCTGGCTCTCATCCTCACTCCACTCCTGTTGCACAACCGTAACCTCAGCACTCAGGCTAAGGAAGGAAGATCTGAGGTTCAAGGGCAGCCTGGGCTACACAGCAAGACCTTGTCTCAAAAATTCAAATAAAACAAAACCCTCATATCCAGAAATTCTGACCACAGAACCATGCAAGCCTGTGGCACTCGGCTCAAAAGGCTAGTCACACTCAAAAGGGTGGGTGGCTTCGAATAGCCCAGCACCAGGGCGCCCTGTTCCTCAGAAGTTTTCCAGAAAGACCCGAGAGACGCCCACTCTCTTCAAAGGTCTGCTCGATGCTGCCATGTGTAGTTCAAATGGAACTCTCGGGGTTACCTGTTCATTTACTACCCTATACACACCATGACAAAATCATGTTTAACAGGTTGAAATCAGATCACACAGACTATAGTAAAATCTTTTTAATAGTGACCTTAAGATTAACATGGAAAAGCTATACAACAATTTTCCTCTTATATGCGGTGCTCTGCTAGTGCAGAGACTAGGAGAGTGATTTCAGGGTTCTCACCTCAGACGTACAAGGGGTGAGGTAGGAGTCAGGTTTCTGACAGCAGGTTAAATGTACCTTTTAAAGGCCATCCAGTGCATGGGCCTCCCGCTAATGCAGCAGTCTTATGCAGCCAACTGCTCTGACCTTGCTCTCCAGACACCATGAATCCCTAGGTGCTGCACTCCAGGCCCACAAACCTCTTCACAGACAAGTCCACACTGAAAACTATAGTATCTTCATGAAAACAGAGAGTCAAAGCGCTGGCAACTGGGAAAGGGGGCGGGCTCACTGTGCCATCCAAGGCCTCGTGGGGGGAAGTCGAGGCTGACGTGCAGGAGTCGGCCTTGGCTCACCTCTGTGGGTTCCGAACCAAGGCGTCAAGGATGCAGCCTGGTCGCTGCATGCCGTCAGCAGAGACTTCAGATGCTGCTGCTGGTCCTCTGCCACCTTCTCATCTCTGGGCCAGGAGAAAGCCCGGAACTGGTCCCCTAGTGCCCAAGCAGATGTCATGGGCACAGAGCGAGAGTGTGACAGGGGAAACCAACAACAGCAGGGCTAGCCTCAGCAGCCTTTCTGAGTAATGTCCAGCCCCGAGGACTTGGTGATTTCCAACGTTGTAAAGACCTGTTTACAAGGAAGAAGACAACATGTGGCAATGTCACTGCTGCTTTACAAGGACATGCTCCAGCTGCACCGATAGAACACATTAAATTAGCTTGCTAATATAAAATATATTAGAATTAAAGAAACTCTACAATGAATTTCATAATTGTTTGTAAAGCTAGGCTACTTGAAGCCCACTGAAAGCACCTCACTGGGGTTTGGGGACTTTCAGTGGACACAGTACTGGGAAGAAGCTTCGTGGGTAAAGAGCTACCCATACAAGTGTAAGGGCCCAAGTCCCAAAACCCACGCTGAGTGTGCTGGCACACGCTTGTATAATCTCCACACCAAGGAGGCAGAGATAGCTGCATCCTGGGTCTTACTGGCCAGCCAGCCTAGTGCTGGCACATGCTTGTAAAATCTCCACACCATGGAGGCACAGAGGTGCATTCTGGGTCTTGCTGGCTAGCCATCCTAGCCTATTGGCAAGCTTCAAGCCAGTGTGACACCCTGTCTCCAAAAGAGGTTAAGATAACCTAAGGAATGACACTCGAGACTGTCCTCTGATACATGTGTGTGCACACACGCATGCTTACACACACACACACACACACACACACACTCTGCTCCTTACCTCACCACATGTGGGATGGATTCCAATGGTGTCATTCAGTAGCTGCTTTGTGAGCCCACACTTCATAGCAGCTGCAAATCCCTGTGTGATTTCACCAGCATTTGGCCCCAGAAGGTGAAATCCCACCACACGCTCCTTTAATACAGAGACAGAACAGAGAATCCCCATAAGCCTAGGATCAGAATGGAGATCTACTCCCTGCTGTTCACAGCTAAAATATACAGGGTCTCCCACAGGAAAGGAACTGAGCAGGGAACAGCCTCTCGAAGGACTTGGCCAAGGAGCCAGTAAAGTGTGGTCAGAACTAACTCACACTCTAATTTACTAGTGCACTCAATTTGCCCACCCGTGATGGAGCTCGTGGGTGGGATGTGACTCCTGGATTACTGAGCCAGGGCCACACAAACACTGCACATACGAACTAAGCGCCTGCACTGGAGTACCCAAGGCATCAGGTCTTACTAGAGGAGAGTTTGTGGGCCCATGCACAGCTGCCTGCTCCTGACACTAAGCAGAGCTCAGGAATGGCTAGTAGAGGCTGTCAGCAGGGCAGCATGTGGTGGGTGTCCAGAGCAGAAGTGAGCCACAGCTGTCCACTGACACGCCTTTTCATCAGAGTCTGGCCTCCATTCTGATCCTCTATGAGGACAGACGAAGGCAGTGTGTAAGCAGACGACAGAACAGGCACAGGAGACATCTCAGTTCCATCAGCACCTGCCTGTTGCCTTCTGGGAGTGCCTCTCCCTGACACTCCACACATGCCATTCCACCGATGAAGCTCACACACATGCATCATGCACAGTGCCGGATGGTGGCCACAGTGTTGGCCTTCACAGTTCTAAACCATCAGGGCTAAACTGTCAGCTCTGGGTGGCCAGCTCTCACTGCCTGGCAGGCACAGCTGAGGTGGAAAACTGCTCCTGCCTCAGCCTCTGCAAACAGCTGAGAGCTTACTTCTGCCCCAATCCCATCTTTAAAGAGATCATAAAAACCCAACTCGCAAGAATCCAATATATATATATTGGTTTTTAGAGACAGGGTTTCTCTCTGTAGCTTTGGAGCCTGGCCTTGAACTCACAGAGATCTGCCTGCCTCTGTCTCCCAAGTGCTGGGATTAAAGGCGTGCACCACCACCACCTGGCCCAAGCTGTATTTTAAAATCACAGTGGGTGAGGCTTGGGGAGCAGCCCAGATACAGAGTGTACTTTACACAACCCCAGAGAAAATGGAGTAGACTAGAGCACAGCAGAAAGCACAGCATCCAGGCATCTACATACATTGTCGAACTTGTTACAGATTATCTTCGCATAACAGGTATTATTGTCTCTGCCAGCGACTGTCCACTCCAGAGGCCAGAACAAGGTGTGATACACCTGGACAGAAGGGAGAGGCTGACATTAGCACTGCATGTAACCCACTCCTTGACATGCTCCTCAGTCCCACTAAGGTGACAGACTATAACAGCTTGCTGCACTGGAAGCCCAAGGCCCCACCTGGGGCACGTTGATAGCTGCACTGGAGCCAGGTTCGCGAAATGCCAGCAACATGTCACATTTGCTTTGTGCAGCCATTAGTCAGACATAGAAACAGCCTCCTGTGAGCAAAACTCCGTTTTCAAACATTTAGAGTGTTGTCGGCCCAAGGTACCACACTTGTAACTATGTAGGCTGAGAAGATGACAACTGAGACCCCACCTAGTGGCACATTCACCCCAAACCTAGAAGATCAGAAGACACAGAACCGTTCTGACTTCCAAGATGAAGCACATCATCTGTGCTACCGACCCCAGAAGAGCCCCCAGCACCCCTACCCTGCTCTGACAGCCAAGTCTCCACTGTGCATGGAGGGAGGGCCTTTTATACCTGTATCTCCAAAGTCCTAATTCATACACCTCACTGCCCTCCCTTTCACCAAAGCTGTGTTCTTTCTATCACTTTGCGAGTGTGACGGAGTTTAGATTCACTTCAAATTCTCCCAAACAGGAGGATGATTTCTCTAACAGCATGAAAGAGACTTGCAAAGTTACAACATAAGAAGTGGCTTCGGGGAGGGAAGGTTGATGATAAAGGAAACATGGTCCTTACTTCCAGATTCTCTTTTTTATACACTTCGATGGCTTTCTCTTCAGACAGCCCACAGCAGCCATATTCCAGAGGTGTGAACACCGTTGTTGGGACGTTAATGTAATCACACTGGAAGAGAAACACACAACACTCCTATGACTTGCCTCCCAGCAAGTTTCTATGACACGGATTCATAAAAGGCAGTGGGGTTGTGTCAGATCAAAAGGGACCCAGCGGTTACGAGAGCCAACTGACAGAAGACTGGAGAAGTCTAAATGTGCTGGTAAGCATGTGAACGAGTGCGCCCAAAATGTACTTATTATTCATTTTGTGTGGGGGTATTTTCTTGAAAGTATGGCTGTATGCCACATGTGTGTCTGATGCCTACAAAGGCCGATCTGGGTCCTCTCCAAGAGCTGTATGTGCTCTTAACTACTGAGCCAACTCTCCAGCCCTTGTGCATGCATGTTTTTCATGTGTATGGTATGTGTGCATGTGTGCATGTGCACATTGTGTGTGTGTGCACACGCCTGTGTGTGCACATGTAGAGACCCAAGGTTGATGCAAGGAATCATCCTACTCTTCTACCTCATTGACTGAGGCAGGGTCTCTCAGTCAAACTCAGAGCTGGCTGTACAGCTAGTCTTATTGGCCAGCTGGCTCTAGGGATCCCATCTCTACTTTCCAAGGCTGGAATTACACGTTAGCCACCACACATAGGTCTTGAGGGGTCCCAACTCTGGTCCTTACACTTAGTGGCAATTACTTAACCACTGTCCCACCTTCCCACATTGCTGAACTTCTGTTGAGTTCTCAGACAACAACTGAAGAGGTAGGTACCGTTGTACTTAAGCGACACAAGCACCAGCAGCTAGAGACAAATTAGGCTGATGTCTACCACTTCAAAAACCTCAGAAGAGAAAAGTGTGCTTGCCAGAGTTATTCCAAAGAGGAGAATGAGCTGAGCAGGACAACTCAGAGACCTGAGCATCTAGTGAGAGGTTCATGCAGGAGCCACCTCAGCACCCTTGCTGTCTGGTGTCTTGCTAAATGAAGCTGGGGGACATATGGCCTTCCGCCTCCCCCATGGCACACCCCAAGTACACTGAGGGGATATGCAAGCTCACAAGAGGACAGCCACGACCTGTCATCTGCTAGCCCTGCCACAGGTCCCCAGTACTACTGATAAAGCAGTGCTTTCCTCCCAAGGGTGAGACCCTATGAGGACACTATTATTCCCTGTATTATCTGATGATACATCTACTAAAAAAAGTCCATTGCTTCCTCTGTAGAATTACCTAGATCCCATGTATCTCACTAAGGAATACCAAGACAGGAAACTGCACTTCACAGCAGTGGCCTTGCAAACGATGACTGTGAAATCATAAGTGAGTGGGGCTTACCAAGCAGGCGGTGTAAGAGGTCAGTATCCTGCTCAGGAGGGGACACTCCATGGACAGCAGGCCACTTAGGAAGCCTGTCTCCAGCCTGTCAGATAATGCAGGCATCTTTTCCTGCGCTGCAACAACTGGCTCACAGCACTCTGGCACATAACCACATCTGTGGACTGTCATCCGTGGACGGCCTGAGCCTGCTGAACTCAGCCTCCACCCATCTGGTGAGTCCTGGGGCTGGACCCACAGTAACCTTTCACTATCACAGGACAGCCCAAGGAAGTAAAAAACACAAGTTTTACCAACTCTTTAATCAGTAGTAACTCAACTGCAAATTATCTCTAAGAATCACTATTTACCAATTTTGAAATCTTAATTTTGGTCAAGATACTATCTCAGGGCCGGGATAAAGCTCAGTGGTAGAGCACTTAGCCTTCATGAGACCTAGAGTTCAGCTCCAAACACACACAGATATACACACATATATACATAGACATTCACACACCAAGACATGCATACAGATAGACACACATATACATTTATACTTACATAGAAGATATATAAACATTCACAGAGAGGGGAGGGAGTGAGAGGGAGACAGATACACACAGAGAGAAACACACATATACATGTGCATATGCATATACAAACACTTACAAAGAGATACACACACATACACACAGGCACACAAAGAACAGACACACAAAGAGACACAGAGACACATACACGGACACATAGACACACAGACACACATAGTCAATTATAGGAAAACACATAGTCAATTATAGGAAAAAACGTACCTTTTCCAAAGAGGCCCCAAAGAGTCTTCGAGCTAGCAGCTTGCCTGCCTGTATGGCAACAGGTGTGAGCTCTGGTTTGCCCTCCAGTACGTCCCCAATAGCATAGACATGAGGCACGTTGGTCTGTTCCACATCATTTACTGGTATTTTGCCAGTCCTGGTAGAGTGAGGAGGAAAGCACACACTAAATCCCCGGACTGCTGCCTGGCACCATGCAGATCAGCAACATGGCGGCTTGCACAGCCCGGGCACCGAGGTGTCCAGTGGCCTACAAGAAATGGCTTAGACCATGCTGCCTGCAGGTCTGAAACTTTCACATTCCCCATGATCACCTTAAGGGCTTCAGTATTTTTCTCTTTGACTGGTCAGAGACATCAGAATTCACTCTAAATCACAGACAGTGGGAGAACATTTCTATGAATATGTTTTTGGATTGCTATTGAGAACATAAGCTCTTTAAAGCTTGTGTTAGAAGTCCCTAATTGGCCAATCCAGAAATTAATACACAAGTTGGCATCATGTTTACGGTGAGAAATTTGAGGCATCAGAATGTTATATCTTAGCAATTTACAGGGTTATGGCAGTAACAGTGCCACAACCCTACACTTACTTCTCATTGATTTTGACCCCGATCTTCTCCAGGCCTATTTTCCTAGTACAGGATTCACGACCAATTGCTAACAAAACCTGCATTTAGAGAAGAGACCAGAATCATAAATTATCCCCATAAGAATGACAAGGGAGACAGCACCTTAGATACTGGAGGACCACAAGGTAACTATGAAATGTTATAAGCAGCCTATACAAGTGAATCTGATGGAACCCTTGAAAGACATGGTTTAGCAACTGTCTTAGTTTCTTCTCTGTGGCTGTGATAAAACAGCCCAACAAAAGCAACTTCAAGGAGAAAGGGTTTATTCCGGCCACAGTTCACGGTGGGAAAATCAGGGCTTCAAGCTTGCAGCAACTGGTCATCACACATCCACAATCAGGAAGCAGAGAGTGATGGACGCAGAGGCTGCTCAGGTCTCTTTCTTGATTTACACAGGACAAGGTTCCAGCCAGGGAGTGGCAGAGCCCATAGTGGGCAAGTCTTTCCAACTCAGTTAACACAATCAAGATAATTCCCCAAGCATGCCCAGAGGTCCATCTCCCAGGTAATTCTGGAGTCTGTCCAGCATTAACCATAACACCAATTTCACACATGAAACCTGCATAAGCTTATGGGTTGTGTCCCCTCTAAACCTACGCGTTTCTATACTAGGCCAGAGCACCTCAGCCTGTGACAGGATTTGGAGACAAAAAGGAAGAAGGCTTTGGTGATAAAGGAAAATGAGGCCACACAGCTGTGTCCTTACTATTGTTGGGACAAATGTCTTGTGTTAAAGAGTGGATCCCAGCCTGTGGTGCCCAGGGAGCTGAGGAACCTTTGAGAGGTGGGGTCTATAGAGAGTAAGTGGGGTCACTAGAAGCAGGCCCTCAATGTGGATTGTGGGACCTCAGCCCTTTCTCATGCTCTTTTCAATCACTGCTCCCACTAAGTACTCCTGCCATGCTGTACTGCCTTGCCATAAACCCAAACCACACACACGATACTGTGCCAACAACCATGCACTGTCTACCCCATCCTCCTGCCCCCAGTTACAGAGACATACAACACCGATGGCCCTAGAAATGCCTCCTAGACACACCATGCCAAGCACTGAGGAGCAAATGCCACAATATGATAATGTGATATGAAGTCTGGGGTGACAGAACCAAGCAGGGTGACTGGGGACTGGGAAGGACATGGAGCTTTCTGGACTCACAGACATGTTCCACTGCTTTAAAAGAGTGTGCCCTGCACCAGCACATGTGTTTGCCAAAAATGATCAACTGCACAATAAGTCTGCTCATCTATTTATAAGTTATAGATGAGCAACTGTATACCAATGTGTTGGAAATCTTAGCTAAAATGGACTAATTTCTAAAAGAAGAAATAATAAATCAAAAGTGATATTTCTTAAAAAAAAAAAAAAAAAAAAAAAAAAAAAACATGTTCACACATTCCCCTGGAAAATTTAAATCTAGGTGCATGGTTGTTGGCACAGTTCCCTGTGTGTGGTTTGGGTTTATGGCACGGCAGTACAGCATGGCAGGAGTAAATTAAATCTAGGTGATTCCATCAGTAAATTCCACTAAACATAAAAATCCAATCCTAATATTATGTAAATATGGCCAGAAAATAAATAAGTAATGGGGGGAAGTACACTATCAATGTCTTTCATGAATCAGAATAAGCTTAGGAATTAAGCCCAAAATATTTAAGATGTAAAAGACAATTATAAGCCAAAGCCAGGCAGTTATCCCAGCACTGAGGAGACCAAGGCAGGAGGATCACCGTGAGTTTAAGGCCAGCCTGAGCTACACAGTGAGTTGAAAGCCAGCCTTGTCTATTTAGTGAGAGACTGACTCAAATAAACAGACACACAAATGCATACACACACAAATATGCATGTGTACACACACACTCACATACCACATATATGTGCTTACACATGCATACATATACCAACATGACTTATAACTATAGGTATTTAAATTCTAAACTATCAAGTTGAAATCACTGAACTGGGTTGATCCCAAGAATCCAAAGCTGACTGATGATTACAAAATCACTCAACACCTTGACAGGTTTAAAAGAAACCAATGCTTCCCTGGGTTCCATATTCCGGCCAACACTTTGGCAGAAGTCTTCTGCATTAACTGAAGCCAGGCCTATTCTAAGGGCCCAAGGTGAGAAACTGAGCACAGCCAGCTAACACTCCCTGAAGCTGGCCAACAACCCCAAGTGCAACCCCTCCCCTGAGCTCCATATCCCAGCCCACAACCTCAGCAGAAAGCTTCTGCTGTACTAGAGGCCACACCCTTCTAGGAATCCTAGAGACCAAGCAGGTACCCAGAACCCCAAGGGCTACACAGGTACTTGCAACCACAGAGGCAACATTGACACCCAAAACTCAGAGGTCTTTCAAGCCACAAAAACCCCAGCGGAGATACCCTACTGGACCTGAAGACTCCCCAGTCACTGGAACCCTTGGGCAATTAGACCAGAAGACCAGAGAGGAAACAACAAAAACAAACTCAGGGATCAACATCTGGACGTATAAGCATCCCAAACCCAAATGCCTAAATGCCAGTGTAAGAACACTACCAACAACAGAAAGGGCAATATGGCAACACCAGAGCCCAGCTATTCTATAACAGCAAGACCTGAATATTCTGACACCTGAAGCACAGCTTTACGAAGATGATACAAGTCCTTAAAGAGGAAATGAAAAAAATCCTTAAAGAAATTGGGGAAAAGACAAACAAAAAATTGGAGGAAATCAATAAATCCCTTAAAGAATGCCAAGAAAGCCAAGAAAAAAACAAACAGGCAAAGGAAACTGTTTAAGACCAGAAGATGGAAATAAAAGCAATAAAGAAAACACAAACTGAGGGAATTCTGGAAATGGAAAATCTGGGTAAGTGAACAGAACTATAGACACGAGCATCATCAACAGAATATAAGAGGTTGAAGAGAGAATCTCAGGCATTGAAGATATGATAGAAAAAAGAGATTCATCAGTCAAAGAAAATTTTAAGTCTAAAAAATTCTAACACAAAACATCCAGGAAATCTGGGACACTATGAAAGACCAAACTTAAGAATAATAGGAATAGAAGAACCAGAAGAATTCCAGCTCAAAGGCCCAGAAAATATATTCAACAAAATCAAAGAATAAAAATTTCCTAACTTAAAGAAGGTCATGCCTATAAAGATACTAGAAGCTTACAGAACACCAAATAGATTGGACCAGAAAAGAAAGTTCCCATACTGCATAAAATCAAAACATTAAACACACAGAACACAAAGGAAGAATATTAAGAGCTGCAAGGGAGAAACACCAAGTAAAATATAAAGGCAGACCTATCAGAATTATACCTGACTTCTCAATGGAGACTCTAAAAGCCAGAAGGGCCTGGACAGATGTCTTCAAGAGACCATGGATGTCAGCCCAGATTGCAATCACCATATAAGGGAAAACAGGTATTTCATGACAAAGACAAATTTAAACAATATCTATCCACAAATCCAGCCCTACAGAAGGTACTGGAGGGAAAACTCCAACCCAAGGAGGTTAACTACACCTATGAAAACACAAACAATAGATAATCTCACACTAGCAAAACCCAAAGAAGAGGAATACACACAGACACACCAACAACAACAACAACATAACAGGAATTAACAATCATTGGTCATTAGTATCTCTCAATATCAATGAACTCAATTCCCTAATAAAAAGACACAGGCTAACATAATGGATACAAAAACAGGATCTATCCTTCTGCTGCATATAAGAAACACACCTCAAAATCAAAGACAGACATTGCCTCAGAAAAAAAAGGTTGGGAAAAGAGTTTACAAGCAAATGGACCTAAGAAGCAAGCTGATGTAGCCATTCTATTATCTAACAAAATAGACTTCAAACCAAAATTAATCAAAAGAGATGAAGAAAGACATGTCGTACCAACCAAAGGAAAAATCCACCAAGAGGACATTGCAATTCTTAACATCTATGCCCCAAATGCAAGGACAACCACATTTGTAAAAGAAACATTACTAAACCTTAAGTCACACATCAAACCCCACACAACATCCTTAGCCATCAGGAAAATGCAAATCAAAATGATTCTGAGATTCCATCTTACACCTTTCAGAGTAACTAAGATCAAAAACACAAATGACAGTTCATGCTGGTGATGATATGTTCACTCCTCCATTGTTGGTGGGATTGCAAACTTGTACAGCCACTTTGGAAATCAATGTGGTGGTTTCTCAGAAAACTGAGAATCAACCTACCTCAAGACCCAGCTATACTACTCCTGGGCATATCCCCAAAGGACACTTCACCATACCACAAGGGTACTTGCTCAACTATGTTCATAGCAGCTTTATTCATAATAGCCAGAACCTGAAAACACCCTAGATAGATGTCCACCAACGGAAGAATGGATAAAGAAAATGTGATACATATACACAATGGAGTACTACTCAGCTGTTAATAACAATGACATCATGAAATTTGCCAGCAAATGGGTGGAACTAGAAAAGATCATCCTGAATGAGGTAACCCAGACCCAGAAAGGCAAACATGGTATGTACTCACTCATATGTGGATATTAGCTATAAAGTAAAGGATATCCATGCTACAATCCACAGACCCAAAGAAGCTAAGTGACAAGGAAGGTTCAAGGGGGACATATGAATTTCACTGTGAAGGGGAAATAGAATAGACATCACAGGTGGATGTGGGGAAAGATCTGTATTGGGGGGTTGGCATGGGAACAGGAGGGATCAGGTCAGGGGAGGATGGAGGGAGACAGTACTGGGACAGACAACTGGAATCAGAGGGCATCTCTGGGATGAGATAGAAACCTAGTGCAATGAAAACTCCCAGGAATCTATGAGGGTGACCCTAGCTAAGTCTTCTAGCAATGGGAAATAGGGAGCCTGAACTGGTCTTCCCTTATAACCAGGCAAGTCTTCCAGTGGAGGGATTGGGACCACAACCAAACCACATAACCTTTGACCTATAATTTGACCTGCCTATAAGATATGCTAGGGTAAAGGCAGCACAGAAATTGTGGAGTGACCAATCAATGACTGGACCAGCTTGAGACCCATACCATGAGAGGTAGCCCCGACACTGCCTGGAGGGCCAGGACCCAGAGGCTGGACAGCCCAGAGACCTAGGGTAGAACCAAACATGACTGGCAACAACAACGACAAAAATCAATGCAATTGTTCCTAATGATATTCTGCTATACTCATAGATTGGTGCCTAGCCCCACTGTCATCAGAGAGGCTTCACCCAGCAACTGATGGAAACAGATGCAGAGACCCACAGCCAAACATTAGATGGACCTTGGGGAACCCTGTGGAAGAAAGGGGGGAGGAAGGATTATGAGAGCAAGAGGGGCTAAGGACACCACAAGAAAACCCACAGAATCAACTCTTGGACTCATGGGGGCTCACAGAGACTGAATCGCCAACCAAAGAGCATGCATGGAACTGACCTAGGCCCTCTGCATGTTAGGCTGTACAGCTTTGTCTTCTTGTGAGACTCCTAACAGAGGGAGCAGGGGCTGTCTCTGACTCTGTTACCTGCTTTGGGGACCCTTTCCTCCTTCTGGATGCCTCATTCAGTCTCAATAGGAGAGGAGGTGCCTAGTCTTACTGCAACTGCTGGAGCCACTAAGATCTCAGCACTTGGACTGATTCATTGTGTTCCTGGACCACTAAACACAGCAAATAGCCACCATCGTACACACCACGGGACCCTAATCAAAGCCTCAACAGTTGAAAGTTGGTCTTCTGGCTTGGTTATGTAATTTTAATTTGCCTGTTCCTCCGTACACTCATGTTTAGTTTTTAGATATTTATATAATGCACACAAATAAAGAGTACATAGCAAGTGTACAGTTTCTACTAAAACTGTAACTGAGAGAACCTTTGGCACTTCAGCCTCTCAGATCATTCACACTGGTTCAAGATTGGGGAATTGTTTGTCTTTGAAAAGGAAAGCTTGATTTATTTGTTTATAAAAAGAGACTGATGGGATTTGGATGTCGACTTCCAGAGCTTTCTGTGGACAGTCCCACGTGTATACACTTCACCACAGAATTCTTTACGCATCACTGAACATGAGTGTGGTGGCAGCCCCTGTTCACAGTTGTCACCTCTTCTTACAAAGAACTGGAAACATTAAACCTTGCATCATTTCCCAACACCTTGCCTCCGCTCATTTACAAGAATGCTCAGCACATACACTCACCGTGTTGTATACTTCTTCAACTGTTTCCGGTCCTGCAGTGGACTTAGCCACAACTTTCAGTTTCCCAGGCGAGCCTTTCTCCACTTGTTGAACCTGTAAGG